>NW_026042369.1:0-300000 GCF_023856365.1 Brienomyrus brachyistius | reverse complement strand
CAGAAAAGATTACTGGAGAATTGTAAAAACCCTAACCCTAATCCTAACCCTAACCTGAGAGTTGTAAAATTTTATCTAATGAAAATGCTTGAAATTGACTCTAATCTGCATTTTAAATTGGAAACTCCCACTTTGACTTTGACCCTCTTTCATCATTCAGTTGACTAAAATGTCATGCAGAATTTTTTTTGACACTTAAATACTAAAGGAAGCGAGGAATTGAATCCTTGAATCAAAATAATTAGGTCCAGAAAAGATTACTGGAGAATTGTAAAAACCCTAACCCTAATCCTAGCCCTAACCCTAACCGGAGAGTTGTAAAATTTTATCTAATGAAAATTCTTAAAATTGACTCTAATCTGCATTTTAAATTGGAAACTCCCACTTGGACTTTGACCTTTTTCCATCGTTCAGTTCATGAAGATATTCTGAGACAGATCATTTTTGACAAGTACATGCTACAGAAAGTCTGTAATTTATTCCTTGAATCAAAAACTTTTGATCCAGGAAAGATTACCAGAGAAGTGTGATTTTTTTCTCCAATGACAATGCTTGAAATGGACTCTAATCTGCATATTATATTGGAAACTCCCACTTGGACTTTGACCCTATTTCATCATTCAGTTGACTAAAATATCATGCAGAATTTTTTTTGACACTTAAATGCTAAAGGAAGCGAGGATTTAATCCTTGAATCAATAGAATTAGGTCCAGAAAAGATTACTGGAGAATTGTAAAAACCCTAACCCTAATCCTAGCCCTAACCCTAACCGGAGAGTTGTAAAATTTTATCTAATGAAAATTCTTAAAATTGACTCTAATCTGCATTTTAAATTGGAAACTCCCACTTGGACTTTGACCCTCTTTCATCATTCAGTTGACTAAAATATCATGCAGAATTTTTTTTGACACTTAAATGCTAAAGGAAGCGAGGAATTTAATCCTTGAATCAAAAGAATTAGGTCCTGAAAAGATTACTGGAGAATTGTAAAAACCCTAACCCTAATCCTAGCCCTAACCCTAACCGGAGAGTTGTAAAATTTTATCTAATGAAAATTCTTAAAATTGACTCTAATCTGCATTTTAAATTGGAAACTCCCACTTGGACTTTGACCTTTTTCCATCGTTCAGTTCATGAAGATATTCTGAGACAGATCATTTTTGACAAGTACATGCTACAGAAAGTCTGTAATTTATTCCTTGAAACAAAAACTTTTGATCCAGGAAAGATTACCAGAGAAGTGTGATTTCTTTCTCCAATGACAATGCTTGAAATGGACTCTAATCTGCATATTATATTGGAAACTCCCACTTGGACTTTGACCCTATTTCATCATTCAGTTGACTAAAATATCATGCAGAATTTTTTTTGACACTTAAATGCTAAAGGAAGCGAGGATTTAATCCTTGAATCAATAGAATTAGGTCCAGAAAAGATTACTGGAGAATTGTAAAAACCCTAACCCTAATCCTAGCCCTAACCCTAACCGGAGAGTTGTAAAATTTTATCTAATGAAAATTCTTAAAATTGACTCTAATCTGCATTTTAAATTGGAAACTCCCACTTTGACTTTGACCCTCTTTCATCATTCAGTTGACTAAAATATCATGCAGAATTTTTTTTGACACTTAAATGCTAAAGGAAGCGAGGAATTTAATCCTTGAATCAAAAGAATTAGGTCCTGAAAAGATTACTGGAGAATTGTAAAAACCCTAACCCTAATCCTAGCCCTAACCCTAACCGGAAAGTTGTAATATTTTATCTAATGAAAATTCTTAAAATTGACTCTAATCTGCATTTTAAATTGGAAACTCCCACTTGGACTTTGACCTTTTTCCATCGTTCAGTTCATGAAGATATTCTGAGACAGATCATTTTTGTCAAGTACATGCTAAAGAAAGTCTGTAATTTATTCCTTGAATCAAAAACTTTTGATCCAGGAAAGATTAGCAGAGAAGTGTGATTTTTTTCTACAATGACAATGCTTGAAATTGACTCTAATCTGCATTTTAAATTGGAAACTCCCACTTGGACTTTGACCCTCTTTCATCATTCAGTTGACTAAAATATCATGCAGAATTTCTTTTGACACTTAAATGCTAAAGGAAGCGAGGATTTAATCCTTGAATCAAAAGAATTAGGTCCAGAAAAGATTACTGGAGAATTGTAAAAACCCTAACCCTAATCCTAACCCTAACCCTAACCTGAGAGTTGTAAAATATTATCTAATGAAAATGCTTGAAATTGACTCTAATCTGCATTTTAAATTGGAAACTCCCACTTTGACTTTGACCCTCTTTCATCATTCAGTTGACTAAAATGTCATGCAGAATTTTTTTTGACACTTAAATACTAAAGGAAGCGAGGAATTGAATCCTTGAATCAAAATAATTAGGTCCAGAAAAGATTACTGGAGAATTGTAAAAACCCTAACCCTAATCCTAGCCCTAACCCTAACCGGAGAGTTGTAAAATTTTATCTAATGAAAATTCTTAAAATTGACTCTAATCTGCATTTTAAATTGGAAACTCCCACTTGGACTTTGACCTTTTTCCATCGTTCAGTTAATGAAGTTATTCTGAGACAGATCATTTTGTACAAGTACATGCTATAGAAAGTCTGTCATTTATTCCTTGAATCAAAAACTTTTGATCCAGGAAAGATTACCAGAGAAGTGTGATTTTTTTCTCCAATGACAATGCTTGAAATGGACTCTAATCTGCATTTTAAATTGGAAACTCCCACTTGGACTTTGACCCTCTTTCATCATTCAGTTGACTAAAATATCATGCAGAATTATTTTTGACACTTAAATGCTAAAGGAAGCGAGGAATTGAATCCTTGAATCAAAAGAATTAGGTCCAGAAAAGATTACTGGAGAATTGTAAAAACCCTAACCCTAATCCTAGCCCTAACCCTAACCGGAGAGTTGTAAAATTTTATCTAATGAAAATGCTGGAAATTGACTGTAATCTGCATTTTAAATTGGAAACTCCCACTTTGACTTTGATCCTCTTTCATCTTTCAGTTCATGAAGATATTCTGAGACAGATCATTTTTGACAAGTACATGCTACAGAAAGTCTGTATTTTATTCCTTGAATCAAAAACTTTTGATCCAGGAAAGATTAGCAGAGAAGTGTGATTTTTTTTCTCCAATGACAATGCTTGAAATTGACTCTAATCTGCATTTTAAATTGGAAACTCCCACTTGGACTTTGACCCTCTTTCATCATTCAGTTGACTAAAATATCATGCAGAATTTCTTTTGACACTTAAATGCTAAAGGAAGCGAGGATTTAATCCTTGAATCAAAAGAATTAGGTCAAGAAAAGATTACTGGAGAATTGTAAAAACCCTAACCCTAATCCTAACCCTAACCTGAGAGTTGTAAAATTTTATCTAATGAAAATGCTTGAAATTGACTCTAATCTGCATTTTAAATTGGAAACTCCCACTTTGACTTTGACCCTCTTTCATCATTCAGTTGACTAAAATGTCATGCAGAATTTTTTTTGACACTTAAATACTAAAGGAAGCGAGGAATTGAATCCTTGAATCAAAATAATTAGGTCCAGAAAAGATTACTGGAGAATTGTAAAAACCCTAACCCTAATCCTAGCCCTAACCCTAACCGGAGAGTTGTAAAATTTTATCTAATGAAAATTCTTAAAATTGACTCTAATCTGCATTTTAAATTGGAAACTCCCACTTGGACTTTGACCTTTTTCCATCGTTCAGTTCATGAAGATATTCTGAGACAGATCATTTTTGACAAGTACATGCTACAGAAAGTCTGTAATTTATTCCTTGAATCAAAAACTTTTAATCCAGGAAAGATTACCAGAGAAGTGTGATTTTTTTCTCCAATGACAATGCTTGAAATGGACTCTAATCTGCATATTATATTGGAAACTCCCACTTGGACTTTGACCCTATTTCATCATTCAGTTGACTAAAATATCATGCAGAATTTTTTTTGACACTTAAATGCTAAAGGAAGCGAGGATTTAATCCTTGAATCAATAGAATTAGGTCCAGAAAAGATTACTGGAGAATTGTAAAAACCCTAACCCTAATCCTAGCCCTAACCCTAACCGGAGAGTTGTAAAATTTTATCTAATGAAAATTCTTAAAATTGACTCTAATCTGCATTTTAAATTGGAAACTCCCACTTGGACTTTGACCCTCTTTCATCATTCAGTTGACTAAAATATCATGCAGAATTTTTTTTGACACTTAAATGCTAAAGGAAGCGAGGAATTTAATCCTTGAATCAAAAGAATTAGGTCCTGAAAAGATTACTGGAGAATTGTAAAAACCCTAACCCTAATCCTAGCCCTAACCCTAACCGGAGAGTTGTAAAATTTTATCTAATGAAAATTCTTAAAATTGACTCTAATCTGCATTTTAAATTGGAAACTCCCACTTGGACTTTGACCTTTTTCCATCGTTCAGTTCATGAAGATATTCTGAGACAGATCATTTTTGACAAGTACATGCTAAAGAAAGTCTGTAATTTATTCCTTGAATCAAAAACTTTTGATCCAGGAAAGATTAGCAGAGAAGTGTGATTTTTTTTCTCCAATGACAATGCTTGAAATTGACTCTAATCTGCATTTTAAATTGGAAACTCCCACTTGGACTTTGACCCTCTTTCATCATTCAGTTGACTAAAATATCATGCAGAATTTCTTTTGACACTTAAATGCTAAAGGAAGCGAGGATTTAATCCTTGAATCAAAAGAATTAGGTCCAGAAAAGATTACTGGAGAATTGTAAAAACCCTAACCCTAATCCTAGCCCTAACCCTAACCGGAGAGTTGTAAAATTTTATCTAATGAAAATTCTTAAAATTGACTCTAATCTGCATTTTAAATTGGAAACTCCCACTTGGACTTTGACCTTTTTCCATCGTTCAGTTCATGAAGATATTCTGAGACAGATCATTTTTGACAAGTACATGCTACAGAAAGTCTGTAATTTATTCCTTGAAACAAAAACTTTTGATCCAGGAAAGATTACCAGAGAAGTGTGATTTCTTTCTCCAATGACAATGCTTGAAATGGACTCTAATCTGCATATTATATTGGAAACTCCCACTTGGACTTTGACCCTATTTCATCATTCAGTTGACTAAAATATCATGCAGAATTTTTTTTGACACTTAAATGCTAAAGGAAGCGAGGATTTAATCCTTGAATCAATAGAATTAGGTCCAGAAAAGATTACTGGAGAATTGTAAAAACCCTAACCCTAATCCTAGCCCTAACCCTAACCGGAGAGTTGTAAAATTTTATCTAATGAAAATTCTTAAAATTGACTCTAATCTGCATTTTAAATTGGAAACTCCCACTTTGACTTTGACCCTCTTTCATCATTCAGTTGACTAAAATATCATGCAGAATTTTTTTTGACACTTAAATGCTAAAGGAAGCGAGGAATTTAATCCTTGAATCAAAAGAATTAGGTCCTGAAAAGATTACTGGAGAATTGTAAAAACCCTAACCCTAATCCTAGCCCTAACCCTAACCGGAAAGTTGTAATATTTTATCTAATGAAAATTCTTAAAATTGACTCTAATCTGCATTTTAAATTGGAAACTCCCACTTGGACTTTGATCTTTTTCCATCGTTCAGTTCATGAAGATATTCTGAGACAGATCATTTTTGTCAAGTACATGCAAAAGAAAGTCTGTAATTTATTCCTTGAATCAAAAACTTTTGATCCAGGAAAGATTAGCAGAGAAGTGTGATTTTTTTTCTCCAATGACAATGCTTGAAATTGACTCTAATCTGCATTTTAAATTGGAAACTCCCACTTTGACTTTGACCCTCTTTCATCATTCAGTTGACTAAAATATCATGCAGAATTTTTTTTGACACTTAAATGCTAAAGGAAGCGAGGATTTAATCCTTGAATCAAAAGAATTAGGTCCAGAAAAGATTACTGGAGAATTGTAAAAACCCTAACCCTAATCCTAACCCTAACCCTAACCTGAGAGTTGTAAAATATTATCTAATGAAAATGCTTGAAATTGACTCTAATCTGCATTTTAAATTGGAAACTCCCACTTTGACTTTGACCCTCTTTCATCATTCAGTTGACTAAAATGTCATGCAGAATTTTTTTTGACACTTAAATACTAAAGGAAGCGAGGAATTGAATCCTTGAATCAAAATAATTAGGTCCAGAAAAGATTACTGGAGAATTGTAAAAACCCTAACCCTAATCCTAGCCCTAACCCTAACCGGAGAGTTGTAAAATTTTATCTAATGAAAATTCTTAAAATTGACTCTAATCTGCATTTAAATTGGAAACTCCCACTTGGACTTTGACCTTTTTCCATCGTTCAGTTCATGAAGATATTCTGAGACAGATCATTTTTGACAAGTACATGCTACAGAAAGTCTGTAATTTATTCCTTGAATCAAAAACTTTTGATCCAGGAAAGATTACCAGAGAAGTGTGATTTTTTTCTCCAATGACAATGCTTGAAATGGACTCTAATCTGCATATTAAATTGGAAACTCCCACTTGGACTTCGACCCTCTTTTATCATTCAGTTGACTAAAATATCATGCAGAATTTTTTTTGACACTTAAATGCTAAAGGAAGCGAGGATTTAATCCTTGAATCAATAGAATTAGGTCCAGAAAAGATTACTGGAGAATTGTAAAAACCCTAACCCTAATCCTAGCCCTAACCCTAACTGGAGAGTTGTAAAATTTTATCTAATGAAAATTCTTAAAATTGACTCTAATCTGCATTTTAAATTGGAAACTCCCACTTGGACTTTGACCTTTTTCCATCGTTCAGTTAATGAAGTTATTCTGAGACAGATCATTTTTGACAAGTACATGCTATAGAAAGTCTGTCATTTATTCCTTGAATCAAAAACTTTTGATCCAGGAAAGATTACCAGAGAAGTGTGATTTTTTTCTCCAATGACAATGCTTGAAATGGACTCTAATCTGCATTTTAAATTGGAAACTCCCACTTGGACTTTGACCCTCTTTCATCATTCAGTTGACTAAAATATCATGCAGAATTATTTTTGACACTTAAATGCTAAAGGAAGCGAGGAATTGAATCCTTGAATCAAAAGAATTAGGTCCAGAAAAGATTACTGGAGAATTGTAAAAACCCTAACCCTAATCCTAGCCCTAACCCTAACCGGAGAGTTGTAAAATTTTATCTAATGAAAATGCTGGAAATTGACTGTAATCTGCATTTTAAATTGGAAACTCCCACTTGGACTTTGATCCTCTTTCATCTTTCAGTTCATGAAGATATTCTGAGACAGATCATTTTTGACAAGTACATGCTAAAGAAAGTGTGTAATTTAGTTCTTGAATCAAAAACTTTTGATCCAGGAAAGATTACCAGTGAAGGGTGATTTTTTTTTCTCCAAAAACAATGCTTGAAATTTACTCTAATCTGCATTTTAAATTGGAAACTCCCACTTGGACTTTGACCCTCTTTCATCATTCAGTTGACTAAAATATCATGCAGAATATTTTTTGACACTTAAATGCTAAAGGAAGCGAGGATTTAATCCTTGAATCAATAGAATTAGGTCCAGAAAAGATTACTGGAGAATTGTAAAAACCCTAACCCTAATCCTAGCCCTAACCCTAACCGGAGAGTTGTAAAATTTTATCTAATGAAAATTCTTAAAATTGACTCTAATCTGCATTTTAAATTGGAAACTCACACTTGGACTTTGACCTTTTTCCATCGTTCAGTTCATGAAGATATTCTGAGACAGATCATTTTTGACAAGTACATGCTAAAGAAAGTGTGTAATTTAGTTCTTGAATCAAAAACTTTTGATCCAGGAAAGATTACCAGAGAAGTGTGATTTTTTTTCTCCAATGACAATGCTTGAAATTGACTCTAATCTGCATTTTAAATTGGAAACTCCCACTTGGACTTTGACCTTTTTTCATCGTTCAGTTCATGAAGATATTCTGAGACAGATCATTTTTGACAAGTACATGCTAAAGAAAGTCTGTAATTTATTCCTTGAATCAAAAACTTTTGATCCAGGAAAGATTACCAGAGAAGTGTGATTTTTTTTCTCCAATGACAATGCTTGAAATTGACTCTAATCTGCATTTTAAATTGGAAACTCCCACTTTGACTTTGACCCTCTTTCATCATTCAGTTGACTAAAATATCATGCAGATTTTTTTTTGACACTTAAATGCTAAAGGAAGCGTGGATTTAATCCTTGAATCAAAAGAATTAGGTCCAGAAAAGATTACTGGAGAATTGTAAAAACCCTAACCCTAATCCTAACCCTAACCCTAACCTGAGAGTTGTAAAATTTTATCAAATGAAAATGCTTGAAATTGGCTCTAATCTGAATTTTAAATTGGAAACTCCCACTTGGACTTTGACCGTCTTTCATCATTCAGTTGACTGAAATATCATGCAGAATTTTTTTTGACACTTAAATGCTAAAGGAAGCGAGGATTTCATCCTTGAATCAAAAGAATTAGGTCCAGAAAATATTACTGGAGAATTGTAAAAACCCTAACCCTAATCCTAACCCTAACCCTAACCTGAGAGTTGTAAAATTTTATCAAATGAAAATGCTTGAAATTGACTCTAATCTGCATTTTAAATTGGAAACTCCCACTTGGACTTTGACTGTCTTTCATCATTCAGTTGACTAAAATATCATGCAGAATTTTTTTTGACACTTAAATGCTAAAGGAAGCGAGGATTTAATCCTTGAATCAAAAGAATTAGGTCCAGAAAAGATTACTGGAGAATTGTAAAAACCCTAACCCTAATCCTAACCCTAACCCTAACCTGAGAGTTGTAAAATTTTATCTAATGAAAATGCTTGAAATTGACTCTAATCTGCATTTTAAATTGGAAACTCCCACTTTGACTTTGACCCTCTTTCATCATTCAGTTGACTAAAATATCATGCAGAATTTTTTTTGACACTTAAATGCTAAAGGAAGCGAGGAATTGAATCCTTGAATCAAAAGAATTAGGTCCAGAAAAGATTACTGGAGAATTGTAAAAACCCTAACCCTAATCCTAGCCCTAACCCTAACCGGAGAGTTGTAAAATTTTATCTAATGAAAATTCTTAAAATTGACTCTAATCTGCATTTTAAATTGGAAACTCCCACTTGGACTTTGACCTTTTTCCATCGTTCAGTTCATGAAGATATTCTGAGACAGATCATTTTTGACAAGTACATGCTACAGAAAGTCTGTAATTTATTCCTTGAATCAAAAACTTTTGATCCAGGAAAGATTACCAGAGAAGTGTGATTTTTTTCTCCAATGACAATGCTTGAAATGGACTCTAATCTGCATATTATATTCGAAACTCCCACTTTGACTTTGACCCTCTTTCATCATTCAGTTAACTAAAATATCATGCAGAATTTTTTTTGACACTTAAATGCTAAAGGAAGCGAGGAATTGAATCCTTGAATCAAAAGAATTAGGTCCAGAAAAGATTACTGGAGAATTGTAAAAACCCTAACCCTAATCCTAGCCCTAACCTTAACCGGAGAGTTGTAAAATTTTATCTAATGAAAATGCTTGAAATTGACTCTAATCTGCATTTGAAATTGGAAACTCCCACTTGGACTTTGACACTCTTTCATCATTCAGTTGACAAAAATATCATGCAGAATTTTTTTTTGACACTTAAATGCTAAAGGAAGCGATGAATTTGTGTAATTTAGTCCTTGAATCAAAAACTTTTGATCCAGGAAAGATTACCAGAGAAGTGTGATTTTTTTTTCTCCAATGACAATGCTTGAAATTGACTCTAATCTGCATTTTAAATTGGAAACTCCCACTTTGACTTTGACCCTCTTTCATCATTCAGTTGACTAAAACATCATGCAGAATTTTTTTTGACACTTAAATGCTAAAGGAAGCGAGGATTTAATCCTTGAATCAAAAGAATTAGGTCCAGAAAAGATTACTGGAGAATGTTAAAAACCCTAACCCTAATCCTAGCCCTAACCCTAACCGAAGAGTTGTAAAATTTTATCTAATGAAAATGCTTGAAATTGACTCTAATCTGCATTTTAAATTGGAAACTCTCACTTGGACTTTGACCCTCTTTCATCATTCAGTTGACTAAAATATCATGCAGAATTTTTTTTGACACTTAAATGCTAAAGGAAGTGAGGAATTTGTGTAATTTAGTCCTTGAATCAAAAACTTTTGATCCAGGAAAGATTAGCAGAGAAGTGTGATTTTTTTTCTCCAATGACAATGCTTGAAATTGACTCTAATCTGCATTTTAAATTGGAAACTCCCACTTGGACTTTGACCCTCTTTCATCATTCCGTTGACTAAAAAATCATGCAGAATTTTTTTTGACACTTAAATGCTAAAGGAAGCGAGGATTTAATCCTTGAATCAAAAGAATTAGGTCCAGAAAAGATTACTGGAGAATTGTAAAAACCCTAACCCTAATCCTAACCCTAACCCTAACCTGAGAGTTGTAAAATTTTATCAAATGAAAATGCGTGAAATTGACTCTAATCTGCATTTTAAATTGGAAACTCCCACTTTGACTTTGACCCTCTTTCATCATACAGTTGACTAAAATATCATGCAGAATTTTTTTTGACACTTAAATGCTAAAGGAAGCGAGGAATTGAATCCTTGAATCAAAAGAATTAGGTCCAGAAAAGATTACTGGAGAATTGTAAAAACCCTAACCCTAATCCTAGCCCAAACCCTAACCGGAGAGTTGTAAAATTTTATCTAATGAAAATTCTTAAAATTGACTCTAATCTGCATTTTAAATTGGAAACTCCCACTTGGACTTTGACCTTTTTCCATCGTTCAGTTCATGAAGATATTCTGAGGCAGATCATTCTTGACAAGTACATGCTACAGAAAGTCTGTATTTTATTCCTTGAATCAAAAACTTTTGATCCAGGAAAGATTACCAGAGAAGTGTGATTTTTTTCTCCAATGACAATGCTTGAAATGTACTCTAATCTGCATTTTAAATTGGAAACTCCCACTTGGACTTTGACCCTCTTTCATCATTCAGTTGACTAAAATATCATGCAGAATTTTTTTTGACACTTAAATACTAAAGGAAGCGAGGATTTAATCCTTGAATCAAAATAATTAGGTCCAGAAAAGATTACTGGAGAATTGTAAAAACCCTAACCCTAATCCTAACCCTAACCCTAACCGGAGAGTTGTAAAATTTTATCTAATGAAAATTCTTAAAATTGACTCTAATCTGCATTTTAAATTGGAAACTCCCACTTGGACTTTGACCTTTTTCCATCGTTCAGTTAATGAAGATATTCTGAGACAGATCATTTTTGACAAGTACATGCTAAGGAAAGTCTGTAATTTATTCCTTGAATCAAAAACTTTTGATCCAGGAAAGATTACCAGAGTAGTGTGATTTTTTTTCTCCAATGACAATGCTTGAAATGGACTCTAATCTGCATATTATATTGGAATCTCCCACTTGGACTTTGACCCTATTTCATCATTCAGTTGACTAAAATATCATGCAGAATTTTTTTTGACACTTAAATGCTAAAGGAAGCGAGGATTTAATCCTTGAATCAATAGAATTAGGTCCAGAAAAGATTACTGGAGAATTGTAAAAACCCTAACCCTAATCCTAGCCCTAACCCTAACCGGAGAGTTGTAAAATTTTATCTAATGAAAATTCTTAAAATTGACTCTAATCTGCATTTTAAATTGGAAACTCCCACTTGGACTTTGACCCTCTTTCATCATTCAGTTGACTAAAATATCATGCAGAATTTTTTTTGACACTTAAATGCTAAAGGAAGCGAGGATTTAATCCTGGAATCAAAAGAATTAGGTCCAGAAAAGATTACTGGAGAATTGTAAAAACCCTAACCCTAATCCTAACCCTAACCCTAACCTGAGAGTTGTAAAATTTTATCTAATGAAAATGCTTGAAATTGACTCTAATCTGCATTTTAAATTGGAAACTCCCACTTTGACTTTGACCCTCTTTCATCATTCAGTTGACTAAAATATCATGCAGAATTTTTTTTGACACTTAAATGCTAAAGCAAGCAAGGAATTGAATCCTTGAATCAAAAGAATTAGGTCCAGAAAAGATTACTGGAGAATTGTAAAAACCCTAACCCTAATCCTAGCCCTAACCCTAACCGGAGAGTTGTAAAATTTTATCTAATGAAAATTCTTAAAATTGACTCTAATCTGCATTTTAAATTGGAAACTCCCACTTGGACTTTGACCTTTTTCCATCGTTCAGTTCATGAAGATATTCTGAGACAGATCATTTTTGACAAGTACATGCTAAAGAAAGTCTGTAATTTATTCCTAGAATCAAAAACTTTTGATCCAGGAAAGATTACCAGAGAAGTGTGATTTTTTTCTCCAATGACAATGCTTGAAATGGACTCTAATCTGCATTTTAAATTGGAAACTCCCACTTGGACTTTGACCCTCTTTCATCATTCAGTTGACTAAAATATCATGCAGAATTTTTTTTGACACTTAAATGCTAAAGGAAGCGAGGATTTAATCCTTGAATCAATAGAATTAGGTCCAGAAAAGATTACTGGAGAATTGTAAAAACCCTAACCCTAATCCTAGCCCTAACCCTAACTGGAGAGTTGTAAAATTTTATCAAATGAAAATGCTTGAAATTGACTCTAATCTGCATTTTAAATTGGAAACTCCCACTTGGACTTTGACCGTCTTTCATCATTCAGTTGACTAAAATATCATGCAGATTTTTTTTGACACTTAAATGCTAAAGGAAGCGAGGATTTAATCCTTGAATCAAAAGAATTAGGTCCAGAAAAGATTACTGGAGAATTGTAAAAACCCTGACCCTAATCCTAACCCTAACCCTAACCTGAGAGTTGTAAAATTTTATCTAATGAAAATGCTTGAAATTGACTCTAATCTGCATTTTAAATTGGAAACTCCCACTTTGACTTTGACCCTCTTTCATCATTCAGTTGACTAAAATATCATGCAGAATTTTTTTTGACACTTAAATGCTAAAGGAAGCGAGGATTTAATCCTTGAATCAATAGAATTAGGTCCAGAAAAGATTACTGGAGAATTGTAAAAACCCTAACCCTAATCCTAGCCCTAACCCTAACTGGAGAGTTGTAAAATTTTATCTAATGAAAATTCTTAAAATTGACTCTAATCTGCATTTTAAATTGGAAACTCCCACTTGGACTTTGACCTTTTTCCATCGTTCAGTTAATGAAGATATTCTGAGACAGATCATTTTTGACAAGTACATGCTAAAGAAAGTGTGTAATTTAGTTCTTGAATCAAAAACTTTTGATCCAGGAAAGATTACCAGAGAAGTGTGATTTTTTTTCTCCAATGACAATGGTTGAAATTGACTCTAATCTGCATTTTAAATTGGAAACTCCCACTTGGACTTTGACCTTTTTCCATCGTTCAGTTCATGAAGATATTCTGAGACAGATCATTTTTGACAAGTACATGCTAAAGAAAGTCTGTAATTTATTCCTTGAATCAAAAACTTTTGATCCAGGAAAGATTACCAGAGAAGTGTGATTTTTTTTCTCCAATGACAATGCTTGAAATTGACTCTAATCTGCATTTTAAATTGGAAACTCCCACTTTGACTTTGACCCTCTTTCATCATTCAGTTGACTGAAATATCATGCAGAATTTTTTTTGACACTTAAATGCTAAAGGAAGCGTGGATTTAATCCTTGAATCAAAAGAATTAGGTCCAGAAAAGATTACTGGAGAATTGTAAAAACCCTAACCCTAATCCTAGCCCTAACCCTAACCGGAGAGTTGTAAAATTTTATCTAATGAAAATTCTTAAAATTGACTCTAATCTGCATTTTAAATTGGAAACTCCCACTTGGACTTTGACCCTCTTTCATCATTCAGTTGACTAAAATATCATGCAGAATTTTTTTTGACACTTAAATGCTAAAGGAAGCGAGGATTTAATCCTTGAATCAAAAGAATTAGGTCCAGAAAAGATTACTGGAGAATTGTAAAAACCCTAACCCTAATCCTAACCCTAACCCTAACCTGAGAGTTGTAAAATTTTATCTAATGAAAATGCTTGAAATTGACTCTAATCTGCATTTTAAATTGGAAACTCCCACTTTGACTTTGACCCTCTTTCATCATTCAGTTGACTAAAATATCATGCAGAATTTTTTTTGACACTTAAATGCTAAAGCAAGCAAGGAATTGAATCCTTGAATCAAAAGAATTAGGTCCAGAAAAGATTACTGGAGAATTGTAAAAACCCTAACCCTAATCCTAGCCCTAACCCTAACCGGAGAGTTGTAAAATTTTATCTAATGAAAATTCTTAAAATTGACTCTAATCTGCATTTTAAATTGGAAACTTCCACTTGGACTTTGACCTTTTTCCATCGTTCAGTTCATGAAGATATTCTGAGACAGATCATTTTTGACAAGTACATGCTAAAGAAAGTCTGTAATTTATTCCTAGAATCAAAAACTTTTGATCCAGGAAAGATTACCAGAGAAGTGTGATTTTTTTCTCCAATGACAATGCTTGAAATGGACTCTAATCTGCATTTTAAATTGGAAACTCCCACTTGGACTTTGACCCTCTTTCATCATTCAGTTGACTAAAATATCATGCAGAATTTTTTTTGACACTTAAATGCTAAAGGAAGCGAGGATTTAATCCTTGAATCAATAGAATTAGGTCCAGAAAAGATTACTGGAGAATTGTAAAAACCCTAACCCTAATCCTAGCCCTAACCCTAACTGGAGAGTTGTAAAATTTTATCAAATGAAAATGCTTGAAATTGACTCTAATCTGCATTTTAAATTGGAAACTCCCACTTGGACTTTGACCGTCTTTCATCATTCAGTTGACTAAAATATCATGCAGATTTTTTTTGACACTTAAATGCTAAAGGAAGCGAGGATTTAATCCTTGAATCAAAAGAATTAGGTCCAGAAAAGATTACTGGAGAATTGTAAAAACCCTGACCCTAATCCTAACCCTAACCCTAACCTGAGAGTTGTAAAATTTTATCTAATGAAAATGCTTGAAATTGACTCTAATCTGCATTTTAAATTGG
The DNA here is from genome assembly GCF_023856365.1 of Brienomyrus brachyistius. NCBI lineage: Eukaryota > Metazoa > Chordata > Actinopteri > Osteoglossiformes > Mormyridae > Brienomyrus > Brienomyrus brachyistius. The sequence continues at coordinate 284,895 of NW_026042369.1, read as the reverse complement.
AAACTCCCACTTTGACTTTGACCCTCTTTCATCATTCAGTTGACTAAAATATCATGCAGAATTTTTTTTGACACTTAAATGCTAAAGGAAGCGAGGAATTGAATCCTTGAATCAAAAGAATTAGGTCCAGAAAAGATTACTGGAGAATTGTAAAAACCCTAACCCTAATCCTAGCCCTAACCCTAACCGGAGAGTTGTAAAATTTTATCTAATGAAAATTCTTAAAATTGACTCTAATCTGCATTTTAAATTGGAAACTCCCACTTGGACTTTGACCTTTTTCCATCGTTCAGTTCATGAAGATATTCTGAGACAGATCTTTTTTGACAAGTACATGCTACAGAAAGTCTGTAATTTATTCCTTGAATCAAAAACTTTTGATCCAGGAAAGATTACCAGAGATGTGTGATTTTTTTCTCCAATGACAATGCTTGAAATGGACTCTAATCTGCATATTAAATTGGCAACTCCCACTTGGACTTTGACCCTCTTTCATCATTCAGTTGACTAAAATATCATGCAGAATTTTTTTTGACACTTAAATGCTAAAGGAACCGAGGATTTAATCCTTGAATCAATAGAATTAGGTCCAGAAAAGATTACTGGAGAATTGTAAAAACCCTAACCCTAATCCTAGCCCTAACCCTAACTGGAGAGTTGTAAAATTTTATCTAATGAAAATTCTTAAAATTGACTCTAATCTGCATTTTAAATTGGAAACTCCCACTTGGACTTTGACCTTTTTCCATCGTTCAGTTAATGAAGATATTCTGAGACAGATCATTTTTGACAAGTACATGCTAAAGAAAGTGTGTAATTTAGTTCTTGAATCAAAAACTTTTGATCCAGGAAAGATTACCAGAGAAGTGTGATTTTTTTTCTCCAATGACAATGGTTGAAATTGACTCTAATCTGCATTTTAAATTGGAAACTCCCACTTGGACTTTGACCTTTTTCCATCGTTCAGTTCATGAAGATATTCTGAGACAGATCATTTTTGACAAGTACATGCTAAAGAAAGTCTGTAATTTATTCCTTGAATCAAAAACTTTTGATCCAGGAAAGATTACCAGAGAAGTGTGATTTTTTTTCTCCAATGACAATGCTTGAAATTGACTCTAATTTGCATTTTAAATTGGAAACTCCCACTTTGACTTTGACCCTCTTTCATCATTCAGTTGACTGAAATATCATGCAGAATTTTTTTTGACACTTAAATGCTAAAGGAAGCGTGGATTTAATCCTTGAATCAAAAGAATTAGTTCCAGAAAAGATTACTGGAGAATTGTAAAAACCCTAACCCTAATCCTAGCCCTAACCCTAACCGGAGAGTTGTAAAATTTTATCTAATGAAAATTCTTAAAATTGACTCTAATCTGCATTTTAAATTGGAAACTCCCACTTGGACTTTGACCTTTTTCCATCGTTCAGTTCATGAAGATATTCTGAGACAGATCATTTTTGACAAGTACATGCTAAAGAAAGTCTGTAATTTATTCCTAGAATCAAAAACTTTTGATCCAGGAAAGATTACCAGAGAAGTGTGATTTTTTTCTCCAATGACAATGCTTGAAATGGACTCTAATCTGCATTTTAAATTGGAAACTCCCACTTGGACTTTGACCCTCTTTCATCATTCAGTTGACTAAAATATCATGCAGAATTTTTTTTGACACTTAAATGCTAAAGGAAGCGAGGATTTAATCCTTGAATCAATAGAATTAGGTCCAGAAAAGATTACTGGAGAATTGTAAAAACCCTAACCCTAATCCTAGCCCTAACCCTAACTGGAGAGTTGTAAAATTTTATCAAATGAAAATGCTTGAAATTGACTCTAATCTGCATTTTAAATTGGAAACTCCCACTTGGACTTTGACCGTCTTTCATCATTCAGTTGACTAAAATATCATGCAGATTTTTTTTGACACTTAAATGCTAAAGGAAGCGAGGATTTAATCCTTGAATCAAAAGAATTAGGTCCAGAAAAGATTACTGGAGAATTGTAAAAACCCTGACCCTAATCCTAACCCTAACCCTAACCTGAGAGTTGTAAAATTTTATCTAATGAAAATGCTTGAAATTGACTCTAATCTGCATTTTAAATTGGAAACTCCCACTTTGACTTTGACCCTCTTTCATCATTCAGTTGACTAAAATATCATGCAGAATTTTTTTTGACACTTAAATGCTAAAGGAAGCGAGGAATTGAATCCTTGAATCAAAAGAATTAGGTCCAGAAAAGATTACTGGAGAATTGTAAAAACCCTAACCCTAATCCTAGCCCTAACCCTAACCGGAGAGTTGTAAAATTTTATCTAATGAAAATTCTTAAAATTGACTCTAATCTGCATTTTAAATTGGAAACTCCCACTTGGACTTTGACCTTTTTCCATCGTTCAGTTCATGAAGATATTCTGAGACAGATCTTTTTTGACAAGTACATGCTACAGAAAGTCTGTAATTTATTCCTTGAATCAAAAACTTTTGATCCAGGAAAGATTACCAGAGATGTGTGATTTTTTTCTCCAATGACAATGCTTGAAATGGACTCTAATCTGCATATTAAATTGGCAACTCCCACTTGGACTTTGACCCTCTTTCATCATTCAGTTGACTAAAATATCATGCAGAATTTTTTTTGACACTTAAATGCTAAAGGAAGCGAGGATTTAATCCTTGAATCAATAGAATTAGGTCCAGAAAAGATTACTGGAGAATTGTAAAAACCCTAACCCTAATCCTAGCCCTAACCCTAACTGGAGAGTTGTAAAATTTTATCTAATGAAAATTCTTAAAATTGACTCTAATCTGCATTTTAAATTGGAAACTCCCACTTGGACTTTGACCTTTTTCCATCGTTCAGTTAATGAAGATATTCTGAGACAGATCATTTTTGACAAGTACATGCTAAAGAAAGTGTGTAATTTAGTTCTTGAATCAAAAACTTTTGATCCAGGAAAGATTACCAGAGAAGTGTGATTTTTTTTCTCCAATGACAATGGTTGAAATTGACTCTAATCTGCATTTTAAATTGGAAACTCCCACTTGGACTTTGACCTTTTTCCATCGTTCAGTTCATGAAGATATTCTGAGACAGATCATTTTTGACAAGTACATGCTAAAGAAAGTCTGTAATTTATTCCTTGAATCAAAAACTTTTGATCCAGGAAAGATTACCAGAGAAGTGTGATTTTTTTTCTCCAATGACAATGCTTGAAATTGACTCTAATTTGCATTTTAAATTGGAAACTCCCACTTTGACTTTGACCCTCTTTCATCATTCAGTTGACTGAAATATCATGCAGAATTTTTTTTGACACTTAAATGCTAAAGGAAGCGTGGATTTAATCCTTGAATCAAAAGAATTAGGTCCAGAAAAGATTACTGGAGAATTGTAAAAACCCTAACCCTAATCCTAACCCTAACCCTAACCTGAGAGTTGTAAAATTTTATCAAATGAAAATGCTTGAAATTGACTCTAATCTGCATTTTAAATTGGAAACTCCCACTTGGACTTTGACCGTCTTTCATCATTCAGTTGACTAAAATATCATGCAGATTTTTTTTTGACACTTAAATGCTAAAGGAAGCGAGGATTTAATCCTTGAATCAAAAGAATTAGGTCCAGAAAAGATTACTGGAGAATTGTAAAAACCCTGACCCTAATCCTAACCCTAACCCTAACCTGAGAGTTGTAAAATTTTATCTAATGAAAATGCTTGAAATTGACTCTAATCTGCATTTTAAATTGGAAACTCCCACTTTGACTTTGACCCTCTTTCATCATTCAGTTGACTAAAATATCATGCAGAATTTTTTTTGACACTTAAAATCTAAAGGAAGCGAGGATTTAATCCTTGAATCAATAGAATTAGGTCCAGAAAAGATTACTGGAGAATTGTAAAAACCCTAACCCTAATCCTAGCCCTAACCCTAACTGGAGAGTTGTAAAATTTTATCTAATGAAAATTCTTAAAATTGACTCTAATCTGCATTTTAAATTGGAAACTCCCACTTGGACTTTGACCTTTTTCCATCGTTCAGTTAATGAAGATATTCTGAGACAGATCATTTTTGACAAGTACATGCTACAGAAAGTCTGTCATTTATTCCTTGAATCAAAAACTTTTGATCCAGGAAAGATTACCAGAGAAGTGTGATTTTTTTCTCCAATGACAATGCTTGAAATGGACTCTAATCTGCATTTTAAATTGGAAACTCCCACTTGGACTTTGACCCTCTTTCATCATTCAGTTGACTAAAATATCATGCAGAATTTCTTTTGACACTTAAATGCTAAAGGAAGCGAGGATTTAATCCTTGAATCAAAAGAATTAGGTCCAGAAAAGATTACTGGAGAATTGTAAAAACCCTAACCCTAATCCTAACCCTAACCCTAACCTGAGAGTTGTAAAATTTTATCAAATGAAAATGCTTGAAATTGACTCTAATCTGCATTTTAAATTGGAAACTCCCACTTGGACTTTGACCGTCTTTCATCATTCAGTTGACTAAAATATCATGCAGATTTTTTTTGACACTTAAATGCTAAAGGAAGCGAGGATTTAATCCTTGAATCAAAAGAATTAGGTCCAGAAAAGATTACTGGAGAATTGTAAAAACCCTGACCCTAATCCTAACCCTAACCCTAACCTGAGAGTAGTAAAATTTTATCTAATGAAAATGCTTGAAATTGACTCTAATCTGCATTTTAAATTGGAAACTCCCACTTTGACTTTGACCCTCTTTCATCATTCAGTTGACTAAAATATCATGCAGAATTTTTTTTGACACTTAAATGCTAAAGGAAGCGAGGATTTAATCCTTGAATCAATAGAATTAGGTCCAGAAAAGATTACTGGAGAATTGTAAAAACCCTAACCCTAATCCTAGCCCTAACCCTAACCGGAGAGTTGTAAAATTTTATCTAATGAAAATTCTTAAAATTGACTCTAATCTGCATTTTAAATTGGAAACTCCCACTTGGACTTTGACCTTTTTCCATCGTTCAGTTCATGAAGATATTCTGAGACAGATCATTTTTGACAAGTACATGCTACAGAAAGTCTGTAATTTATTCCTTGAATCAAAAACTTTTGATCCAGGAAAGATTACCAGAGAAGTGTGATTTTTTTCTCCAATGACAATGCTTGAAATTGACTCTAATCTGCATTTTAAATTGGAAACTCCCACTTGGACTTTGACCCTCTTTCATCATTCAGTTGACTAAAATATCATGCAGAATTTTTTTTGACACTTAAATGTTAAAGGAAGCGAGGATTTAATCCTTGAATCAAAAGAATTAGGTCCAGAAAAGATTACTGGAGAATTGTAAAAACCCTAACCCTAATCCTAGCCCTAACCCTAACCGGAGAGTTGTAAAATTTTATCTAATGAAAATGCTGGAAATTGACTGTAATCTGCATTTTAAATTGGAAACTCCCACTTGGACTTTGACCCTCTTTCATCATTCAGTTGACTAAAATATCATGCAGAATTTTTTTTGACACTTAAATGCTAAAGGAAGCGAGGATTTAATCCTTGAATCAAAAGAATTAGGTCCAGAAAAGATTACTGGAGAATTGTAAAAACCCTAACCCTAATCCTAACCCTAACCCTAACCTGAGAGTTGTAAAATTTTATCAAATGAAAATGCTTGAAATTGACTCTAATCTGCATTTTAAATTGGAAACTCCCACTTTGACTTTGACCCTCTTTCATCATTCAGTTGACTAAAATATCATGCAGAATTTTTTTTGACACTTAAATGCTAAAGGAAGTGAGGAATTGAATCCTTGAATCAAAAGAATTAGGTCCAGAAAAGATTACTGGAGAATTGTAAAAACCCTAACCCTAATCCTAGCCCTAACCCTAACCGGAGAGTTGTAAAATTTTATCTAATGAAAATTCTTAAAATTGACTCTAATCTGCATTTTAAATTGGAAACTCCCACTTGGACTTTGACCTTTTTCCATCGTTCAGTTCATGAAGATATTCTGAGACAGATCATTTTTGACAAGTACATGCTACAGAAAGTCTGTATTTTATTCCTTGAATCAAAAACTTTTGATCCAGGAAAGATTACCAGAGAAGTGTGATTTTTTTTCTCCAATGACAATGCTTGAAATGTACTCTAATCTGCATTTTAAATTGGAAACTCCCACTTGGACTTTGACCCTATTTCATCATTCAGTTGACTAAAATATCATGCAGATTTTTTTTTGACACTTAAATGCTAAAGGAAGCGAGGATTTAATCCTTGAATCAAAAGAATTAGGTCCAGAAAAGATTACTGGAGAATTGTAAAAACCCTGACCCTAATCCTAACCCTAACCCTAACCTGAGAGTAGTAAAATTTTATCTAATGAAAATGCTTGAAATTGACTCTAATCTGCATTTTAAATTGGAAACTCCCACTTTGACTTTGACCCTCTTTCATCATTCAGTTGACTAAAATATCATGCAGAATTTTTTTTGACACTTAAATGCTAAAGGAAGCGAGGATTTAATCCTTGAATCAATAGAATTAGGTCCAGAAAAGATTACTGGAGAATTGTAAAAACCCTAACCCTAATCCTAGCCCTAACCCTAACCGGAGAGTTGTAAAATTTTATCTAATGAAAATTCTTAAAATTGACTCTAATCTGCATTTTAAATTGGAAACTCCCACTTGGACTTTGACCTTTTTCCATCGTTCAGTTCATGAAGATATTCTGAGACAGATCATTTTTGACAAGTACATGCTACAGAAAGTCTGTAATTTATTCCTTGAATCAAAAACTTTTGATCCAGGAAAGATTACCAGAGAAGTGTGATTTTTTTCTCCAATGACAATGCTTGAAATTGACTCTAATCTGCATTTTAAATTGGAAACTCCCACTTGGACTTTGACCCTCTTTCATCATTCAGTTGACTAAAATATCATGCAGAATTTTTTTTGACACTTAAATGTTAAAGGAAGCGAGGATTTAATCCTTGAATCAAAAGAATTAGGTCCAGAAAAGATTACTGGAGAATTGTAAAAACCCTAACCCTAATCCTAGCCCTAACCCTAACCGGAGAGTTGTAAAATTTTATCTAATGAAAATGCTGGAAATTGACTGTAATCTGCATTTTAAATTGGAAACTCCCACTTGGACTTTGACCCTCTTTCATCATTCAGTTGACTAAAATATCATGCAGAATTTTTTTTGACACTTAAATGCTAAAGGAAGCGAGGATTTAATCCTTGAATCAAAAGAATTAGGTCCAGAAAAGATTACTGGAGAATTGTAAAAACCCTAACCCTAATCCTAACCCTAACCCTAACCTGAGAGTTGTAAAATTTTATCAAATGAAAATGCTTGAAATTGACTCTAATCTGCATTTTAAATTGGAAACTCCCACTTTGACTTTGACCCTCTTTCATCATTCAGTTGACTAAAATATCATGCAGAATTTTTTTTGACACTTAAATGCTAAAGGAAGCGAGGAATTGAATCCTTGAATCAAAAGAATTAGGTCCAGAAAAGATTACAGGAGAATTGTAAAAACCCTAACCCTAATCCTAGCCCTAACCCTAACCGGAGAGTTGTAAAATTTTATCTAATGAAAATTCTTAAAATTGACTCTAATCTGCATTTTAAATTGGAAACTCCCACTTGGACTTTGACCTTTTTCCATCGTTCAGTTCATGAAGATATTCTGAGACAGATCATTTTTGACAAGTACATGCTACAGAAAGTCTGTATTTTATTCCTTGAATCAAAAACTTTTGATCCAGGAAAGATTAGCAGAGAAGTGTGATTTTTTTTCTCCAATGACAATGCTTGAAATGTACTCTAATCTGCATTTTAAATTGGAAACTCCCACTTGGACTTTGACCCTATTTCATCATTCAGTTGACTAAAATATCATGCAGAATTTTTTTTGACACTTAAATGCTAAAGGAAGCGAGGATTTAATCCTTGAATCAATAGAATTAGGTCTAGAAAAGATTACTGGAGAATTGTAAAAACCCTAACCCTAATCCTAGCCCTAACCCTAACCGGAGAGTTGTAAAATTTTATCTAATGAAAATTCTTAAAATTGACTCTAATCTGCATTTTAAATTGGAAACTCCCACTTGGACTTTGACCCTCTTTCATCATTCAGTTGACTAAAATATCATGCAGAATTTTTTTTGACACTTAAATGCTAAAGGAAGCGAGGAATTTAATCCTTGAATCAAAAGAATTAGGTCCTGAAAAGATTACTGGAGAATTGTAAAAACCCTAACCCTAATCCTAGCCCTAACCCTAACCGGAGAGTTGTAAAATTTTATCTAATGAAAATTCTTAAAATTGACTCTAATCTGCATTTTAAATTGGAAACTCCCACTTGGACTTTGACCTTTTTCCATCGTTCAGTTCATGAAGATATTCTGAGACAGATCATTTTTGACAAGTACATGCTACAGAAAGTCTGTAATTTATTCCTTGAATCAAAAACTTTTGATCCAGGAAAGATTACCAGAGAAGTGTGATTTTTTTCTCCAATGACAATGCTTGAAATGGACTCTAATCTGCATATTAAATTGGAAACTCCCACTTGGACTTTGACCCTCTTTCATCATTCAGTTGACTAAAATATCATGCAGAATTTTTTTTGACACTTAAATGCTAAAGGAAGCGAGGATTTAATCCTTGAATCAATAGAATTAGGTCCAGAAAAGATTACTGGAGAATTGTAAAAACCCTAACCCTAATCCTAGCCCTAACCCTAACCGGAGAGTTGTAAAATTTTATCTAATGAAAATTCTTAAAATTGACTCTAATCTGCATTTTAAATTGGAAACTCCCACTTGGACTTTGACCTTTTTCCATCGTTCAGTTCATGAAGATATTCTGAGACAGATCATTTTTGACAAGTACATGCTAAAGAAAGTGTGTAATTTAGTCCTTGAATCAAAAACTTTTGATTCAGGAAAGATTACCAGAGAAGTGTGATTTTTTTTTCTCCAATGACAATGCTTGAAATTGACTCTAATCTGCATTTTAAATTGGAAACTCCCACTTTGACTTTGACCCTCTTTCATCATTCAGTTTACTAAAATATCATGCAGATTTTTTTTTTGACACTTAAATGCTAAAGGAAGCGTGGATTTAATCCTTGAATCAAAAGAATTAGGTCCAGAAAAGATTACTGGAGAATTGTAAAAACCCTGACCCTAATCCTAACCCTAACCCTAACCTGAGAGTAGTAAAATTTTATCTAATGAAAATGCTTGAAATTGACTCTAATCTGCATTTTAAATTGGAAACTCCCACTTTGACTTTGACCCTCTTTCATCATTCAGTTGACTAAAATATCATGCAGAATTTTTTTTGACACTTAAATGCTAAAGGAAGCGAGGATTTAATCCTTGAATCAATAGAATTAGGTCCAGAAAAGATTACTGGAGAATTGTAAAAACCCTAACCCTAATCCTAGCCCTAACCCTAACCGGAGAGTTGTAAAATTTTATCTAATGAAAATTCTTAAAATTGACTCTAATCTGCATTTTAAATTGGAAACTCCCACTTGGACTTTGACCTTTTTCCATCGTTCAGTTCATGAAGATATTCTGAGACAGATCATTTTTGACAAGTACATGCTACAGAAAGTCTGTAATTTATTCCTTGAATCAAAAACTTTTGATCCAGGAAAGATTACCAGAGAAGTGTGATTTTTTTCTCCAATGACAATGCTTGAAATTGACTCTAATCTGCATTTTAAATTGGAAACTCCCACTTGGACTTTGACCCTCTTTCATCATTCAGTTGACTAAAATATCATGCAGAATTTTTTTTGACACTTAAATGTTAAAGGAAGCGAGGATTTAATCCTTGAATCAAAAGAATTAGGTCCAGAAAAGATTACTGGAGAATTGTAAAAACCCTAACCCTAATCCTAGCCCTAACCCTAACCGGAGAGTTGTAAAATTTTATCTAATGAAAATGCTGGAAATTGACTGTAATCTGCATTTTAAATTGGAAACTCCCACTTGGACTTTGACCCTCTTTCATCATTCAGTTGACTAAAATATCATGCAGAATTTTTTTTGACACTTAAATGCTAAAGGAAGCGAGGATTTAATCCTTGAATCAAAAGAATTAGGTCCAGAAAAGATTACTGGAGAATTGTAAAAACCCTAACCCTAATCCTAACCCTAACCCTAACCTGAGAGTTGTAAAATTTTATCAAATGAAAATGCTTGAAATTGACTCTAATCTGCATTTTAAATTGGAAACTCCCACTTTGACTTTGACCCTCTTTCATCATTCAGTTGACTAAAATATCATGCAGAATTTTTTTTGACACTTAAATGCTAAAGGAAGCGAGGAATTGAATCCTTGAATCAAAAGAATTAGGTCCAGAAAAGATTACAGGAGAATTGTAAAAACCCTAACCCTAATCCTAGCCCTAACCCTAACCGGAGAGTTGTAAAATTTTATCTAATGAAAATTCTTAAAATTGACTCTAATCTGCATTTTAAATTGGAAACTCCCACTTGGACTTTGACCTTTTTCCATCGTTCAGTTCATGAAGATATTCTGAGACAGATCATTTTTGACAAGTACATGCTACAGAAAGTCTGTATTTTATTCCTTGAATCAAAAACTTTTGATCCAGGAAAGATTAGCAGAGAAGTGTGATTTTTTTTCTCCAATGACAATGCTTGAAATGTACTCTAATCTGCATTTTAAATTGGAAACTCCCACTTGGACTTTGACCCTATTTCATCATTCAGTTGACTAAAATATCATGCAGAATTTTTTTTGACACTTAAATGCTAAAGGAAGCGAGGATTTAATCCTTGAATCAATAGAATTAGGTCTAGAAAAGATTACTGGAGAATTGTAAAAACCCTAACCCTAATCCTAGCCCTAACCCTAACCGGAGAGTTGTAAAATTTTATCTAATGAAAATTCTTAAAATTGACTCTAATCTGCATTTTAAATTGGAAACTCCCACTTGGACTTTGACCCTCTTTCATCATTCAGTTGACTAAAATATCATGCAGAATTTTTTTTGACACTTAAATGCTAAAGGAAGCGAGGAATTTAATCCTTGAATCAAAAGAATTAGGTCCTGAAAAGATTACTGGAGAATTGTAAAAACCCTAACCCTAATCCTAGCCCTAACCCTAACCGGAGAGTTGTAAAATTTTATCTAATGAAAATTCTTAAAATTGACTCTAATCTGCATTTTAAATTGGAAACTCCCACTTGGACTTTGACCTTTTTCCATCGTTCAGTTCATGAAGATATTCTGAGACAGATCATTTTTGACAAGTACATGCTACAGAAAGTCTGTAATTTATTCCTTGAATCAAAAACTTTTGATCCAGGAAAGATTACCAGAGAAGTGTGATTTTTTTCTCCAATGACAATGCTTGAAATGGACTCTAATCTGCATATTAAATTGGAAACTCCCACTTGGACTTTGACCCTCTTTCATCATTCAGTTGACTAAAATATCATGCAGAATTTTTTTTGACACTTAAATGCTAAAGGAAGCGAGGATTTAATCCTTGAATCAATAGAATTAGGTCCAGAAAAGATTACTGGAGAATTGTAAAAACCCTAACCCTAATCCTAGCCCTAACCCTAACCGGAGAGTTGTAAAATTTTATCTAATGAAAATTCTTAAAATTGACTCTAATCTGCATTTTAAATTGGAAACTCCCACTTGGACTTTGACCTTTTTCCATCGTTCAGTTCATGAAGATATTCTGAGACAGATCATTTTTGACAAGTACATGCTAAAGAAAGTGTGTAATTTAGTCCTTGAATCAAAAACTTTTGATTCAGGAAAGATTACCAGAGAAGTGTGATTTTTTTTTCTCCAATGACAATGCTTGAAATTGACTCTAATCTGCATTTTAAATTGGAAACTCCCACTTTGACTTTGACCCTCTTTCATCATTCAGTTTACTAAAATATCATGCAGAATTTTTTTTGACACTTAAATGCTAAAGGAAGTGAGGATTTAATCCTTGAATCAAAAGAATTAGGTCCAGAAAAGATTACTGGAGAATGTTAAAAACTCTAACGCTAATCCTAGCCCTAACCCTAACCGGAGACTTGTAAAATTTTATCTAATGAAAATGCTTGAAATTGACTCTAATCTGCATTTGAAATTGGAAACTCCCACTTGGACTTTGACACTCTTTCATCATTCAGTTGACAAAAATATCATGCAGAATTTTTTTTTTGACACTTAAATGCTAAAGGAAGCGATGAATTTGTGTAATTTAGTCCTTGAATCAAAAACTTTTGATCCAGGAAAGATTACCAGAGAAGTGTGATTTTTTTTTCTCCAATGACAATGCTTGAAATTGACTCTAATCTGCATTTTAAATTGGAAACTCCCACTTTGACTTTGACCCTCTTTCATCATTCAGTTGACTAAAACATCATGCAGAATTTTTTTTGACACTTAAATGCTAAAGGAAGCGAGGATTTAATCCTTGAATCAAAAGAATTAGGTCCAGAAAAGATTACTGGAGAATGTTAAAAACCCTAACCCTAATCCTAGCCCTAACCCTAACCGAAGAGTTGTAAAATTTTATCTAATGAAAATGCTTGAAATTGACTCTAATCTGCATTTTAAATTGGAAACTCTCACTTGGACTTTGACCCTCTTTCATCATTCAGTTGACTAAAATATCATGCAGAATTTTTTTTGACACTTAAATGGTAAAGGAAGTGAGGAATTTGTGTAATTTAGTCCTTGAATCAAAAACTTTTGATCCAGGAAAGATTAGCAGAGAAGTGTGATTTTTTTTCTCCAATGACAATGCTTGAAATTGACTCTAATCTGCATTTTAAATTGGAAACTCCCACTTGGACTTTGACCCTCTTTCATCATTCCGTTGACTAAAATATCATGCAGAATTTTTTTTGACACTTAAATGCTAAAGGAAGCGAGGATTTAATCCTTGAATCAAAAGAATTAGGTCCAGAAAAGATTACTGGAGAATTGTAAAAACCCTAACCCTAATCCTAACCCTAACCCTAACCTGAGAGTTGTAAAATTTTATCAAATGAAAATGCGTGAAATTGACTCTAATCTGGATTTTAAATTGGAAACTCCCACTTTGACTTTGACCCTCTTTCATCATTCAGTTGACTAAAATATCATGCAGAATTTTTTTTGACACTTAAATGCTAAAGGAAGCGAGGAATTGAATCCTTGAATCAAAAGAATTAGGTCCAGAAAAGATTACTGGAGAATTGTAAAAACCCTAACCCTAATCCTAGCCCAAACCCTAACCGGAGAGTTGTAAAATTTTATCTAATGAAAATTCTTAAAATTGACTCTAATCTGCATTTTAAATTGGAAACTCCCACTTGGACTTTGACCTTTTTCCATCGTTCAGTTCATGAAGATATTCTGAGGCAGATCATTCTTGACAAGTACATGCTACAGAAAGTCTGTATTTTATTCCTTGAATCAAAAACTTTTGATCCAGGAAAGATTACCAGAGAAGTGTGATTTTTTTCTCCAATGACAATGCTTGAAATGTACTCTAATCTGCATTTTAAATTGGAAACTCCCACTTGGACTTTGACCCTCTTTCATCATTCAGTTGACTAAAATATCATGCAGAATTTTTTTTGACACTTAAATACTAAAGGAAGCGAGGATTTAATCCTTGAATCAAAATAATTAGGTCCAGAAAAGATTACTGGAGAATTGTAAAAACCCTAACCCTAATCCTACCCCTAACCCTAACCTGAGAGTTGTAAAATTTTATCTAATGAAAATGCTTGAAATTGATTCTAATCTGCATTTTAAATTGGAAACTCCCACTTTGACTTTGACCCTCTTTCATCATACAGTTGACTAAAATATCATGCAGAATTTTTTTTGACACTTAAATGCTAAAGGAAGCGAGGAATTGAATCCTTGAATCAAAAGAATTAGGTCCAGAAAAGATTACTGGAGAATTGTAAAAACCCTAACCCTAATCCTAGCCCAAACCCTAACCGGAGAGTTGTAAAATTTTATCTAATGAAAATTCTTAAAATTGACTCTAATCTGCATTTTAAATTGGAAACTCCCACTTGGACTTTGACCTTTTTCCATCGTTAAGTTCATGAAGATATTCTGAGGCAGATCATTCTTGACAAGTACATGCTACAGAAAGTCTGTAATTTATTCCTTGAATCAAAAACTTTTGATCCAGGAAAGATTACCAGAGAAGTGTGATTTTTTTCTCCAATGACAATGCTTGAAATGGACTCTAATCTGCATTTAAAATTGGAAACTCCCACTTTGACTTTGACCCTCTTTCATCATTCAGTTGACTAAAATATCATGCAGAATTTTTTTTGACACTTAAATGCTAAAGGAAGCGAGGAATTGAATCCGTGAATCAATAGAATTAGGTCCAGAAAAGATTACTGGAGAATTGTAAAAACCCTAACCCTAATCCTAGCCCTAACCCTAACCGGAGAGTTGAAAAATTTTATCTAATGAAAATTCTTAAAATTGACTCTAATCTGCATTTTAAATTGGAAACTCCCACTTGGACTTTGACCTTTTTCCATCGTTCAGTTAATGAAGATATTCTGAGACAGATCATTTTTGACAAGTACATGCTAAGGAAAGTCTGTAATTTATTCCTTGAATCAAAAACTTTTGATCCAGGAAAGATTACCAGAGAAGTGTGATTTTTTTTCTCCAATGACAATGCTTGAAATGGACTCTAATCTGCATATTATATTGGAATCTCCCACTTGGACTTTGACCCTATTTCATCATTCAGTTGACTAAAATATCATGCAGAATTTTTTTTGACACTTAAATGCTAAAGGAAGCGAGGATTTAATCCTTGAATCAATAGAATTAGGTCCAGAAAAGATTACTGGAGAATTGTAAAAACCCTAACCCTAATCCTAGCCCTAACCCTAACCGGAGAGTTGTAAAATTTTATCTAATGAAAATTCTTAAAATTGACTCTAATCTGCATTTTAAATTGGAAACTCCCACTTGGACTTTGACCCTCTTTCATCATTCAGTTGACTAAAATATCATGCAGAATTTCTTTTGACACTTAAATGCTAAAGGAAGCGAGGATTTAATCCTTGAATCAAAAGAATTAGGTCTAGAAAAGATTACTGGAGAATTGTAAAAACCCTAACCCTAATCCTAACCCTAACCCTAACCTGAGAGTTGTAAAATTTTATCTAATGAAAATGCTTGAAATTGACTCTAATCTGCATTTTAAATTGGAAACTCCCACTTTGACTTTGACCCTCTTTCATCATTCAGTTGACTAAAATATCATGCAGAATTTTTTTTGACACTTAAATGCTAAAGGAAGCAAGGAATTGAATCCTTGAATCAAAAGAATTAGGTCCAGAAAAGATTACTGGAGAATTGTAAAAACCCTAACCCTAATCCTAGCCCTAACCCTAACCGGAGAGTTGTAAAATTTTATCTAATGAAAATTCTTAAAATTGACTCTAATCTGCATTTTAAATTGGAAACTCCCACTTGGACTTTGACCTTTGTCCATCGTTCAGTTCATGAAGATATTCTGAGACAGATCATTTTTGACAAGTACATGCTACAGAAAGTCTGTAATTTATTCCTAGAATCAAAAACTTTTGATCCAGGAAAGATTACCAGAGAAGTGTGATTTTTTTCTCCAATGACAATGCTTGAAATGGACTCTAATCTGCATTTTAAATTGGAAACTCCCACTTGGACTTTGACCCTCTTTCATCATTCAGTTGACTAAAATATCATGCAGAATTTTTTTTGACACTTAAATGCTAAAGGAAGCGAGGATTTAATCCTTGAATCAATAGAATTAGGTCCAGAAAAGATTACTGGAGAATTGTAAAAACCCTAACCCTAATCCTAGCCCTAACCCTAACTGGAGAGTTGTAAAATTTTATCAAATGAAAATGCTTGAAATTGACTCTAATCTGCATTTTAAATTGGAAACTCCCACTTGGACTTTGACCGTCTTTCATCATTCAGTTGACTAAAATATCATGCAGATTTTTTTTTGACACTTAAATGCTAAAGGAAGCGAGGATTTAATCCTTGAATCAAAAGAATTAGGTCCAGAAAAGATTACTGGAGAATTGTAAAAACCCTGACCCTAATCCTAACCCTAACCCTAACCTGAGAGTTGTAAAATTTTATCTAATGAAAATGCTTGAAATTGACTCTAATCTGCATTTTAAATTGGAAACTCCCACTTTGACTTTGACCCTCTTTCATCATTCAGTTGACTAAAATATCATGCAGAATTTTTTTTGACACTTAAATGCTAAAGGAAGCGAGGAATTGAATCCGTGAATCAATAGAATTAGGTCCAGAAAAGATTACTGGAGAATTGTAAAAACCCTAACCCTAATCCTAGCCCTAACCCTAACCGGAGAGTTGAAAAATTTTATCTAATGAAAATTCTTAAAATTGACTCTAATCTGCATTTTAAATTGGAAACTCCCAC
The DNA here is from genome assembly GCF_023856365.1 of Brienomyrus brachyistius. NCBI lineage: Eukaryota > Metazoa > Chordata > Actinopteri > Osteoglossiformes > Mormyridae > Brienomyrus > Brienomyrus brachyistius. The sequence continues at coordinate 268,418 of NW_026042369.1, read as the reverse complement.
TTGGACTTTGACCTTTTTCCATCGTTCAGTTAATGAAGATATTCTGAGACAGATCATTTTTGACAAGTACATGCTAAGGAAAGTCTGTAATTTATTCCTTGAATCAAAAACTTTTGATCCAGGAAAGATTACCAGAGAAGTGTGATTTTTTTTCTCCAATGACAATGCTTGAAATGGACTCTAATCTGCATATTATATTGGAATCTCCCACTTGGACTTTGACCCTATTTCATCATTCAGTTGACTAAAATATCATGCAGAATTTTTTTTGACACTTAAATGCTAAAGGAAGCGAGGATTTAATCCTTGAATCAATAGAATTAGGTCCAGAAAAGATTACTGGAGAATTGTAAAAACCCTAACCCTAATCCTAGCCCTAACCCTAACCGGAGAGTTGTAAAATTTTATCTAATGAAAATTCTTAAAATTGACTCTAATCTGCATTTTAAATTGGAAACTCCCACTTGGACTTTGACCCTCTTTCATCATTCAGTTGACTAAAATATCATGCAGAATTTCTTTTGACACTTAAATGCTAAAGGAAGCGAGGATTTAATCCTTGAATCAAAAGAATTAGGTCTAGAAAAGATTACTGGAGAATTGTAAAAACCCTAACCCTAATCCTAACCCTAACCCTAACCTGAGAGTTGTAAAATTTTATCTAATGAAAATGCTTGAAATTGACTCTAATCTGCATTTTAAATTGGAAACTCCCACTTTGACTTTGACCCTCTTTCATCATTCAGTTGACTAAAATATCATGCAGAATTTTTTTTGACACTTAAATGCTAAAGGAAGCAAGGCATTGAATCCTTGAATCAAAAGAATTAGGTCCAGAAAAGATTACTGGAGAATTGTAAAAACCCTAACCCTAATCCTAGCCCTAACCCTAACCGGAGAGTTGTAAAATTTTATCTAATGAAAATTCTTAAAATTGACTCTAATCTGCATTTTAAATTGGAAACTCCCACTTGGACTTTGACCTTTGTCCATCGTTCAGTTCATGAAGATATTCTGAGACAGATCATTTTTGACAAGTACATGCTACAGAAAGTCTGTAATTTATTCCTAGAATCAAAAACTTTTGATCCAGGAAAGATTACCAGAGAAGTGTGATTTTTTTCTCCAATGACAATGCTTGAAATGGACTCTAATCTGCATTTTAAATTGGAAACTCCCACTTGGACTTTGACCCTCTTTCATCATTCAGTTGACTAAAATATCATGCAGAATTTTTTTTGACACTTAAATGCTAAAGGAAGCGAGGATTTAATCCTTGAATCAATAGAATTAGGTCCAGAAAAGATTACTGGAGAATTGTAAAAACCCTAACCCTAATCCTAGCCCTAACCCTAACTGGAGAGTTGTAAAATTTTATCAAATGAAAATGCTTGAAATTGACTCTAATCTGCATTTTAAATTGGAAACTCCCACTTGGACTTTGACCGTCTTTCATCATTCAGTTGACTAAAATATCATGCAGATTTTTTTTTGACACTTAAATGCTAAAGGAAGCGAGGATTTAATCCTTGAATCAAAAGAATTAGGTCCAGAAAAGATTACTGGAGAATTGTAAAAACCCTGACCCTAATCCTAACCCTAACCCTAACCTGAGAGTTGTAAAATTTTATCTAATGAAAATGCTTGAAATTGACTCTAATCTGCATTTTAAATTGGAAACTCCCACTTTGACTTTGACCCTCTTTCATCATTCAGTTGACTAAAATATCATGCAGAATTTTTTTTGACACTTAAATGCTAAAGGAAGCGAGGAATTGAATCCTTGAATCAAAAGAATTAGGTCCAGAAAAGATTACTGGAGAATTGTAAAAACCCTAACCCTAATCCTAGCCCTAACCCTAACCGGAGAGTTGTAAAATTTTATCTAATGAAAATTCTTAAAATTGACTCTAATCTGCATTTTAAATTGGAAACTCCCACTTGGACTTTGACCTTTTTCCATCGTTCAGTTCATGAAGATATTCTGAGACAGATCTTTTTTGACAAGTACATGCTACAGAAAGTCTGTAATTTATTCCTTGAATCAAAAACTTTTGATCCAGGAAAGATTACCAGAGATGTGTGATTTTTTTCTCCAATGACAATGCTTGAAATGGACTCTAATCTGCATATTAAATTGGCAACTCCCACTTGGACTTTGACCCTCTTTCATCATTCAGTTGACTAAAATATCATGCAGAATTTTTTTTGACACTTAAATGCTAAAGGAAGCGAGGATTTAATCCTTGATTCAATAGAATTAGGTCCAGAAAAGATTACTGGAGAATTGTAAAAACCCTAACCCTAATCCTAGCCCTAACCCTAACTGGAGAGTTGTAAAATTTTATCTAATGAAAATTCTTAAAATTGACTCTAATCTGCATTTTAAATTGGAAACTCCCACTTGGACTTTGACCTTTTTCCATCGTTCAGTTAATGAAGATATTCTGAGACAGATCATTTTTGACAAGTACATGCTAAAGAAAGTGTGTAATTTAGTTCTTGAATCAAAAACTTTTGATCCAGGAAAGATTACCAGAGAAGTGTGATTTTTTTTCTCCAATGACAATGGTTGAAATTGACTCTAATCTACATTTTAAATTGGAAACTCCCACTTGGACTTTGACCTTTTTCCATCGTTCAGTTCATGAAGATATTCTGAGACAGATCATTTTTGACAAGTACATGCTAATGAAAGTCTGTAATTTATTCCTTGAATCAAAAACTTTTGATCCAGGAAAGATTACCAGAGAAGTGTGATTTTTTTTCTCCAATGACAATGCTTGAAATTGACTCTAATCTGCATTTTAAATTGGAAACTCCCACTTTGACTTTGACCCTCTTTCATCATTCAGTTGACTGAAATATCATGCAGAATTTTTTTTGACACTTAAATGCTAAAGGAAGCGTGGATTTAATCCTTGAATCAAAAGAATTAGGTCCAGAAAAGATTACTGGAGAATTGTAAAAACCCTAACCCTAATCCTAACCCTAACCCTAACCTGAGAGTTGTAAAATTTTATCAAATGAAAATGCTTGAAATTGACTCTAATCTGCATTTTAAATTGGAAACTCCCACTTGGACTTTGACCGTCTTTCATCATTCAGTTGACTAAAATATCATGCAGATTTTTTTTTGACACTTAAATGCTAAAGGAAGCGAGGATTTAATCCTTGAATCAAAAGAATTAGGTCCAGAAAAGATTACTGGAGAATTGTAAAAACCCTGACCCTAATCCTAACCCTAACCCTAACCTGAGAGTTGTAAAATTTTATCTAATGAAAATGCTTGAAATTGACTCTAATCTGCATTTTAAATTGGAAACTCCCACTTTGACTTTGACCCTCTTTCATCATTCAGTTGACTAAAATATCATGCAGAATTTTTTTTGACACTTAAAAGCTAAAGGAAGCGAGGATTTAATCCTTGAATCAATAGAATTAGGTCCAGAAAAGATTACTGGAGAATTGTAAAAACCCTAACCCTAATCCTAGCCCTAACCCTAACTGGAGAGTTGTAAAATTTTATCTAATGAAAATTCTTAAAATTGACTCTAATCTGCATTTTAAATTGGAAACTCCCACTTGGACTTTGACCTTTTTCCATCGTTCAGTTAATGAAGATATTCTGAGACAGATCATTTTTGACAAGTACATGCTACAGAAAGTCTGTCATTTATTCCTTGAATCAAAAACTTTTGATCCAGGAAAGATTACCAGAGAAGTGTGATTTTTTTCTCCAATGACAATGCTTGAAATGGACTCTAATCTGCATTTTAAATTGGAAACTCCCACTTGGACTTTGACCCTCTTTCATTATTCAGTTGACTAAAATATCAAGCAGAATTTCTTTTGACACTTAAATGCTAAAGGAAGCGAGGATTTAATCCTTGAATCAAAAGAATTAGGTCCAGAAAAGATTACTGGAGAATTGTAAAAACCCTAACCCTAATCCTAACCCTAACCCTAACCTGAGAGTTGTAAAATTTTATCAAATGAAAATGCTTGAAATTGACTCTAATCTGCATTTTAAATTGGAAACTCCCACTTGGACTTTGACCGTCTTTCATCATTCAGTTGACTAAAATATCATGCAGATTTTTTTTTGACACTTAAATGCTAAAGGAAGCGAGGATTTAATCCTTGAATCAAAAGAATTAGGTCCAGAAAAGATTACTGGAGAATTGTAAAAACCCTGACCCTAATCCTAACCCTAACCCTAACCTGAGAGTAGTAAAATTTTATCTAATGAAAATGCTTGAAATTGACTCTAATCTGCATTTTAAATTGGAAACTCCCACTTTGACTTTGACCCTCTTTCATCATTCAGTTGACTAAAATATCATGCAGAATTTTTTTTGACACTTAAATGCTAAAGGAAGCGAGGATTTAATCCTTGAATCAATAGAATTAGGTCCAGAAAAGATTACTGGAGAATTGTAAAAACCCTAACCCTAATCCTAGCCCTAACCCTAACCGGAGAGTTGTAAAATTTTATCTAATGAAAATTCTTAAAATTGACTCTAATCTGCATTTTAAATTGGAAACTCCCACTTGGACTTTGACCTTTTTCCATCGTTCAGTTCATGAAGATATTCTGAGACAGATCATTTTTGACAAGTACATGCTACAGAAAGTCTGTAATTTATTCCTTGAATCAAAAACTTTTGATCCAGGAAAGATTACCAGAGAAGTGTGATTTTTTTCTCCAATGACAATGCTTGAAATTGACTCTAATCTGCATTTTAAATTGGAAACTCCCACTTGGACTTTGACCCTCTTTCATCATTCAGTTTACTAAAATATCATGCAGAATTTTTTTTGACACTTAAATGCTAAAGGAAGTGAGGATTTAATCCTTGAATCAAAAGAATTAGGTCCAGAAAAGATTACTGGAGAATGTTAAAAACCCTAACGCTAATCCTAGCCCTAACCCTAACCGGAGACTTGTAAAATTTTATCTAATGAAAATGCTTGAAATTGACTCTAATCTGCATTTGAAATTGGAAACTCCCACTTGGACTTTGACACTCTTTCATCATTCAGTTGACAAAAATATCATGCAGAATTTTTTTTTTGACACTTAAATGCTAAAGGAAGCGATGAATTTGTGTAATTTAGTCCTTGAATCAAAAACTTTTGATCCAGGAAAGATTACCAGAGAAGTGTGATTTTTTTTTCTCCAATGACAATGCTTGAAATTGACTCTAATCTGCATTTTAAATTGGAAACTCCCACTTTGACTTTGACCCTCTTTCATCATTCAGTTGACTAAAACATCATGCAGAATTTTTTTTGACACTTAAATGCTAAAGGAAGCGAGGATTTAATCCTTGAATCAAAAGAATTAGGTCCAGAAAAGATTACTGGAGAATGTTAAAAACCCTAACCCTAATCCTAGCCCTAACCCTAACCGAAGAGTTGTAAAATTTTATCTAATGAAAATGCTTGAAATTGACTCTAATCTGCATTTTAAATTGGAAACTCTCACTTGGACTTTGACCCTCTTTCATCATTCAGTTGACTAAAATATCATGCAGAATTTTTTTTGACACTTAAATGCTAAAGGAAGCAAGGAATTGAATCCTTGAATCAAAAGAATTAGGTCCAGAAAAGATTACTGGAGAATTGTAAAAACCCTAACCCTAATCCTAGCCCTAACCCTAACCGGAGAGTTGTAAAATTTTATCTAATGAAAATTCTTAAAATTGACTCTAATCTGCATTTTAAATTGGAAACTCCCACTTGGACTTTGACCTTTTTCCATCGTTCAGTTCATGAAGATATTCTGAGACAGATCATTTTTGACAAGTACATGCTACAGAAAGTCTGTAATTTATTCCTAGAATCAAAAACTTTTGATCCAGGAAAGATTACCAGAGAAGTGTGATTTTTTTCTCCAATGACAATGCTTGAAATGGACTCTAATCTGCATTTTAAATTGGAAACTCCCACTTGGACTTTGACCCTCTTTCATCATTCAGTTGACTAAAATATCATGCAGAATTTTTTTTGACACTTAAATGCTAAAGGAAGCGAGGATTTAATCCTTGAATCAATAGAATTAGGTCCAGAAAAGATTACTGGAGAATTGTAAAAACCCTAACCCTAATCCTAGCCCTAACCCTAACTGGAGAGTTGTAAAATTTTATCAAATGAAAATGCTTGAAATTGACTCTAATCTGCATTTTAAATTGGAAACTCCCACTTGGACTTTGACCGTCTTTCATCATTCAGTTGACTAAAATATCATGCAGATTTTTTTTTGACACTTAAATGCTAAAGGAAGCGAGGATTTAATCCTTGAATCAAAAGAATTAGGTCCAGAAAAGATTACTGGAGAATTGTAAAAACCCTGACCCTAATCCTAACCCTAACCCTAACCTGAGAGTTGTAAAATTTTATCTAATGAAAATGCTTGAAATTGACTCTAATCTGCATTTTAAATTGGAAACTCCCACTTTGACTTTGACCCTCTTTCATCATTCAGTTGACTAAAATATCATGCAGAATTTTTTTTGACACTTAAATGCTAAAGGAAGCGAGGAATTGAATCCTTGAATCAAAAGAATTAGGTCCAGAAAAGATTACTGGAGAATTGTAAAAACCCTAACCCTAATCCTAGCCCTAACCCTAACCGGAGAGTTGTAAAATTTTATCTAATGAAAATTCTTAAAATTGACTCTAATCTGCATTTTAAATTGGAAACTCCCACTTGGACTTTGACCTTTTTCCATCGTTCAGTTCATGAAGATATTCTGAGACAGATCTTTTTTGACAAGTACATGCTACAGAAAGTCTGTAATTTATTCCTTGAATCAAAAACTTTTGATCCAGGAAAGATTACCAGAGATGTGTGATTTTTTTCTCCAATGACAATGCTTGAAATGGACTCTAATCTGCATATTAAATTGGCAACTCCCACTTGGACTTTGACCCTCTTTCATCATTCAGTTGACTAAAATATCATGCAGAATTTTTTTTGACACTTAAATGCTAAAGGAAGCGAGGATTTAATCCTTGAATAAATAGAATTAGGTCCAGAAAAGATTACTGGAGAATTGTAAAAACCCTAACCCTAATCCTAGCCCTAACCCTAACTGGAGAGTTGTAAAATTTTATCTAATGAAAATTCTTAAAATTGACTCTAATCTGCATTTTAAATTGGAAACTCCCACTTGGACTTTGACCTTTTTCCATCGTTCAGTTAATGAAGATATTCTGAGACAGATCATTTTTGACAAGTACATGCTAAAGAAAGTGTGTAATTTAGTTCTTGAATCAAAAACTTTTGATCCAGGAAAGATTACCAGAGAAGTGTGATTTTTTTTCTCCAATGACAATGGTTGAAATTGACTCTAATCTGCATTTTAAATTGGAAACTCCCACTTGGACTTTGACCTTTTTCCATCGTTCAGTTCATGAAGATATTCTGAGACAGATCATTTTTGTCAAGTACATGCTAAAGAAAGTCTGTAATTTATTCCTTGAATCAAAAACTTTTGATCCAGGAAAGATTACCAGAGAAGTGTGATTTTTTTTCTCCAATGACAATGCTTGAAATTGACTCTAATCTGCATTTTAAATTGGAAACTCCCACTTTGACTTTGACCGTCTTTCATCATTCAGTTGACTAAAATATCATGCAGATTTTTTTTTGACACTTAAATGCTAAAGGAAGCGAGGATTTAATCCTTGAATCAAAAGAATTAGGTCCAAAAAAGATTACTGGAGAATTGTAAAAACGCTGACCCTAATCCTAACCCTAACCCTAACCTGAGAGTTGTAAAATTTTATCTAATGAAAATGCTTGAAATTGACTCTAATCTGCATTTTAAATTGGAAACTCCCACTTTGACTTTGACCCTCTTTCATCATTCAGTTGACTAAAATATCATGCAGAATTTTTTTTGACACTTAAAAGCTAAAGGAAGCGAGGATTTAATCCTTGAATCAATAGAATTAGGTCCAGAAAAGATTACTGGAGAATTGTAAAAACCCTAACCCTAATCCTAACCCTAACCCTAACCTGAGAGTTGTAAAATTTTATCTAATGAAAATGCTTGAAATTGACTCTAATCTGCATTTTAAATTGGAAACTCCCACTTTGACTTTGACCCTCTTTCATCATTCAGTTGACTAAAATATCATGCAGAATTTTTTTTGACACTTAAATGCTAAAGGAAGCAAGGAATTGAATCCTTGAATCAAAAGAATTAGGTCCAGAAAAGATTACTGGAGATTTGTAAAAACCCTAACCCTAATCCTAGCCCTAACCCTAACCGGAGAGTTGTAAAATTTTATCTAATGAAAATTCTTAAAATTGACTCTAATCTGCATTTTAAATTGGAAACTCCCACTTGGACTTTGACCTTTTTCCATCGTTCAGTTCATGAAGATATTCTGAGACAGATCATTTTTGACAAGTACATGCTACAGAAAGTCTGTAATTTATTCCTAGAATCAAAAACTTTTGATCCAGGAAAGATTACCAGAGAAGTGTGATTTTTTTCTCCAATGACAATGCTTGAAATGGACTCTAATCTGCATTTTAAATTGGAAACTCCCACTTGGACTTTGACCCTCTTTCATCATTCAGTTGACTAAAATATCATGCAGAATTTTTTTTGACACTTAAATGCTAAAGGAAGCGAGGATTTAATCCTTGAATCAATAGAATTAGGTCCAGAAAAGATTACTGGAGAATTGTAAAAACCCTAACCCTAATCCTAGCCCTAACCCTAACTGGAGAGTTGTAAAATTTTATCTAATGAAAATTCTTAAAATTGACTCTAATCTGCATTTTAAATTGGAAACTCCCACTTGGACTTTGACCTTTTTCCATCGTTCAGTTAATGAAGATATTCTGAGACAGATCATTTTTGACAAGTACATGCTAAAGAAAGTGTGTAATTTAGTTCTTGAATCAAAAACTTTTGATCCAGGAAAGATTACCAGAGAAGTGTGATTTTTTTTCTCCAATGACAATGGTTGAAATTGACTCTAATCTGCATTTTAAATTGGAAACTCCCACTTGGACTTTGACCTTTTTCCATCGTTCAGTTCATGAAGATATTCTGAGACAGATCATTTTTGTCAAGTACATGCTAAAGAAAGTCTGTAATTTATTCCTTGAATCAAAAACTTTTGATCCAGGAAAGATTACCAGAGAAGTGTGATTTTTTTTCTCCAATGACAATGCTTGAAATTGACTCTAATCTGCATTTTAAATTGGAAACTCCCACTTTGACTTTGACCGTCTTTCATCATTCAGTTGACTAAAATATCATGCAGATTTTTTTTTGACACTTAAATGCTAAAGGAAGCGAGGATTTAATCCTTGAATCAAAAGAATTAGGTCCAAAAAAGATTACTGGAGAATTGTAAAAACGCTGACCCTAATCCTAACCCTAACCCTAACCTGAGAGTTGTAAAATTTTATCTAATGAAAATGCTTGAAATTGACTCTAATCTGCATTTTAAATTGGAAACTCCCACTTTGACTTTGACCCTCTTTCATCATTCAGTTGACTAAAATATCATGCAGAATTTTTTTTGACACTTAAAAGCTAAAGGAAGCGAGGATTTAATCCTTGAATCAATAGAATTAGGTCCAGAAAAGATTACTGGAGAATTGTAAAAACCCTAACCCTAATCCTAACCCTAACCCTAACCTGAGAGTTGTAAAATTTTATCTAATGAAAATGCTTGAAATTGACTCTAATCTGCATTTTAAATTGGAAACTCCCACTTTGACTTTGACCCTCTTTCATCATTCAGTTGACTAAAATATCATGCAGAATTTTTTTTGACACTTAAATGCTAAAGGAAGCAAGGAATTGAATCCTTGAATCAAAAGAATTAGGTCCAGAAAAGATTACTGGAGATTTGTAAAAACCCTAACCCTAATCCTAGCCCTAACCCTAACCGGAGAGTTGTAAAATTTTATCTAATGAAAATTCTTAAAATTGACTCTAATCTGCATTTTAAATTGGAAACTCCCACTTGGACTTTGACCTTTTTCCATCGTTCAGTTCATGAAGATATTCTGAGACAGATCATTTTTGACAAGTACATGCTACAGAAAGTCTGTAATTTATTCCTAGAATCAAAAACTTTTGATCCAGGAAAGATTACCAGAGAAGTGTGATTTTTTTCTCCAATGACAATGCTTGAAATGGACTCTAATCTGCATTTTAAATTGGAAACTCCCACTTGGACTTTGACCCTCTTTCATCATTCAGTTGACTAAAATATCATGCAGAATTTTTTTTGACACTTAAATGCTAAAGGAAGCGAGGATTTAATCCTTGAATCAATAGAATTAGGTCCAGAAAAGATTACTGGAGAATTGTAAAAACCCTAACCCTAATACTAGCCCTAACCCTAACTGGAGAGTTGTAAAATTTTATCAAATGAAAATGCTTGAAATTGACTCTAATCTGCATTTTAAATTGGAAACTCCCACTTGGACTTTGACCGTCTTTCATCATTCAATTGACTAAAATATCATGCAGATTTTTTTTGACACTTAAATGCTAAAGGAAGCGAGGATTTAATCCTTGAATCAAAAGAATTAGGTCCAGAAAAGATTACTGGAGAATTGTAAAAACCCTGACCCTAATCCTAACCCTAACCCTAACCTGAGAGTTGTAAAATTTTATCTAATGAAAATGCATGAAATTGACTCTAATCTGCATTTTAAATTGGAAACTCCCACTTTGACTTTGACCCTCTTTCATCATTCAGTTGACTAAAATATCATGCAGAATTTTTTTTGACACTTAAATGCTAAAGGAAGCGAGGAATTGAATCCTTGAATCAAAAGAATTAGGTCCAGAAAAGATTACTGGAGAATTGTAAAAACCCTAACCCTAATCCTAGCCCTAACCCTAACCGGAGAGTTGTAAAATTTTATCTAATGAAAATTCTTAAAATTGACTCTAATCTGCATTTTAAATTGGAAACTCACACTTGGACTTTGACCTTTTTCCATCGTTCAGTTCATGAAGATATTCTGAGACAGATCTTTTTTGACAAGTACATGCTACAGAAAGTCTGTAATGTATTCCTTGAATCAAAAACTTTTGATCCAGGAAAGATTACCAGAGATGTGTGATTTTTTTCTCCAATGACAATGCTTGAAATGGACTCTAATCTGCATATTAAATTGGCAACTCCCACTTGGACTTTGACCCTCTTTCATCATTCAGTTGACTAAAATATCATGCAGAATTTTTTTTGACACTTAAATGCTAAAGGAAGCGAGGATTTAATCCTTGAATCAATAGAATTAGGTCCAGAAAAGATTACTGGAGAATTGTAAAAACCCTAACCCTAATCCTAGCCCTAAACCTAACTGGAGAGTTGTAAAATTTTATCTAATGAAAATTCTTAAAATTGACTCTAATCTGCATTTTAAATTGGAAACTCCCACTTGGACTTTGACCTTTTTCCATCGTTCAGTTAATGAAGATATTCTGAGACAGATCATTTTTGACAAGTACATGCTAAAGAAAGTGTGTAATTTAGTTCTTGAATCAAAAACTTTTGATCCAGGAAAGATTACCAGAGAAGTGTGATTTTTTTTCTCCAATGACAATGGTTGAAATTGACTCTAATCTGCATTTTAAATTGGAAACTCCCACTTGGACTTTGACCTTTTTCCATCGTTCAGTTCATGAAGATATTCTGAGACAGATCATTTTTGACAAGTACATGCTAAAGAAAGTCTGTAATTTATTCCTTGAATCAAAAACTTTTGATCCAGGAAAGATTACCAGAGAAGTGTGATTTTTTTTCTCCAATGACAATGCTTGAAATTGACTCTAATCTGCATTTTAAATTGGAAACTCCCACTTTGACTTTGACCCTCTTTCATCATTCAGTTGACTGAAATATCATGCAGAATTTTTTTTGACACTTAAATGCTAAAGGAAGCGTGGATTTAATCCTTGAATCAAAAGAATTAGGTCCAGAAAAGATTACTGGAGAATTGTAAAAACCCTAACCCTAATCCTAACCCTAACCCTAACCTGAGAGTTGTAAAATTTTATCAAATGAAAATGCTTGAAATTGACTCTAATCTGCATTTTAAATTGGAAACTCCCACTTGGACTTTGACCGTCTTTCATCATTCAGTTGACTAAAATATCATGCAGATTTTTTTTTGACACTTAAATGCTAAAGGAAGCGAGGATTTAATCCTTGAATCAAAAGAATTAGGTCCAGAAAAGATTACTGGAGAATTGTAAAAACCCTGACCCTAATCCTAACCCTAACCCTAACCTGAGAGTTGTAAAATTTTATCTAATGAAAATGCTTGAAATTGACTCTAATCTGCATTTTAAATTGGAAACTCCCACTTTGACTTTGACCCTCTTTCATCATTCAGTTGACTAAAATATCATGCAGAATTTTTTTTGACACTTAAAAGCTAAAGGAAGCGAGGATTTAATCCTTGAATCAATAGAATTAGGTCCAGAAAAGATTACTGGAGAATTGTAAAAACCCTAACCCTAATCCTAGCCCTAACCCTAACTGGAGAGTTGTAAAATTTTATCTAATGAAAATTCTTAAAATTGACTCTAATCTGCATTTTAAATTGGAAACTCCCACTTGGACTTTGACCTTTTTCCATCGTTCAGTTAATGAAGATATTCTGAGACAGATCATTTTTGACAAGTACATGCTACAGAAAGTCTGTCATTTATTCCTTGAATCAAAAACTTTTGATCCAGGAAAGATTACCAGAGAAGTGTGATTTTTTTCTCCAATGACAATGCTTGAAATGGACTCTAATCTGCATTTTAAATTGGAAACTCCCACTTGGACTTTGACCCTCTTTCATCATTCAGTTGACTAAAATATCATGCAGAATTTCTTTTGACACTTAAATGCTAAAGGAAGCGAGGATTTAATCCTTGAATCAAAAGAATTAGGTCCAGAAAAGATTACTGGAGAATTGTAAAAACCCTAACCCTAATCCTAACCCTAACCCTAACCTGAGAGTTGTAAAATTTTATTAAATGAAAATGCTTGAAATTGACTCTAATCTGCATTTTAAATTGGAAACTCCCACTTGGACTTTGACCGTCTTTCATCATTCAGTTGACTAAAATATCATGCAGATTTTTTTTGACACTTAAATGCTAAAGGAAGCGAGGATTTAATCCTTGAATCAAAAGAATTAGGTCCAGAAAAGATTACTGGAGAATTGTAAAAACCCTGACCCTAATCCTAACCCTAACCCTAACCTGAGAGTAGTAAAATTTTATCTAATGAAAATGCTTGAAATTGACTCTAATCTGCATTTTAAATTGGAAACTCCCACTTTGACTTTGACCCTCTTTCATCATTCAGTTGACTAAAATATCATGCAGAATTTTTTTTGACACTTAAATGCTAAAGGAAGCGAGGATTTAATCCTTGAATCAATAGAATTAGGTCCAGAAAAGATTACTGGAGAATTGTAAAAACCCTAACCCTAATCCTAGCCCTAACCCTAACCGGAGAGTTGTAAAATTTTATCTAATGAAAATTCTTAAAATTGACTCTAATCTGCATTTTAAATTGGAAACTCCCACTTGGACTTTGACCTTTTTCCATCGTTCAGTTCATGAAGATATTCTGAGACAGATCATTTTTGACAAGTACATGCTACAGAAAGTCTGTAATTTATTCCTTGAATCAAAAACTTTTGATCCAGGAAAGATTACCAGAGAAGTGTGATTTTTTTCTCCAATGACAATGCTTGAAATTGACTCTAATCTGCATTTTAAATTGGAAACTCCCACTTGGACTTTGACCCTCTTTCATCATTCAGTTGACTAAAATATCATGCAGAATTTTTTTTGACACTTAACTGTTAAAGGAAGCGAGGATTTAATCCTTGAATCAAAAGAATTAGGTCCAGAAAAAATTACTGGAGAATTGTAAAAACCCTAACCCTAATCCTAGCCCTAACCCTAACCGGAGAGTTGTAAAATTTTATCTAATGAAAATGCTGGAAATTGACTGTTATCTGCATTTTAAATTGGAAACTCCCACTTGGACTTTGACCCTCTTTCATCATTCAGTTGACTAAAATATCATGCAGAATTTTTTTTGAAACTTAAATGCTAAAGGAAGCGAGGATTTAATCCTTGAATCAAAAGAATTAGGTCCAGAAAAGATTACTGGAGAATTGTAAAAACCCTAACCCTAATCCTAACCCTAACCCTAACCTGAGAGTTGTAAAATTTTATCAAATGAAAATGCTTGAAATTGACTCTAATCTGCATTTTAAATTGGAAACTCCCACTTTGACTTTGACCCTCTTTCATCATTCAGTTGACTAAAATATCATGCAGAATTTTTTTTGACACTTAAATGCTAAAGGAAGCGAGGAATTGAATCCTTGAATCAAAAGAATTAGGTCCAGAAAAGATTACTGGAGAATTGTAAAAACCCTAACCCTAATCCTAGCCCTAACCCTAACCGGAGAGTTGTAAAATTTTATCTAATGAAAATTCTTAAAATTGACTCTAATCTGCATTTTAAATTGGAAACTCCCAGTTGGACTTTGACCTTTTTCCATCGTTCAGTTCATGAAGATATTCTGAGACAGATCATTTTTGACAAGTACATGCTACAGAAAGTCTGTATTTTATTCCTTGAATCAAAAACTTTTGATCCAGGAAAGATTACCAGAGAAGTGTGATTTTTTTTCTCCAATGACAATGCTTGAAATGTACTCTAATCTGCATTTTAAATTGGAAACTCCCACTTGGACTTTGACCCTATTTCATCATTCAGTTGACTAAAATATCATGCAGAATTTTTTTTGACACTTAAATGCTAAAGGAAGCGAGGATTTAATCCTTGAATCAATAGAATTAGGTCTAGAAAAGATTACTGGAGAATTGTAAAAACCCTAACCCTAATCCTAGCCCTAACCCTAACCGGAGAGTTGTAAAATTTTATCTAATGAAAATTCTTAAAATTGACTCTAATCTGCATTTTAAATTGGAAACTCCCACTTGGACTTTGACCCTCTTTCATCATTCAGTTGACTAAAATATCATGCAGAATTTTTTTTGACACTTAAATGCTAAAGGAAGCGAGGAATTTAATCCTTGAATCAAAAGAATTAGGTCCTGAAAAGATTACTGGAGAATTGTAAAAACCCTAACCCTAATCCTAGCCCTAACCCTAACCGGAGAGTTGTAAAATTTTATCTAATGAAAATTCTTAAAATTGACTCTAATCTGCATTTTAAATTGGAAACTCCCACTTGGACTTTGACCTTTTTCCATCGTTCAGTTCATGAAGATATTCTGAGACAGATCATTTTTGACAAGTACATGCTACAGAAAGTCTGTAATTTATTCCTTGAATCAAAAACTTTTGATCCAGGAAAGATTAGCAGAGAAGTGTGATTTTTTTTCTCCAATGACAATGCTTGAAATTGACTCTAATCTGCATTTTAAATTGGAAACTCCCACTTGGACTTTGACCCTCTTTCATCATTCCGTTGACTAAAATATCATGCAGAATTTTTTTTGACACTTAAATGCTAAAGGAAGCGAGGATTTAATCCTTGAATCAAAAGAATTAGGTCCAGAAAAGATTACTGGAGAATTGTAAAAACCCTAACCCTAATCCTAGCCCAAACCCTAACCGGAGAGTTGTAAAATTTTATCTAATGAAAATTCTTAAAATTGACTCTAATCTGCATTTTAAATTGGAAACTCCCACTTGGACTTTGACCTTTTTCCATCGTTCAGTTCATGAAGATATTCTGAGACAGATCATTTTTGACAAGTACATGCTACAGAAAGTCTGTATTTTATTCCTTGAATCAAAAACTTTTGATCCAGGAAAGATTACCAGAGAAGTGTGATTTTTTTTCTCCAATGACAATGCTTGAAATGTACTCTAATCTGCATTTTAAATTGGAAACTCCCACTTGGACTTTGACCCTCTTTCATCATTCAGTTGACTAAAATATCATGCAGAATTTTTTTTGACACTTAAATACTAAAGGAAGCGAGGATTTAATCCTTGAATCAAAATAATTAGGTCCAGAAAAGATTACTGGAGAATTGTAAAAACCCTAACCCTAATCCTAACCCTAACCCTAACCTGAGAGTTGTAAAATTTTATCTAATGAAAATGCTTGAAATTGATTCTAATCTGCATTTTAAATTGGAAACTCCCACTTTGACTTTGACCCTCTTTCATCATACAGTTGACTAAAATATCATGCAGAATTTTTTTTGACACTTAAATGCTAAAGAAAGCGAGGAATTGAATCCTTGAATCAAAAGAATTAGGTCCAGAAAAGATTACTGGAGAATTGTAAAAACCCTAACCCTAATCCTAGCCCTAACCCTAACCGGAGAGTTGTAAAATTTTATCTAATGAAAATTCTTAAAATTGACTTGAAGGGAAGCGTGGAATTTTGTCCTTGAATCAAAAAAATTTCATCCTGAAAAGATTACCCAAGTATTGTAAATTTTTCTCTCCAATGAACATGCTTGAAATTGAGTCTCATCTGCATTTTAAAATGGACACATCCTCTTGTACTTTCACCTTGTTTCATTTTTCATTTGACAAAGTCATTCTGAGGCAGAAAATTTTTGACACCTAATTGTTAAGGTACATTTGAGAGAAATATTTCGCAGCACGTCAGCTGTCTTCATATTTATGTTCTGGCAGAATATAGGGCCAGGGCATAGGCATTGCTTTGCCACCGACATGAGGAAAGCTCATACCGCTTCCACACCTATATATTCTTTCATCTGTTGGTAAATCTGTGCTTGCTATGGCAACACATATACTAAAATTGGAACGATACAGAGAAGATTAGCATGGCCCCTTTGCGCAGGGGCCATGCTAATCTTCTCTGTATCGTTCCAATTTTAGTATATGTGTTGCCATAGCAAGCACAGATTTACCAACAGATGAAAGAATATATAGGTGTGGAAGCGGTATGAGCTTTCCTCATGTCGGTGGCAAAGCAATGCCTATGCCCTGGCCCTATATTCTGCCAGAACATAAATATGAAGACAGCTGACGTGCTGCGAAATATTTCTCTCAAATGTACCTGAACAATTAGGTGTCAAAAATTTTCTGCCTCAGAATGACTTTGTCAAATGAAAAATGAAACAAGGTGAAAGTACAAGAGGATGTGTCCATTTTAAGATGCAGATGAGACTCAATTTCAAGCATGTTCATTGGAGAGAAAAAATTACAATTCTTGGGTAATCTTTTCAGGATGAAATTTTTTTGATTCAAGGACAAAATTCCACGCTTCCCTTAAAGTCAATTTTAAGAATTTTCATTAGATAAAATTTTACAACTCTCCGGTTAGGGTTAGGGCTAGGATTAGGGTTAGGGTTTTTACAATTCTCCAGTAATCTTTTCTGGACCTAATTCTTTTGATTCAAGGATTCAATTCCTCGCTTTCTTTAGCATTTAAGCGTCAAAAAAAATTCTGCATGATATTTTAGTCAACTGTATGATGAAAGAGGGTCAAAGTCAAAGTGGGAGTTTCCAATTTAAAATGCAGATTAGAGTCAATTTCAAGCATTTTCATTAGATAAAATTTTACAACTCTCAGGTTAGGGTTAGGGTTAGGATTAGGGTTAGGGTTTTTACAATTCTCCAGTAATCTTTTCTGGACCTAATTATTTTGATTCAAGGATTAAATCCTCGCTTCCTTTAGCATTTAAGTGTCAAAAAAAATTCTGCATGATATTTTAGTCAACTGAATGATGAAAGAGGATCAAAGTCCAAGTGGGAGTTTCCAATTTAAAATGCAGATTACAGTCAATTTCCAGCATTTTCATTAGATAAAATTTTACAACTCTCCGGTTAGGGTTAGGGCTAGGATTAGGGTTAGGGTTTTTACAATTCTCCAGTATTCTTTTCTGGACCTAATTCTTTTGATTCAAGGATTAAATCCTCGCTTCCTTTAACATTTAAGTGTCAAAAAAAATTCTGCATGATATTTTAGTCAACTGAATGATGAAAGAGGGTCAAAGTCCAAGTGGGAGTTTCCAATTTAAAATGCAGATTAGAGTCAATTTCAAGCATTGTCATTGGAGAAAAAAATCACACTTCTCTGGTAATCTTTCCTGGATCAAAAGTTTTTGATTCAAGGAATAAATTACAGACTTTCTGTAGCATGTACTTGTCAAAAATGATCTGTCTCAGAATATCTTCATGAACTGAACGATGGAAAAAGGTCAAAGTCCAAGTGGGAGTTTCCAATTTAAAATGCAGATTAGAGTCAATTTTAAGAATTTTCATTAGATAAAATTTTACAACTCTCCGGTTAAGGTTAGGGCTAGGATTAGGGTTAGGGTTTTTACAATTCTCCAGTAATCTTTTCTGGACCTAATTCTTTTGATTCAAGGATTCAATTCCTCGCTTCCTTTAGCATTTAAGTGTCAAAAAAAATTCTGCATGATATTTTAGTTAACTGAATGATGAAAGAGGGTCAAAGTCAAAGTGGGAGTTTCCAATTTAAAATGCAGATTAGAGTCAATTTCAAGCATTTTCATTAGATAAAATTTTACAACTCTCAGGTTAGGGTTAGGATTAGGGTTAGGGTTTTTACAATTCTCCAGTAATCTTTTCTGGACCTAATTCTTTTGATTCAAGGATTCAATTCCTCGCTTTCTTTAGCATTTAAGCGTCAAAAAAAATTCTGCATGATATTTTAGTCAACTGTATGATGAAAGAGGGTCAAAGTCAAAGTGGGAGTTTCCAATTTAAAATGCAGATTAGAGTCAATTTCAAGCATTTTCATTAGATAAAATTTTACAACTCTCAGGTTAGGGTTAGGGTTAGGATTAGGGTTAGGGTTTTTACAATTCTCCAGTAATCTTTTCTGGACCTAATTATTTTGATTCAAGGATTAAATCCTCGCTTCCTTTAGCATTTAAGTGTCAAAAAAAATTCTGCATGATATTTTAGTCAACTGAATGATGAAAGAGGATCAAAGTCCAAGTGGGAGTTTCCAATTTAAAATGCAGATTACAGTCAATTTCCAGCATTTTCATTAGATAAAATTTTACAACTCTCCGGTTAGGGTTAGGGCTAGGATTAGGGTTAGGGTTTTTACAATTCTCCAGTATTCTTTTCTGGACCTAATTCTTTTGATTCAAGGATTAAATCCTCGCTTCCTTTAACATTTAAGTGTCAAAAAAAATTCTGCATGATATTTTAGTCAACTGAATGATGAAAGAGGGTCAAAGTCCAAGTGGGAGTTTCCAATTTAAAATGCAGATTAGAGTCAATTTCAAGCATTGTCATTGGAGAAAAAAATCACACTTCTCTGGTAATCTTTCCTGGATCAAAAGTTTTTGATTCAAGGAATAAATTACAGACTTTCTGTAGCATGTACTTGTCAAAAATGATCTGTCTCAGAATATCTTCATGAACTGAACGATGGAAAAAGGTCAAAGTCCAAGTGGGAGTTTCCAATTTAAAATGCAGATTAGAGTCAATTTTAAGAATTTTCATTAGATAAAATTTTACAACTCTCCGGTTAAGGTTAGGGCTAGGATTAGGGTTAGGGTTTTTACAATTCTCCAGTAATCTTTTCTGGACCTAATTCTTTTGATTCAAGGATTCAATTCCTCGCTTCCTTTAGCATTTAAGTGTCAAAAAAAATTCTGCATGATATTTTAGTTAACTGAATGATGAAAGAGGGTCAAAGTCAAAGTGGGAGTTTCCAATTTAAAATGCAGATTAGAGTCAATTTCAAGCATTTTCATTAGATAAAATTTTACAACTCTCAGGTTAGGGTTAGGATTAGGGTTAGGGTTTTTACAATTCTCCAGTAATCTTTTCTGGACCTAATTCTTTTGATTCAAGGATTAAATCCTCGCTTCCTTTAGCATTTAAGTGTCAAAAGAAATTCTGCATGATATTTTAGTCAACTGAATGATGAAAGAGGGTCAAAGTCCAAGTGGGAGTTTCCAATTTAAAATGCAGATTAGAGTCAATTTCAAGCATTGTCATTGGAGAAAAAAAATCACACTTCTCTGCTAATCTTTCCTGGATCAAAAGTTTTTGATTCAAGGAATAAATTACAGACTTTCTTTAGCATGTACTTGTCAAAAATGATCTGTCTCAGAATATCTTCATGAACTGAACGATGGAAAAAGGTCAAAGTCCAAGTGGGAGTTTCCAATTTAAAATGCAGATTAGAGTCAATTTTAAGAATTTTCATTAGATAAAATTTTACAACTCTCCGGTTAGGGTTAGGGCTAGGATTAGGGTTAGGGTTTTTACAATTCTCCAGTAATCTTTTCTGGAACTAATTCTTTTGATTCAAGGATTCAATTCCTCGCTTCCTTTAGCATTTAAGTGTCAAAAAAAATTCTGCATGATATTTTAGTCAACTGAATGATGAAAGAGGGTCAAAGTCAAAGTGGGAGTTTCCAATTTAAAATGCAGATTAGAGTCAATTTCAAGCATTGTCATTGGAGAAAAAAAATCACACTTCTCTGGTAATCTTTCCTGGATCAAAAGTTTTTGATTCAAGGAATAAATTACAGACTTTCTTTAGCATGTACTTGTCAAAAATGATCTGTCTCAGAATATCTTCATGAACTGAACGATGGAAAAAGGTCAAAGTCCAAGTGAGAGTTTCCAATTTAAAATGCAGATTAGAGTCAATTTCAAGCATTGTCATTGGAGAAAATAAATCACACTTCTCTGGTAATCTTTCCTGGATCAAAAGTTTTTGATTCAAGGAATAAATTACAGACTTACTTTAGCATGTACTTGTCAAAAATGATCTGTCTCAGAATATCTTCATGAACTGAACGATGGAAAAAGGTCAAAGTCCAAGTGGGAGTTTCCAATTTAAAATGCAGATTAGAGTCAATTTTAAGAATTTTCATTCGATAAAATTTTACAACTCTCCAGTTAGGGTTAGGGCTAGGATTAGGGTTAGGGTTTTTACAATTCTCCAGTAATCTTTTCTGGACCTAATTATTTTGATTCAAGGATTCAATTCCTCGCTTCCTTTAGTATTTAAGTGTCAAAAAAAATTCTGCATGACATTTTAGTCAACTGAATGATGAAAGAGGGTCAAAGTCAAAGTGGGAGTTTCCAATTTAAAATGCAGATTAGAGTCAATTTCAAGCATTTTCATTAGATAAAATTTTACAACTCTCAGGTTAGGGTTAGGGTTAGGATTAGGGTTAGGGTTTTTACAATTCTCCAGTAATCTTTTCTGGACCTAATTCTTTTGATTCAAGGATTAAATCCTCGCTTCCTTTAGCATTTAAGTGTCAAAAAAAATTCTGCATGATATTTTAGTCAACTGAATGATGAAAGAGGGTCAAAGTCCAAGTGGGAGTTTCCAATTTAAAATGCAGATTAGAGTAAATTTCAAGCATTGTTTTTGGAGAAAAAAAAATCACCCTTCACTGGTAATCTTTCCTGGATCAAAAGTTTTTGATTCAAGAACTAAATTACACACTTTCTTTAGCATGTACTTGTCAAAAATGATCTGTCTCAGAATATCTTCATTAACTGAACGATGGAAAAAGGTCAAAGTCCAAGTGGGAGTTTCCAATTTAAAATGCAGATTAGAGTCAATTTTAAGAATTTTCATTAGATAAAATTTTACAACTCTCCGGTTAGGGTTAGGGCTAGGATTAGGGTTAGGGTTTTTACAATTCTCCAGTAATCTTTTCTGGACCTAATTCTATTGATTCAAGGATTAAATCCTCGCTTCCTTTAGCATTTAAGTGTCAAAAAAAATTCTGCATGATATTTTAGTCAACTGAATGATGAAATAGGGTCAAAGTCCAAGTGGGAGTTTCCAATATAATATGCAGATTAGAGTCCATTTCAAGCATTGTCATTGGAGAAAAAAATCACACTTCTCTGGTAATCTTTCCTGGATCAAAAGTTTTTGATTCAAGGAATAAATTACAGACTTTCTGTAGCATGTACTTGTCAAAAATGATCTGTCTCAGAATATCTTCATGAACTGAACGATGGAAAAAGGTCAAAGTCCAAGTGGGAGTTTCCAATTTAAAATGCAGATTAGAGTCAATTTTAAGAATTTTCATTAGATAAAATTTTACAACTCTCCGGTTAAGGTTAGGGCTAGGATTAGGGTTAGGGTTTTTACAATTCTCCAGTAATCTTTTCTGGACCTAATTCTTTTGATTCAAGGATTCAATTCCTCGCTTCCTTTAGCATTTAAGTGTCAAAAAAAATTCTGCATGATATTTTAGTTAACTGAATGATGAAAGAGGGTCAAAGTCAAAGTGGGAGTTTCCAATTTAAAATGCAGATTAGAGTCAATTTCAAGCATTTTCATTAGATAAAATTTTACAACTCTCAGGTTAGGGTTAGGATTAGGGTTAGGGTTTTTACAATTCTCCAGTAATCTTTTCTGGACCTAATTCTTTTGATTCAAGGATTAAATCCTCGCTTCCTTTAGCATTTAAGTGTCAAAAGAAATTCTGCATGATATTTTATTCAACTGAATGATGAAAGAGGGTCAAAGTCCAAGTGGGAGTTTCCAATTTAAAATGCAGATTAGAGTCAATTTCAAGCATTGTCATTGGAGAAAAAAAATCACACTTCTCTGCTAATCTTTCCTGGATCAAAAGTTTTTGATTCAAGGAATAAATTACAGACTTTCTTTAGCATGTACTTGTCAAAAATGATCTGTCTCAGAATATCTTCATGAACTGAACGATGGAAAAAGGTCAAAGTCCAAGTGGGAGTTTCCAATTTAAAATGCAGATTAGAGTCAATTTTAAGAATTTTCATTAGATAAAATTTTACAACTCTCCGGTTAGGGTTAGGGCTAGGATTAGGGTTAGGGTTTTTACAATTCTCCAGTAATCTTTTCTGGAACTAATTCTTTTGATTCAAGGATTCAATTCCTCGCTTCCTTTAGCATTTAAGTGTCAAAAAAAATTCTGCATGATATTTTAGTCAACTGAATGATGAAAGAGGGTCAAAGTCAAAGTGGGAGTTTCCAATTTAAAATGCAGATTAGAGTCAATTTCAAGCATTGTCATTGGAGAAAAAAAATCACACTTCTCTGGTAATCTTTCCTGGATCAAAAGTTTTTGATTCAAGGAATAAATTACAGACTTTCTTTAGCATGTACTTGTCAAAAATGATCTGTCTCAGAATATCTTCATGAACTGAACGATGGAAAAAGGTCAAAGTCCAAGTGAGAGTTTCCAATTTAAAATGCAGATTAGAGTCAATTTCAAGCATTGTCATTGGAGAAAATAAATCACACTTCTCTGGTAATCTTTCCTGGATCAAAAGTTTTTGATTCAAGGAATAAATTACAGACTTACTTTAGCATGTACTTGTCAAAAATGATCTGTCTCAGAATATCTTCATGAACTGAACGATGGAAAAAGGTCAAAGTCCAAGTGGGAGTTTCCAATTTAAAATGCAGATTAGAGTCAATTTTAAGAATTTTCATTCGATAAAATTTTACAACTCTCCAGTTAGGGTTAGGGCTAGGATTAGGGTTAGGGTTTTTACAATTCTCCAGTAATCTTTTCTGGACCTAATTATTTTGATTCAAGGATTCAATTCCTCGCTTCCTTTAGTATTTAAGTGTCAAAAAAAATTCTGCATGATATTTTAGTCAACTGAATGATGAAAGAGGGTCAAAGTCCAAGTGGGAGTTTCCAATTTAAAATGCAGATTAGAGTAAATTTCAAGCATTGTTTTTGGAGAAAAAAAAAATCACCCTTCACTGGTAATCTTTCCTGGATCAAAAGTTTTTGATTCAAGAACTAAATTACACACTTTCTTTAGCATGTACTTGTCAAAAATGATCTGTCTCAGAATATCTTCATTAACTGAACGATGGAAAAAGGTCAAAGTCCAAGTGGGAGTTTCCAATTTAAAATGCAGATTAGAGTCAATTTTAAGAATTTTCATTAGATAAAATTTTACAACTCTCCGGTTAGGGTTAGGGCTAGGATTAGGGTTAGGGTTTTTACAATTCTCCAGTAATCTTTTCTGGACCTAATTCTATTGATTCAAGGATTAAATCCTCGCTTCCTTTAGCATTTAAGTGTCAAAAAAAATTCTGCATGATATTTTAGTCAACTGAATGATGAAATAGGGTCAAAGTCCAAGTGGGAGTTTCCAATATAATATGCAGATTAGAGTCCATTTCAAGCATTGTCATTGGAGAAAAAAATCACACTTCTCTGGTAATCTTTCCTGGATCAAAAGTTTTTGATTCAAGGAATAAATTACAGACTTTCTGTAGCATGTACTTGTCAAAAATGATCTGTCTCAGAATATCTTCATGAACTGAACGATGGAAAAAGGTCAAAGTCCAAGTGGGAGTTTCCAATTTAAAATGCAGATTAGAGTCAATTTTAAGAATTTTCATTAGATAAAATTTTACAACTCTCCGGTTAGGGTTAGGGCTAGGATTAGGGTTAGGGTTTTTACAATTCTCCAGTAATCTTTTCTGGACCTAATTCTATTGATTCAAGGATTAAATCCTCGCTTCCTTTAGCATTTAAGTGTCAAAAAAAATTCTGCATGATATTTTAGTCAACTGAATGATGAAATAGGGTCAAAGTCCAAGTGGGAGTTTCCAATATAATATGCAGATTAGAGTCCATTTCAAGCATTGTCATTGGAGAAAAAAATCACACTTCTCTGGTAATCTTTCCTGGATCAAAAGTTTTTGATTCAAGGAATAAATTACAGACTTTCTGTAGCATGTACTTGTCAAAAATGATCTGTCTCAGAATATCTTCATGAACTGAACGATGAAAGAGGGTCAAAGTCAAAGTGGGAGTTTCCAATTTAAAATGCAGATTAGAGTCAATTTCAAGCATTTTCATTAGATAAAATTTTACAACTCTCAGGTTAGGGTTAGGGTTAGGATTTGGGTTAGGGTTTTTACAATTCTCCAGTAATCTTTTCTGGACCTAATTCTTTTGATTCAAGGATTAAATCCTCGCTTCCTTTAGCATTTAAGTGTCAAAAAAAATTCTGCATGATATTTTAGTCAACTGAATGATGAAAGACGGTCAAAGTCCAAGTGGGAGTTTCCAATTTAAAATGCAGATTAGAGTCAATTTCAAGCATTTTCATTTGATAAAATTTTACAACTCTCAGGTTAGGGTTAGGGTTAGGATTAGGGTTAGGGTTTTTACAATTCTCCAGTAATATTTTCTGGACCTAATTCTTTTGATTCAAGGATTAAATCCTCGCTTCCTTTAGCATTTAAGTGTCAAAAAAAATTCTGCATGATATTTCAGTCAACTGAATGATGAAAGACGGTCAAAGTCCAAGTGGGAGTTTCCAATTTAAAATTCAGATTAGAGCCAATTTCAAGCATTTTCATTTGATAAAATTTTACAACTCTCAGGTTAGGGTTAGGGTTAGGATTAGGGTTAGGGTTTTTACAATTCTCCAGTAATCTTTTCTGGACCTAATTCTTTTGATTCAAGGATTAAATCCACGCTTCCTTTAGCATTTAAGTGTCAAAAAAAAATCTGCATGATATTTTAGTCAACTGAATGATGAAAGAGGGTCAAAGTCAAAGTGGGAGTTTCCAATTTAAAATGCAGATTAGAGTCAATTTCAAGCATTGTCATTGGAGAAAAAAAATCACACTTCTCTGGTAATCTTTCCTGGATCAAAAGTTTTTGATTCAAGGAATAAATTACAGACTTTCTTTAGCATGTACTTGTCAAAAATGATCTGTCTCAGAATATCTTCATGAACTGAACGATGAAAAAAGGTCAAAGTCCAAGTGGGAGTTTCCAATTTAAAATGCAGATTAGAGTCAATTTCAAGCATTGTCATTGGAGAAAAAAAATCACACTTCTCTGGTAATCTTTCCTGGATCAAAAGTTTTTGATTCAAGAACTAAATTACACACTTTCTTTAGCATGTACTTGTCAAAAATGATCTGTCTCAGAATATCTTCATGAACTGAACGATGGAAAAAGGTCAAAGTCCAAGTGGGAGTTTCCAATTTAAAATGCAGATTAGAGTCAATTTTAAGAATTTTCATTAGATAAAATTTTACAACTCTCCGGTTAAGGTTAGGGCTAGGATTAGGGTTAGGGTTTTTACAATTCTCCAGTAATCTTTTCTGGACCTAATTCTTTTGATTCAAGGATTCAATTCCTCGCTTCCTTTAGCATTTAAGTGTCAAAAAAAATTCCGCATGATATTTTAGTTAACTGAATGATGAAAGAGGGTCAAAGTCAAAGTGGGAGTTTCCAATTTAAAATGCAGATTAGAGTCAATTTCAAGCATTTTCATTAGATAAAATTTTACAACTCTCAGGTTAGGGTTAGGATTAGGGTTAGGGTTTTTACAATTCTCCAGTAATCTTTTCTGGACCTAATTCTTTTGATTCAAGGATTAAATCCTCGCTTCCTTTAGCATTTAAGTGTCAAAAGAAATTCTGCATGATATTTTAGTCAACTGAATGATGAAAGAGGGTCAAAGTCCAAGTGGGAGTTTCCAATTTAAAATGCAGATTAGAGTCAATTTCAAGCATTGTCATTGGAGAAAAAAAATCACACTTCTCTGCTAATCTTTCCTGGATCAAAAGTTTTTGATTCAAGGAATAAATTACAGACTTTCTTTAGCATGTACTTGTCAAAAATGATCTGTCTCAGAATATCTTCATGAACTGAACGATGGAAAAAGGTCAAAGTCCAAGTGGGAGTTTCCAATTTAAAATGCAGATTAGAGTCAATTTTAAGAATTTTCATTAGATAAAATTTTACAACTCTCCGGTTAGGGTTAGGGCTAGGATTAGGGTTAGGGTTTTTACAATTCTCCAGTAATCTTTTCTGGAACTAATTCTTTTGATTCAAGGATTCAATTCCTCGCTTCCTTTAGCATTTAAGTGTCAAAAAAAATTCTGCATGATATTTTAGTCAACTGAATGATGAAAGAGGGTCAAAGTCAAAGTGGGAGTTTCCAATTTAAAATGCAGATTAGAGTCAATTTCAAGCATTGTCATTGGAGAAAAAAAATCACACTTCTCTGGTAATCTTTCCTGGATCAAAAGTTTTTGATTCAAGGAATAAATTACAGACTTTCTTTAGCATGTACTTGTCAAAAATGATCTGTCTCAGAATATCTTCATGAACTGAACGATGGAAAAAGGTCAAAGTCCAAGTGAGAGTTTCCAATTTAAAATGCAGATTAGAGTCAATTTCAAGCATTGTCATTGGAGAAAATAAATCACACTTCTCTGGTAATCTTTCCTGGATCAAAAGTTTTTGATTCAAGGAATAAATTACAGACTTACTTTAGCATGTACTTGTCAAAAATGATCTGTCTCAGAATATCTTCATGAACTGAACGATGGAAAAAGGTCAAAGTCCAAGTGGGAGTTTCCAATTTAAAATGCAGATTAGAGTCAATTTTAAGAATTTTCATTCGATAAAATTTTACAACTCTCCAGTTAGGGTTAGGGCTAGGATTAGGGTTAGGGTTTTTACAATTCTCCAGTAATCTTTTCTGGACCTAATTATTTTGATTCAAGGATTCAATTCCTCGCTTCCTTTAGTATTTAAGTGTCAAAAAAAATTCTGCATGACATTTTAGTCAACTGAATGATGAAAGAGGGTCAAAGTCAAAGTGGGAGTTTCCAATTTAAAATGCAGATTAGAGTCAATTTCAAGCATTTTCATTAGATAAAATTTTACAACTCTCAGGTTAGGGTTAGGGTTAGGATTAGGGTTAGGGTTTTTACAATTCTCCAGTAATCTTTTCTGGACCTAATTCTTTTGATTCAAGGATTAAATCCTCGCTTCCTTTAGCATTTAAGTGTCAAAAAAAATTCTGCATGATATTTTAGTCAACTGAATGATGAAAGAGGGTCAAAGTCCAAGTGGGAGTTTCCAATTTAAAATGCAGATTAGAGTAAATTTCAAGCATTGTTTTTGGAGAAAAAAAAATCACCCTTCACTGGTAATCTTTCCTGGATCAAAAGTTTTTGATTCAAGAACTAAATTACACACTTTCTTTAGCATGTACTTGTCAAAAATGATCTGTCTCAGAATATCTTCATTAACTGAACGATGGAAAAAGGTCAAAGTCCAAGTGGGAGTTTCCAATTTAAAATGCAGATTAGAGTCAATTTTAAGAATTTTCATTAGATAAAATTTTACAACTCTCCGGTTAGGGTTAGGGCTAGGATTAGGGTTAGGGTTTTTACAATTCTCCAGTAATCTTTTCTGGACCTAATTCTATTGATTCAAGGATTAAATCCTCGCTTCCTTTAGCATTTAAGTGTCAAAAAAAATTCTGCATGATATTTTAGTCAACTGAATGATGAAATAGGGTCAAAGTCCAAGTGGGAGTTTCCAATATAATATGCAGATTAGAGTCCATTTCAAGCATTGTCATTGGAGAAAAAAATCACACTTCTCTGGTAATCTTTCCTGGATCAAAAGTTTTTGATTCAAGGAATAAATTACAGACTTTCTGTAGCATGTACTTGTCAAAAATGATCTGTCTCAGAATATCTTCATGAACTGAACGATGGAAAAAGGTCAAAGTCCAAGTGGGAGTTTCCAATTTAAAATGCAGATTAGAGTCAATTTTAAGAATTTTCATTAGATAAAATTTTACAACTCTCCGGTTAAGGTTAGGGCTAGGATTAGGGTTAGGGTTTTTACAATTCTCCAGTAATCTTTTCTGGACCTAATTCTTTTGATTCAAGGATTCAATTCCTCGCTTCCTTTAGCATTTAAGTGTCAAAAAAAATTCTGCATGATATTTTAGTTAACTGAATGATGAAAGAGGGTCAAAGTCAAAGTGGGAGTTTCCAATTTAAAATGCAGTTTAGAGTCAATTTCAAGCATTTTCATTAGATAAAATTTTACAACTCTCAGGTTAGGGTTAGGATTAGGGTTAGGGTTTTTACAATTCTCCAGTAATCTTTTCTGGACCTAATTCTTTTGATTCAAGGATTAAATCCTCGCTTCCTTTAGCATTTAAGTGTCAAAAGAAATTCTGCATGATATTTTATTCAACTGAATGATGAAAGAGGGTCAAAGTCCAAGTGGGAGTTTCCAATTTAAAATGCAGATTAGAGTCAATTTCAAGCATTGTCATTGGAGAAAAAAAATCACACTTCTCTGCTAATCTTTCCTGGATCAAAAGTTTTTGATTCAAGGAATAAATTACAGACTTTCTTTAGCATGTACTTGTCAAAAATGATCTGTCTCAGAATATCTTCATGAACTGAACGATGGAAAAAGGTCAAAGTCCAAGTGGGAGTTTCCAATTTAAAATGCAGATTAGAGTCAATTTTAAGAATTTTCATTAGATAAAATTTTACAACTCTCCGGTTAGGGTTAGGGCTAGGATTAGGGTTAGGGTTTTTACAATTCTCCAGTAATCTTTTCTGGAACTAATTCTTTTGATTCAAGGATTCAATTCCTCGCTTCCTTTAGCATTTAAGTGTCAAAAAAAATTCTGCATGATATTTTAGTCAACTGAATGATGAAAGAGGGTCAAAGTCAAAGTGGGAGTTTCCAATTTAAAATGCAGATTAGAGTCAATTTCAAGCATTGTCATTGGAGAAAAAAAATCACACTTCTCTGGTAATCTTTCCTGGATCAAAAGTTTTTGATTCAAGGAATAAATTACAGACTTTCTTTAGCATGTACTTGTCAAAAATGATCTGTCTCAGAATATCTTCATGAACTGAACGATGGAAAAAGGTCAAAGTCCAAGTGAGAGTTTCCAATTTAAAATGCAGATTAGAGTCAATTTCAAGCATTGTCATTGGAGAAAATAAATCACACTTCTCTGGTAATCTTTCCTGGATCAAAAGTTTTTGATTCAAGGAATAAATTACAGACTTACTTTAGCATGTACTTGTCAAAAATGATCTGTCTCAGAATATCTTCATGAACTGAACGATGGAAAAAGGTCAAAGTCCAAGTGGGAGTTTCCAATTTAAAATGCAGATTAGAGTCAATTTTAAGAATTTTCATTCGATAAAATTTTACAACTCTCCAGTTAGGGTTAGGGCTAGGATTAGGGTTAGGGTTTTTACAATTCTCCAGTAATCTTTTCTGGACCTAATTATTTTGATTCAAGGATTCAATTCCTCGCTTCCTTTAGTATTTAAGTGTCAAAAAAAATTCTGCATGATATTTTAGTCAACTGAATGATGAAAGAGGGTCAAAGTCCAAGTGGGAGTTTCCAATTTAAAATGCAGATTAGAGTAAATTTCAAGCATTGTTTTTGGAGAAAAAAAAATCACCCTTCACTGGTAATCTTTCCTGGATCAAAAGTTTTTGATTCAAGAACTAAATTACACACTTTCTTTAGCATGTACTTGTCAAAAATGATCTGTCTCAGAATATCTTCATTAACTGAACGATGGAAAAAGGTCAAAGTCCAAGTGGGAGTTTCCAATTTAAAATGCAGATTAGAGTCAATTTTAAGAATTTTCATTAGATAAAATTTTACAACTCTCCGGTTAGGGTTAGGGCTAGGATTAGGGTTAGGGTTTTTACAATTCTCCAGTAATCTTTTCTGGACCTAATTCTATTGATTCAAGGATTAAATCCTCGCTTCCTTTAGCATTTAAGTGTCAAAAAAAATTCTGCATGATATTTTAGTCAACTGAATGATGAAATAGGGTCAAAGTCCAAGTGGGAGTTTCCAATATAATATGCAGATTAGAGTCCATTTCAAGCATTGTCATTGGAGAAAAAAATCACACTTCTCTGGTAATCTTTCCTGGATCAAAAGTTTTTGATTCAAGGAATAAATTACAGACTTTCTGTAGCATGTACTTGTCAAAAATGATCTGTCTCAGAATATCTTCATGAACTGAACGATGGAAAAAGGTCAAAGTCCAAGTGGGAGTTTCCAATTTAAAATGCAGATTAGAGTCAATTTTAAGAATTTTCATTAGATAAAATTTTACAACTCTCCGGTTAGGGTTAGGGCTAGGATTAGGGTTAGGGTTTTTACAATTCTCCAGTAATCTTTTCTGGACCTAATTCTATTGATTCAAGGATTAAATCCTCGCTTCCTTTAGCATTTAAGTGTCAAAAAAAATTCTGCATGATATTTTAGTCAACTGAATGATGAAATAGGGTCAAAGTCCAAGTGGGAGTTTCCAATATAATATGCAGATTAGAGTCCATTTCAAGCATTGTCATTGGAGAAAAAAATCACACTTCTCTGGTAATCTTTCCTGGATCAAAAGTTTTTGATTCAAGGAATAAATTACAGACTTTCTGTAGCATGTACTTGTCAAAAATGATCTGTCTCAGAATATCTTCATGAACTGAACGATGGAAAAAGGTCAAAGTCAAAGTGGGAGTTTCCAATTTAAAATGCAGATTAGAGTCAATTTTAAGAATTTTCATTAGATAAAATTTTACAACTCTCCGGTTAGGGTTAGGGCTAGGATTAGGGTTAGGGTTTTTACAATTCTCCAGTAATCTTTTCTGGACCTAATTCTTTTGATTCAAGGATTCAATTCCTCGCTTCCTTTAGCATTTAAGTGTCAAAAAAAATTCTGCATGATATTTTAGTCAACTGAATGATGAAAGAGGGTCAAAGTCAAAGTGGGAGTTTCCAATTTAAAATGCAGATTAGAGTCAATTTCAAGCATTTTCATTAGATAAAATTTTACAACTCTCAGGTTAGGGTTAGGGTTAGGATTAGGGTTAGGGTTTTTACAATTCTCCAGTAATCTTTTCTGGACCTAATTCTTTTGATTCAAGGATTAAATCCTCGCTTCCTTTAGCATTTAAGTGTCAAAAAAAATTCTGCATGATATTTTAGTCAACTGAATGATGAAAGACGGTCAAAGTCCAAGTGGGAGTTTCCAATTTAAAATGCAGATTAGAGTCAATTTCAAGCATTTTCATTTGATAAAATTTTACAACTCTCAGGTTAGGGTTAGGGTTAGGATTAGGGTTAGGGTTTTTACAATTCTCCAGTAATATTTTCTGGACCTAATTCTTTTGATTCAAGGATTAAATCCTCGCTTCCTTTAGCATTTAAGTGTCAAAAAAAATTCTGCATGATATTTCAGTCAACTGAATGATGAAAGACGGTCAAAGTCCAAGTGGGAGTTTCCAATTTAAAATTCAGATTAGAGCCAATTTCAAGCATTTTCATTTGATAAAATTTTACAACTCTCAGGTTAGGGTTAGGGTTAGGATTAGGGTTAGGGTTTTTACAATTCTCCAGTAATCTTTTCTGGACCTAATTCTTTTGATTCAAGGATTAAATCCACGCTTCCTTTAGCATTTAAGTGTCAAAAAAAAATCTGCATGATATTTTAGTCAACTGAATGATGAAAGAGGGTCAAAGTCAAAGTGGGAGTTTCCAATTTAAAATGCAGATTAGAGTCAATTTCAAGCATTGTCATTGGAGAAAAAAAATCACACTTCTCTGGTAATCTTTCCTGGATCAAAAGTTTTTGATTCAAGGAATAAATTACAGACTTTCTTTAGCATGTACTTGTCAAAAATGATCTGTCTCAGAATATCTTCATGAACTGAACGATGAAAAAAGGTCAAAGTCCAAGTGGGAGTTTCCAATTTAAAATGCAGATTAGAGTCAATTTCAAGCATTGTCATTGGAGAAAAAAAATCACACTTCTCTGGTAATCTTTCCTGGATCAAAAGTTTTTGATTCAAGAACTAAATTACACACTTTCTTTAGCATGTACTTGTCAAAAATGATCTGTCTCAGAATATCTTCATGAACTGAACGATGGAAAAAGGTCAAAGTCCAAGTGTGAGTTTCCAATTTAAAATGCAGATTAGAGTCAATTTTAAGAATTTTCATTAGATAAAATTTTACAACTCTCCGGTTAGGGTTAGGGCTAGGATTAGGGTTAGGGTTTTTACAATTCTCCAGTAATCTTTTCTGGACCTAATTCTATTGATTCAAGGATTAAATCCTCGCTTCCTTTAGCATTTAAGTGTCAAAAAATATTCTGCATGATATTTTAGTCAACTGAATGATGAAAGAGGGTCAAAGTCCAAGTGGGAGTTTCCAATTTAAAATGCAGATTAGAGTAAATTTCAAGCATTGTTTTTGGAGAAAAAAAAATCACCCTTCACTGGTAATCTTTCCTGGATCAAAAGTTTTTGATTCAAGAACTAAATTACACACTTTCTTTAGCATGTACTTGTCAAAAATGATCTGTCTCAGAATATCTTCATGAACTGAAAGATAAAAGAGGATCAAAGTCCAAGTGGGAGTTTCCAATTTAAAATGCAGATTACAGTCAATTTCCAGCATTTTCATTAGATAAAATTTTACAACTCTCCGGTTAGGGTTAGGGCTAGGATTAGGGTTAGGGTTTTTACAATTCTCCAGTAATCTTTTCTGGACCTAATTCTTTTGATTCAAGGATTCAATTCCTCGCTTCCTTTAGCATTTAAGTGTCAAAAAAAATTCTGCATGACATTTTAGTCAACTGAATGATGAAAGAGGGTCAAAGTCAAAGTGGGAGTTTCCAATTTAAAATGCAGATTAGAGTCAATTTCAAGCATTTTCATTAGATAATATTTTACAACTCTCAGGTTAGGGTTAGGGTTAGGATTAGGGTTAGGGTTTTTACAATTCTCCAGTAATCTTTTCTGGACCTAATTCTTTTGATTCAAGGATTAAATCCTCGCTTCCTTTAGCATTTAAGTGTCAAAAGAAATTCTGCATGATATTTTAGTCAACTGAATGATGAAAGAGGGTCAAAGTCCAAGTGGGAGTTTCCAATTTAAAATGCAGATTAGAGTCAATTTCAAGCATTGTCATTGGAGAAAAAAAATTACACTTCTCTGCTAATCTTTCCTGGATCAAAAGTTTTTGATTCAAGGAATAAATTACAGACTTTCTTTAGCATGTACTTGACAAAAATGATCTGTCTCAGAATATCTTCATGAACTGAACGATGGAAAAAAGTCAAAGTCCAAGTGGGAGTTTCCAATTTAAAATGCAGATTAGAGTCAATTTTAAGAATTTTCATTAGATAAAATATTACAACTTTCCGGTTAGGGTTAGGGCTAGGATTAGGGTTAGGGTTTTTACAATTCTCCAGTAATCTTTTCAGGACCTAATTCTTTTGATTCAAGGATTAAATTCCTCGCTTCCTTTAGCATTTAAGTGTAAAAAAAAATTCTGCATGATATTTTAGTCAACTGAATGATGAAAGAGGGTCAAAGTCAAAGTGGGAGTTTCCAATTTAAAATGCAGATTAGAGTCAATTTTAAGAATTTTCATTAGATAAAATTTTACAACTCTCCGGTTAGGGTTAGGGCTAGGATTAGGGTTAGGGTTTTTACAATTCTCCAGTAATCTTTTCTGGACCTAATTCTATTGATTCAAGGATTAAATCCTCGCTTCCTTTAGCATTTAAGTGTCAAAAAAAATTCTGCATGATATTTTAGTCAACTGAATGATGAAATAGGGTCAAAGTCCAAGTGGGAGTTTCCAATATAATATGCAGATTAGAGTCCATTTCAAGCATTGTCATTGGAGAAAGAAATCACACTTCTCTGGTAATCTTTCCTGGATCAAAAGTTTTTGTTTCAAGGAATAAATTACAGACTTTCTGTAGCATGTACTTGTCAAAAATGATCTGTCTCAGAATATCTTCATGAACTGAACGATGGAAAAAGGTCAAAGTCCAAGTGGGAGTTTCCAATTTAAAATGCAGATTAGAGTCAATTTCAAGCATTGTCATTGGAGAAAATAAATCACACTTCTCTGGTAATCTTTCCTGGATCAAAAGTTTTTGATTCAAGGAATAAATTACAGACTTACTTTAGCATGTACTTGTCAAAAATGATCTGTCTCAGAATATCTTCATGAACTGAACGATGGAAAAAGGTCAAAGTCCAAGTGGGAGTTTCCAATTTAAAATGCAGATTAGAGTCAATTTTAAGAATTTTC
The DNA here is from genome assembly GCF_023856365.1 of Brienomyrus brachyistius. Lineage (NCBI taxonomy): Eukaryota > Metazoa > Chordata > Actinopteri > Osteoglossiformes > Mormyridae > Brienomyrus > Brienomyrus brachyistius. The sequence goes on along the minus strand of NW_026042369.1, from coordinate 233,477 downwards.
ATTCGATAAAATTTTACAACTCTCCAGTTAGGGTTAGGGCTAGGATTAGGGTTAGGGTTTTTACAATTCTCCAGTAATCTTTTCTGGACCTAATTATTTTGATTCAAGGATTCAATTCCTCGCTTCCTTTAGTATTTAAGTGTCAAAAAAAATTCTGCATGATATTTTAGTCAACTGAATGATGAAAGAGGGTCAAAGTCCAAGTGGGAGTTTCCAATTTAAAATGCAGATTAGAGTAAATTTCAAGCATTGTTTTTGGAGAAAAAAAAATCACCCTTCACTGGTAATCTTTCCTGGATCAAAAGTTTTTGATTCAAGAACTAAATTACACACTTTCTTTAGCATGTACTTGTCAAAAATGATCTGTCTCAGAATATCTTCATTAACTGAACGATGGAAAAAGGTCAAAGTCCAAGTGGGAGTTTCCAATTTAAAATGCAGATTAGAGTCAATTTTAAGAATTTTCATTAGATAAAATTTTACAACTCTCCGGTTAGGGTTAGGGCTAGGATTAGGGTTAGGGTTTTTACAATTCTCCAGTAATCTTTTCTGGACCTAATTCTATTGATTCAAGGATTAAATCCTCGCTTCCTTTAGCATTTAAGTGTCAAAAAAAATTCTGCATGATATTTTAGTCAACTGAATGATGAAATAGGGTCAAAGTCCAAGTGGGAGTTTCCAATATAATATGCAGATTAGAGTCCATTTCAAGCATTGTCATTGGAGAAAAAAATCACACTTCTCTGGTAATCTTTCCTGGATCAAAAGTTTTTGATTCAAGGAATAAATTACAGACTTTCTGTAGCATGTACTTGTCAAAAATGATCTGTCTCAGAATATCTTCATGAACTGAACGATGGAAAAAGGTCAAAGTCCAAGTGGGAGTTTCCAATTTAAAATGCAGATTAGAGTCAATTTCAAGCATTGTCATTGGAGAAAAAAAATCACACTTCTCTGGTAATCTTTCCTGGATCAAAAGTTTTTGATTCAAGAACTAAATTACACACTTTCTTTAGCATGTACTTGTCAAAAATGATCTGTCTCAGAATATCTTCATGAACTGAACGATGGAAAAAGGTCAAAGTCCAAGTGTGAGTTTCCAATTTAAAATGCAGATTAGAGTCAATTTTAAGAATTTTCATTAGATAAAATTTTACAACTCTCCGGTTAGGGTTAGGGCTAGGATTAGGGTTAGGGTTTTTACAATTCTCCAGTAATCTTTTCTGGACCTAATTCTATTGATTCAAGGATTAAATCCTCGCTTCCTTTAGCATTTAAGTGTCAAAAAATATTCTGCATGATATTTTAGTCAACTGAATGATGAAAGAGGGTCAAAGTCCAAGTGGGAGTTTCCAATTTAAAATGCAGATTAGAGTAAATTTCAAGCATTGTTTTTGGAGAAAAAAAAATCACCCTTCACTGGTAATCTTTCCTGGATCAAAAGTTTTTGATTCAAGAACTAAATTACACACTTTCTTTAGCATGTACTTGTCAAAAATGATCTGTCTCAGAATATCTTCATGAACTGAAAGATGAAAGAGGATCAAAGTCCAAGTGGGAGTTTCCAATTTAAAATGCAGATTACAGTCAATTTCCAGCATTTTCATTAGATAAAATTTTACAACTCTCCGGTTAGGGTTAGGGCTAGGATTAGGGTTAGGGTTTTTACAATTCTCCAGTAATCTTTTCTGGACCTAATTCTTTTGATTCAAGGATTCAATTCCTCGCTTCCTTTAGCATTTAAGTGTCAAAAAAAATTCTGCATGACATTTTAGTCAACTGAATGATGAAAGAGGGTCAAAGTCAAAGTGGGAGTTTCCAATTTAAAATGCAGATTAGAGTCAATTTCAAGCATTTTCATTAGATAATATTTTACAACTCTCAGGTTAGGGTTAGGGTTAGGATTAGGGTTAGGGTTTTTACAATTCTCCAGTAATCTTTTCTGGACCTAATTCTTTTGATTCAAGGATTAAATCCTCGCTTCCTTTAGCATTTAAGTGTCAAAAGAAATTCTGCATGATATTTTAGTCAACTGAATGATGAAAGAGGGTCAAAGTCCAAGTGGGAGTTTCCAATTTAAAATGCAGATTAGAGTCAATTTCAAGCATTGTCATTGGAGAAAAAAAATTACACTTCTCTGCTAATCTTTCCTGGATCAAAAGTTTTTGATTCAAGGAATAAATTACAGACTTTCTTTAGCATGTACTTGACAAAAATGATCTGTCTCAGAATATCTTCATGAACTGAACGATGGAAAAAAGTCAAAGTCCAAGTGGGAGTTTCCAATTTAAAATGCAGATTAGAGTCAATTTTAAGAATTTTCATTAGATAAAATATTACAACTTTCCGGTTAGGGTTAGGGCTAGGATTAGGGTTAGGGTTTTTACAATTCTCCAGTAATCTTTTCAGGACCTAATTCTTTTGATTCAAGGATTAAATTCCTCGCTTCCTTTAGCATTTAAGTGTAAAAAAAAATTCTGCATGATATTTTAGTCAACTGAATGATGAAAGAGGGTCAAAGTCAAAGTGGGAGTTTCCAATTTAAAATGCAGATTAGAGTCAATTTTAAGAATTTTCATTAGATAAAATTTTACAACTCTCCGGTTAGGGTTAGGGCTAGGATTAGGGTTAGGGTTTTTACAATTCTCCAGTAATCTTTTCTGGACCTAATTCTATTGATTCAAGGATTAAATCCTCGCTTCCTTTAGCATTTAAGTGTCAAAAAAAATTCTGCATGATATTTTAGTCAACTGAATGATGAAATAGGGTCAAAGTCCAAGTGGGAGTTTCCAATATAATATGCAGATTAGAGTCCATTTCAAGCATTGTCATTGGAGAAAGAAATCACACTTCTCTGGTAATCTTTCCTGGATCAAAAGTTTTTGTTTCAAGGAATAAATTACAGACTTTCTGTAGCATGTACTTGTCAAAAATGATCTGTCTCAGAATATCTTCATGAACTGAACGATGGAAAAAGGTCAAAGTCCAAGTGGGAGTTTCCAATTTAAAATGCAGATTAGAGTCAATTTTAAGAATTTTCATTAGATAAAATTTTACAACTCTCCGGTTAGGGTTAGGGCTAGGATTAGGGTTAGGGTTTTTACAATTCTCCAGTAATCTTTTCTGGACCTAATTCTTTTGATTCAAGGATTAAATCCTCGCTTCCTTTAGCATTTAAGTGTCAAAAGAAATTCTGCATGATATTTTAGTCAACTGAATGATGAAAGAGGGTCAAAGTCCAAGTGGGAGTTTCCAATTTAAAATGCAGATTAGAGTCAATTTCAAGCATTGTCATTGGAGAAAAAAAATCACACTTCTCTGCTAATCTTTCCTGGATCAAAAGTTTTTGATTCAAGGAATAAATTACAGACTTTCTTTAGCATGTACTTGTCAAAAATGATCTGTCTCAGAATATCTTCATGAACTGAACGATGGAAAAAGGTCAAAGTCCAAGTGGGAGTTTCCAATTTAAAATGCAGATTAGAGTCAATTTTAAGAATTTTCATTAGATAAAATTTTACAACTCTCCGGTTAGGGTTAGGGCTAGGATTAGGGTTAGGGTTTTTACAATTCTCCAGTAATCTTTTCAGGACCTAATTCTTTTGATTCAAGGATTAAATTCCTCGCTTCCTTTAGCATTTAAGTGTCAAAAAAAATTCTGCATGATATTTTAGTCAACTGAATGATGAAAGAGGGTCAAAGTCCAAGTGGGAGTTTCCAATTTAAAATGCAGATTAGAGTCAATTTTAAGAATTTTCATTAGATAAAATTTTACAACTCTCCGGTTAGGGTTAGGATTAGGGTTAGGGTTTTTACAATTCTCCAGTAATCTTTTCTGGACCTAATTCTTTTGATTCAAGGATTAAATCCTCGCTTCCTTTAGCATTTAAGTGTCAAAAGAAATTCTGCATGATATTTTAGTCAACTGAATGATGAAAGAGGGTCAAAGTCCAAGTGGGAGTTTCCAATTTAAAATGCAGATTAGAGTCAATTTCAAGCATTGTCATTGGAGAAAAAAAATCACACTTCTCTGCTAATCTTTCCTGGATCAAAAGTTTTTGATTCAAGGAATAAAATACAGACTTTCTGTAGCATGTACTTGTCAAAAATGATCTGTCTCAGAATATCTTCATGAACTGAAAGATGAAAGAGGATCAAAGTCCAAGTGGGAGTTTCCAATTTAAAATGCAGATTACAGTCAATTTCCAGCATTTTCATTAGATAAAATTTTACAACTCTCCGGTTAGGGTTAGGGCTAGGATTAGGGTTAGGGTTTTTACAATTCTCCAGTAATCTTTTCTGGACCTAATTCTTTTGATTCAAGGATTCAATTCCTCGCTTCCTTTAGCATTTAAGTGTCAAAAATAATTCTGCATGATATTTTAGTCAACTGAATGATGAAAGAGGGTCAAAGTCCAAGTGGGAGTTTCCAATTTAAAATGCAGATTAGAGTCCATTTCAAGCATTGTCATTGGAGAAAAAAATCACACTTCTCTGGTAATCTTTCCTGGATCAAATTTTTTGATTCAAGGAATAAATGACAGACTTTCTATAGCATGTACTTGTCAAAAATGATCTGTCTCAGAATAACTTCATTAACTGAATGATGGAAAAAGGTCAAAGTCCAAGTGGGAGTTTCCAATTTAAAATGCAGATTAGAGTCAATTTTAAGAATTTTCATTAGATAAAATTTTACAACTCTCCGGTTAGGGTTAGGGCTAGGATTAGGGTTAGGGTTTTTACAATTCTCCAGTAATCTTTTCTGGACCTAATTATTTTGATTCAAGGATTCAATTCCTCGCTTCCTTTAGTATTTAAGTGTCAAAAAAAATTCTGCATGACATTTTAGTCAACTGAATGATGAAAGAGGGTCAAAGTCAAAGTGGGAGTTTCCAATTTAAAATGCAGATTAGAGTCAATTTCAAGCATTTTCATTAGATAATATTTTACAACTCTCAGGTTAGGGTTAGGGTTAGGATTAGGGTTAGGGTTTTTACAATTCTCCAGTAATCTTTTCTGGACCTAATTCTTTTGATTCAAGGATTAAATCCTCGCTTCCTTTAGCATTTAAGTGTCAAAAGAAATTCTGCATGATATTTTAGTCAACTGAATGATGAAAGAGGGTCAAAGTCCAAGTGGGAGTTTCCAATTTAAAATGCAGATTAGAGTCAATTTCAAGCATTGTCATTGGAGAAAAAAAATCACACTTCTCTGCTAATCTTTCCTGGATCAAAAGTTTTTGATTCAAGGAATAAATTACAGACTTTCTTTAGCATGTACTTGACAAAAATGATCTGTCTCAGAATATCTTCATGAACTGAACGATGGAAAAAGGTCAAAGTCCAAGTGGGAGTTTCCAATTTAAAATGCAGATTAGAGTCAATTTTAAGAATTTTCATTAGATAAAATATTACAACTTTCCGGTTAGGGTTAGGGCTAGGATTAGGGTTAGGGTTTTTACAATTCTCCAGTAATCTTTTCAGGACCTAATTCTTTTGATTCAAGGATTAAATTCCTCGCTTCCTTTAGCATTTAAGTGTCAAAAAAAATTCTGCATGATATTTTAGTCAACTGAATGATGAAAGAGGGTCAAAGTCAAAGTGGGAGTTTCCAATTTAAAATGCAGATTAGAGTCAATTTTAAGAATTTTCATTAGATAAAATTTTACAACTCTCCGGTTAGGGTTAGGGCTAGGATTAGGGTTAGGGTTTTTACAATTCTCCAGTAATCTTTTCTGGACCTAATTCTTTTGATTCAAGGATTCAATTCCTCGCTTCCTTTAGCATTTAAGTGTCAAAAAAAATTCTGCATGATATTTTAGTCAACTGAATGATGAAAGAGGGTCAAAGTCAAAGTGGGAGTTTCCAATTTAAAATGCAGATTAGAGTCAATTTCAAGCATTTTCATTAGATAATATTTTACAACTCTCAGGTTAGGGTTAGGGTTAGGATTAGGGTTAGGGTTTTTACAATTCTCCAGTAATCTTTTCTGGACCTAATTCTTTTGATTCAAGGATTAAATCCTCGCTTCCTTTAGCATTTAAGTGTCAAAAGAAATTCTGCATGATATTTTAGTCAACTGAATGATGAAAGAGGGTCAAAGTCCAAGTGGGAGTTTCCAATTTAAAATGCAGATTAGAGTCAATTTCAAGCATTGTCATTGGAGAAAAAAAATTACACTTCTCTGCTAATCTTTCCTGGATCAAAAGTTTTTGATTCAAGGAATAAATTACAGACTTTCTTTAGCATGTACTTGACAAAAATGATCTGTCTCAGAATATCTTCATGAACTGAACGATGGAAAAAAGTCAAAGTCCAAGTGGGAGTTTCCAATTTAAAATGCAGATTAGAGTCAATTTTAAGAATTTTCATTAGATAAAATATTACAACTTTCCGGTTAGGGTTAGGGCTAGGATTAGGGTTAGGGTTTTTACAATTCTCCAGTAATCTTTTCAGGACCTAATTCTTTTGATTCAAGGATTAAATTCCTCGCTTCCTTTAGCATTTAAGTGTAAAAAAAAATTCTGCATGATATTTTAGTCAACTGAATGATGAAAGAGGGTCAAAGTCAAAGTGGGAGTTTCCAATTTAAAATGCAGATTAGAGTCAATTTTAAGAATTTTCATTAGATAAAATTTTACAACTCTCCGGTTAGGGTTAGGGCTAGGATTAGGGTTAGGGTTTTTACAATTCTCCAGTAATCTTTTCTGGACCTAATTCTATTGATTCAAGGATTAAATCCTCGCTTCCTTTAGCATTTAAGTGTCAAAAAAAATTCTGCATGATATTTTAGTCAACTGAATGATGAAATAGGGTCAAAGTCCAAGTGGGAGTTTCCAATATAATATGCAGATTAGAGTCCATTTCAAGCATTGTCATTGGAGAAAGAAATCACACTTCTCTGGTAATCTTTCCTGGATCAAAAGTTTTTGTTTCAAGGAATAAATTACAGACTTTCTGTAGCATGTACTTGTCAAAAATGATCTGTCTCAGAATATCTTCATGAACTGAACGATGGAAAAAGGTCAAAGTCCAAGTGGGAGTTTCCAATTTAAAATGCAGATTAGAGTCAATTTTAAGAATTTTCATTAGATAAAATTTTACAACTCTCCGGTTAGGGTTAGGGCTAGGATTAGGGTTAGGGTTTTTACAATTCTCCAGTAATCTTTTCTGGACCTAATTCTTTTGATTCAAGGATTAAATCCTCGCTTCCTTTAGCATTTAAGTGTCAAAAGAAATTCTGCATGATATTTTAGTCAACTGAATGATGAAAGAGGGTCAAAGTCCAAGTGGGAGTTTCCAATTTAAAATGCAGATTAGAGTCAATTTCAAGCATTGTCATTGGAGAAAAAAAATCACACTTCTCTGCTAATCTTTCCTGGATCAAAAGTTTTTGATTCAAGGAATAAATTACAGACTTTCTTTAGCATGTACTTGTCAAAAATGATCTGTCTCAGAATATCTTCATGAACTGAACGATGGAAAAAGGTCAAAGTCCAAGTGGGAGTTTCCAATTTAAAATGCAGATTAGAGTCAATTTTAAGAATTTTCATTAGATAAAATTTTACAACTCTCCGGTTAGGGTTAGGGCTAGGATTAGGGTTAGGGTTTTTACAATTCTCCAGTAATCTTTTCAGGACCTAATTCTTTTGATTCAAGGATTAAATTCCTCGCTTCCTTTAGCATTTAAGTGTCAAAAAAAATTCTGCATGATATTTTAGTCAACTGAATGATGAAAGAGGGTCAAAGTCCAAGTGGGAGTTTCCAATTTAAAATGCAGATTAGAGTCAATTTTAAGAATTTTCATTAGATAAAATTTTACAACTCTCCGGTTAGGGTTAGGATTAGGGTTAGGGTTTTTACAATTCTCCAGTAATCTTTTCTGGACCTAATTCTTTTGATTCAAGGATTAAATCCTCGCTTCCTTTAGCATTTAAGTGTCAAAAGAAATTCTGCATGATATTTTAGTCAACTGAATGATGAAAGAGGGTCAAAGTCCAAGTGGGAGTTTCCAATTTAAAATGCAGATTAGAGTCAATTTCAAGCATTGTCATTGGAGAAAAAAAATCACACTTCTCTGCTAATCTTTCCTGGATCAAAAGTTTTTGATTCAAGGAATAAAATACAGACTTTCTGTAGCATGTACTTGTCAAAAATGATCTGTCTCAGAATATCTTCATGAACTGAAAGATGAAAGAGGATCAAAGTCCAAGTGGGAGTTTCCAATTTAAAATGCAGATTACAGTCAATTTCCAGCATTTTCATTAGATAAAATTTTACAACTCTCCGGTTAGGGTTAGGGCTAGGATTAGGGTTAGGGTTTTTACAATTCTCCAGTAATCTTTTCTGGACCTAATTCTTTTGATTCAAGGATTCAATTCCTCGCTTCCTTTAGCATTTAAGTGTCAAAAATAATTCTGCATGATATTTTAGTCAACTGAATGATGAAAGAGGGTCAAAGTCCAAGTGGGAGTTTCCAATTTAAAATGCAGATTAGAGTCCATTTCAAGCATTGTCATTGGAGAAAAAAATCACACTTCTCTGGTAATCTTTCCTGGATCAAAAGTTTTTGATTCAAGGAATAAATGACAGACTTTCTATAGCATGTACTTGTCAAAAATGATCTGTCTCAGAATAACTTCATTAACTGAACGATGGAAAAAGGTCAAAGTCCAAGTGGGAGTTTCCAATTTAAAATGCAGATTAGAGTCAATTTTAAGAATTTTCATTAGATAAAATTTTACAACTCTCCGGTTAGGGTTAGGGCTAGGATTAGGGTTAGGGTTTTTACAATTCTCCAGTAATCTTTTCTGGACCTAATTATTTTGATTCAAGGATTCAATTCCTCGCTTTCTTTAGTATTTAAGTGTCAAAAAAAATTCTGCATGACATTTTAGTCAACTGAATGATGAAAGAGGGTCAAAGTCAAAGTGGGAGTTTCCAATTTAAAATGCAGATTAGAGTCAATTTCAAGCATTTTCAATAGATAATATTTTACAACTCTCAGGTTAGGGTTAGGGTTAGGATTAGGGTTAGGGTTTTTACAATTCTCCAGTAATCTTTTCTGGACCTAATTCTTTTGATTCAAGGATTAAATCCTCGCTTCCTTTAGCATTTAAGTGTCAAAAGAAATTCTGCATGATATTTTAGTCAACTGAATGATGAAAGAGGGTCAAAGTCCAAGTGGGAGTTTCCAATTTAAAATGCAGATTAGAGTCAATTTCAAGCATTGTCATTGGAGAAAAAAAATCACACTTCTCTGCTAATCTTTCCTGGATCAAAAGTTTTTGATTCAAGGAATAAATTACAGACTTTCTTTAGCATGTACTTGACAAAAATGATCTGTCTCAGAATATCTTCATGTACTGAACGATGGAAAAAGGTCAAAGTCCAAGTGGGAGTTTCCAATTTAAAATGCAGATTAGAGTCAATTTTAAGAATTTTCATTAGATAAAATATTACAACTTTCCGGTTAGGGTTAGGGCTAGGATTAGGGTTAGGGTTTTTACAATTCTCCAGTAATCTTTTCAGGACCTAATTCTTTTGATTCAAGGATTAAATTCCTCGCTTCCTTTAGCATTTAAGTGTCAAAAAAAATTCTGCATGATATTTTAGTCAACTGAATGATGAAAGAGGGTCAAAGTCAAAGTGGGAGTTTCCAATTTAAAATGCAGATTAGAGTCAATTTTAAGAATTTTCATTAGATAAAATTTTACAACTCTCCGGTTAGGGTTAGGGCTAGGATTAGGGTTAGGGTTTTTACAATTCTCCAGTAATCTTTTCTGGACCTAATTCTATTGATTCAAGGATTAAATCCTCGCTTCCTTTAGCATTTAAGTGTCAAAAAAAATTCTGCATGATATTTTAGTCAACTGAATGATGAAATAGGGTCAAAGTCCAAGTGGGAGTTTCCAATATAATATGCAGATTAGAGTCCATTTCAAGCATTGTCATTGGAGAAAGAAATGACACTTCTCTGGTAATCTTTCCTGGATCAAAAGTTTTTGTTTCAAGGAATAAATTACAGACTTTCTGTAGCATGTACTTGACAAAAATGATCTGTCTCAGAATATCTTCATGAACTGAACGATGGAAAAAGGTCAAAGTCCAAGTGGGAGTTTCCAATTTAAAATGCAGATTAGAGTCAATTTTAAGAATTTTCATTAGATAAAATTTTACAACTCTCCGGTTAGGGTTAGGGCTAGGATTAGGGTTAGGGTTTTTACAATTCTCCAGTAATCTTTTCAGGACCTAATTCTTTTGATTCAAGGATTAAATTCCTCGCTTCCTTTAGCATTTAAGTGTCAAAAAAAATTCTGCATGATATTTTAGTCAACTGAATGATGAAAGAGGGTCAAAGTCCAAGTGGGAGTTTCCAATTTAAAATGCAGATTAGAGTCAATTTTAAGAATTTTCATTAGATAAAATTTTACAACTCTCCGGTTAGGGTTAGGGCTAGGATTAGGGTTAGGGTTTTTACAATTCTCCAGTAATCTTTTCTGGACCTAATTCTATTGATTCAAGGATTAAATCCTCGCTTCCTTTAGCATTTAAGTGTCAAAAAAAATTCTGCATGATATTTTAGTCAACTGAATGATGAAATAGGGTCAAAGTCCAAGTGGGAGTTTCCAATATAATATGCAGATTAGAGTCCATTTCAAGCATTGTCATTGGAGAAAAAAATCACACTTCTCTGGTAATCTTTCCTGGATCAAAAGTTTTTGATTCAAGGAATAAATTACAGACTTTCTGTAGCATGTACTTGTCAAAAATGATCTGTCTCAGAATATCTTCATGAACTGAACGATGGAAAAAGGTCAAAGTCCAAGTGGGAGTTTCCAATTTAAAATGCAGATTAGAGTCAATTTTAAGAATTTTCATTAGATAAAATTTTACAACTCTCCGGTTAGGGTTAGGGCTAGGATTAGGGTTAGGGTTTTTACAATTCTCCAGTAATCTTTTCTGGACCTAATTATTTTGATTCAAGGATTCAATTCCTCGCTTCCTTTAGTATTTAAGTGTCAAAAAAAATTCTGCATGACATTTTAGTCAACTGAATGATGAAAGAGGGTCAAAGTCAAAGTGGGAGTTTCCAATTTAAAATGCAGATTAGAGTCAATTTCAAGCATTTTCATTAGATAAAATTTTACAACTCTCAGGTTAGGGTTAGGATTAGGGTTAGGGTTTTTACAATTCTCCAGTAATCTTTTCTGGACCTAATTCTTTTGATTCAAGGATTAAATCCTCGCTTCCTTTAGCATTTAAGTGTCAAAAGAAATTCTGCATGATATTTTAGTCAACTGAATGATGAAAGAGGGTCAAAGTCCAAGTGGGAGTTTCCAATTTAAAATGCAGATTAGAGTCAATTTCAAGCATTGTCATTGGAGAAAAAAAATCACACTTCTCTGCTAATCTTTCCTGGATCAAAAGTTTTTGATTCAAGGAATAAAATACAGACTTTCTGTAGCATGTACTTGTCAAAAATGATCTGTCTCAGAATATCTTCATGAACTGAACGATGGAAAAAGGTCAAAGTCCAAGTGGGAGTTTCCAATTTAAAATGCAGATTAGAGTCAATTTTAAGAATTTTCATTAGATAAAATTTTACAACTCTCCGGTTAGGGTTAGGGCTAGGATTAGGGTTAGGGTTTTTACAATTCTCCAGTAATCTTTTCTGGACCTAATTCTTTTGATTCAAGGATTCAATTCCTCGCTTCCTTTAGCATTTAAGTGTCAAAAAAAATTCTGCATGATATTTTAGTCAACTGAATGATGAAAGAGGGTCAAAGTCAAAGTGGGAGTTTCCAATTTAAAATGCAGATTAGAGTCAATTTCAAGCATTTTCATTTGATAAAATTTTACAACTCTCAGGTTAGGGTTAGGGTTAGGATTAGGGTTAGGGTTTTTACAATTCTCCAGTAATCTTTTCTGGACCTAATTCTTTTGATTCAAGGATTAAATCCTCGCTTCCTTTAGCATTTAAGTGTAAAAAGAAATTCTGCATGATATTTTAGTCAACTGAATGATGAAAGAGGGTCAAAGTCCAAGTGGGAGTTTCCAATTTAAAATGCAGATTAGAGTACATTTCAAGCATTGTCATTGGAGAAAAAAAATCACACTTCTCTGGTAATCTTTCCTGGATCAAAAGTTTTTGATTCAAGGAATAAATTACAGACTTTATTTAGCATGTACTTGTCAAAAATGATCTGTCTCAGAATATCTTCATGAACTGAACGATGGAAAAAGGTCAAAGTCCAAGTGGGAGTTTCCAATTTAAAATGCAGATTAGAGTCAATTTTAAGAATTTTCATTTGATAAAATTTTACAACTCTCCGGTTAGGGTTAGGGCTAGGATTAGGGTTAGGGTTTTTACAATTCTCCAGTAATCTTTTCTGGACCTGATTCTTTTGATTCAAGGATTCAATTCCTCGCTTCCTTTAGCATTTAAGTGTCAAAAAAAATTCTGCATGATATTTTAGTCAACTGAATGATGAAAGAGGGTCAAAGTCAAAGTGGGAGTTTCCAATTTTAAATGCAGATTAGAGTCCATTTCAAGCATTGTCATTGGAGAAAAAAATCACACTTCTCTGGTAATCTTTCCTGGATCAAAAGTTTTTGATTCAAGGAATAAATTACAGACTTTCTGTAGCATGTACTTGTCAAAAATGAACTGTCTCAGAATATCTTCATGAACTGAACGATGGAAAAAGGTCAAAGTCCAAGTGGGAGTTTCCAATTTAAAATGCAGATTAGAGTCAATTTTAAGAATTTTCATTAGATAAAATTTTACAACTCTCCAGTTAGGTTTAGGGCTAGGATTAGGGTTAGGGTTTTTACAATTCTCCAGTAATCTTTTCTGGACCTAATTCTATTGATTCAAGGATTAAATCCTCGCTTCCTTTAGCATTTAAGTGTCAAAAAAAATTCTGCATGATATTTTAGTCAACTGAATGATGAAAGAGGGTCAAAGTCCAAGTGGGAGTTTCCAATTTAATATGCAGATTAGAGTCCATTTCAAGCATTGTCATTGGAGAAAAAAATCACACTTCTCTGGTAATCTTTCCTGGATCAAAAGTTTTTGATTCAAGGAATAAATTACAGACTTTCCTTAGCATGTACTTGTCAAAAATGATCTGTCTCAGAATATATTCATGAACTGAACGATGGAAAAAGGTCAAAGTCCAAGTGGGAGTTTCCAATTTAAAATGCAGATTAGAGTCAATTTTAAGAATTTTCATTAGATAAAATTTTACAACTCTCCGGTTAGGGTTAGGGCTAGGATTAGGGTTAGGGTTAGGGTTTTTACAATTCTCCAGTAATCGTTTCTGGACCTAATTCTTTTGATTCAAGGATTAAATTCCTCGCTTCCTTTAGTATTAAAGTGTCAAAAAAAATTCTGCATGACATTTTAGTCAACTGAATGATGAAAGAGGGTCAAAGTCAAAGTGGGAGTTTCCAATTTAAAATGCAGATTAGAGTCAATTTCAAGCATTTTCATTAGATAAAATTTTACAACTCTCAGGTTAGGGTTAGGGTTAGGATTAGGGTTAGGGTTTTTACAATTCTCCAGTAATCTTTTCTGGACCTAATTCTTTTGATTCAAGGATTAAATCCTCGCTTCCTTTAGCATTTAAGTGTCAAAAAAAATTCTGCATGATATTTTAGTCAACTGAATGATGAAAGAGGGTCAAAGTCCAAGTGGGAGTTTCCATTCTAAAATGCAGAGTTGAGTTAATTTCAAGCATTTTTCATTGGAGACTCAATTCTACATGTCCCCGGTCATCTGTTCTGTATCAGATACTTTAGATTCAAAGACCTAAATACAGAACTGTGGTACAAATAACATTTGAGTCAGCATAGCCATCTGATATTTTCCTCATCTTCACATATAACCATAAGATGCTTGTACCAGGCTCAGTCTTTTCCAGTGAAAGAATGTCATGCTGCTTTATATTTTTCTGATTATTCCAATCATCTATACTGAACAGGTTTCCTCCTAACGTCCATTCCTTGAGAAGTATTGCAATAGTTTCATTTAGGAATATTCCACATGGTGTCCAATACCTCAATAACGTTTTGCACAACCAGTTGCACTGTTGCACTTCACACTTAGCCTGTCTTACCTCCTATTATCACTTCTATTTCTTCTATTGCACTGTCTTGTGTCACACTGTTTTTGCACACTTGCTCTTTATGTAGTCCTGTGTCGATGTAGTGTTATACATAGTACCATGGTCCTGGAGGAATGCTGTCTCATTTCACTGTGTATTGTATCACTGTATATGGTCAAAATGACAATAAAAGCCACTTGACTAGACTCTATCATTGCATGCAGTTTGATTAAGTTAGGAACCAGGGAAACCAAGCAAAATATGGAACGCTTCACGAATTTGCGTGTCATCCTTGCGCAGGGGCCATGCTAATCTTCTCTGTATCGTTCCAATTTTAGTATATGTGTTGCCATAGCAAGCACAGATTTACGAACAGATGAAAGAATATATAGGTGTGGAAGCGGTATGAGCTTTCCTCATGTCGGTGGCAAAGCAATGCCTATGCCCTGGCCCTATATTCTGCCAGAACATAAATATGAAGACAGCTGACGTGCTGCGAAATATTTCTCTCAAATGTAACTTAACAATTAGGTGTCAAAAATTTTCTGCCTCAGAATGACTTTGTCAAATGAAAAATGAAACAAGGTGAAAGTACAAGAGGATGTGTCCATTTTAAAATGCAGATGAGACTCAATTTCAAGCATGTTCATTGGAGAGAAAAATTTACAATTCTTGGGTAATCTTTTCAGGATGAAATTTTTTTGATTCAAGGACAAAATTCCACGCTTCCCTTAAAGTCAATTTTAAGAATTTTCATTAGATAAAATTTTACAACTCTCCGGTTAGGGTTAGGGCTAGGATTAGGGTTAGGGTTTTTACAATTCTCCAGTAATTTTTTCTGGACCTAATTCTTTTGATTCAAGGATTCAATTCCTCGCTTCCTTTAGTATTTAAGTGTCAAAAAAAATTCTGCATGACATTTTAGTCAACTGAATGATGAAAGAGGGTTAAAGTCAAAGTGGGAGTTTCCAATTTAAAATGCAGATTAGAGTCAATTTCAAGCATTTTCATTTGATAAAATTTTACAACTCTCAGGTTAGGGTTAGGGTTAGGATTAGGGTTAGGGTTTTTACAATTCTCCAGTAATATTTTCTGGACCTAATTCTTTTGATTCAAGGATGAAATCCTCGCTTCCTTTAGCATTTAAGTGTCAAAAAAAATTCTGCATGATATTTCAGTCAACTGAATGATGAAAGACGGTCAAAGTCCAAGTGGGAGTTTCCAATTTAAAATTCAGATTAGAGCCAATTTCAAGCATTTTCATTTGATAAAATTTTACAACTCTCAGGTTAGGGTTAGGGTTAGGATTAGGGTTAGGGTTTTTACAATTCTCCAGTAATATTTTCTGGACCTAATTCTTTTGATTCAAGGATGAAATCCTCGCTTCCTTTAGCATTTAAGTGTCAAAAAAAATTCTGCATGATATTTCAGTCAACTGAATGATGAAAGACGGTCAAAGTCCAAGTGGGAGTTTCCAATTTAAAATTCAGATTAGAGCCAATTTCAAGCATTTTCATTTGATAAAATTTTACAACTCTCAGGTTAGGGTTAGGGTTAGGATTAGGGTTAGGGTTTTTACAATTCTCCAGTAATCTTTTCCTGACCTAATTATTTTGATTCAAGGATTAAATCCTCGCTTCCTTTAGCATTTAAGTGTCAAAAAAAATTCTGCATGATATTTTAGTCAACTGAATGATGAAAGAGGGTCAAAGTCCAAGTGGGAGTTTCCAATTTAAAATGCAGATTAGAGTACATTTCAAGCATTGTCATTGGAGAAAAAAAATCACACTTCTCTGCTAATCTTTCCTGGATCAAAAGTTTTTGATTCAAGGAATAAATTACAGACTTTCTTTAGCATGTACTTGTCAAAAATGATCTGTCTCAGAATATCTTCATGAACTGAACGATGGAAAAAGGTCAAAGTCCAAGTGGGAGTTTCCAATTTAAAATGCAGATTAGAGTCAATTTTAAGAATTTTCATTAGATAAAATTTTACAACTCTCCGGTTAGGGTTAGGGCTAGGATTAGGGTTAGGGTTTTTACAATTCTCCAGTAATCTTTTCTGGACCTAATTATTTTGATTCAAGGATTAAATCCTCGCTTCCTTTAGCATTTAAGTGTCAAAAAAAATTCTGCATGATATTTTAGTCAACTGAATGATGAAAGAGGGTCAAAGTCCAAGTGGGAGTTTCCAATTTAAAATGCAGATTAGAGTACATTTCAAGCATTGTCATTGGAGAAAAAAATCACACTTCTCTGGTAATCTTTCCTGGATCAAAAGTTTTTGATTCAAGGAATAAAATACAGACTTTCTGTAGCATGTACTTGTCAAAAATGATCTGTCTCAGAATATCTTCATGAAGTGAACGATGGAAAAAGGTCAAAGTCCAAGTGGGAGTTTCCAATTTAAAATGCAGATTAGAGTCAATTTCAAGCATTTTCATTAGATAAAATTTTACAACTCTCAGGTTAGGGTTAGGGTTAGGATTAGGGTTAGGGTTTTTACAATTCTCCAGTAATCTTTTCTGGACCTAATTCTTTTGATTCAAGGATTAAATCCTCGCTTCCTTTAGCATTTAAGTGTCAAAAAAAATTCTGCATGATATTTTAGTCAACTGAATGATGAAAGAGGGTCAAAGTCAAAGTGGGAGTTTCCAATTTAATATGCAGATAAGAGTCAATTTCAAGCATTGTCATTGGAGAAAAAAAATCACACTTCTCTGCTAATCTTTCCTGGATCAAAAGTTTTTGATTCAAGGAATAAATTACAGACTTTCTTTAGAATGTACTTGTCAAAAATGATCTGTCTCAGAATATCTTCATGAACTGAACGATGGAAAAAGGTCAAAGTCCAAGTGGGAGTTTCCAATTTAAAATGCAGATTAGAGTCAATTTCAAGCATTGTCATTGGAGAAAAAAAATCACACTTCTCTGGTAATCTTTCCTGGATCAAAAGTTTTTGATTCAAGAACTAAATTACACACTTTCTTTAGCATGTACTTGTCAAAAATGATCTGTCTCAGAATATCTTCATGAACTGAACGATGGAAAAAGGTCAAAGTTCAAGTGTGAGTTTCCAATTTAAAATGCAGATTAGAGTCAATTTTAAGAATTTTCATTAGATAAAATTTTACAACTCTCCGGTTAGGGTTAGGGCTAGGATTAGGGTTAGGGTTTTTACAATTCTCCAGTAATCTTTTCTGGACCTAATTCTATTGATTCAAGGATTAAATCCTCGCTTCCTTTAGCATTTAAGTGTCAAAAAAAATTCTGCATGATATTTTAGTCAACTGAATGATGAAAGAGGGTCAAAGTCCAAGTGGGAGTTTCCAATTTAAAATGCAGATTAGAGTAAATTTCAAGCATTGTTTTTGGAGAAAAAAAAATCACCCTTCACTGGTAATCTTTCCTGGATCAAAAGTTTTTGATTCAAGAACTAAATTACACACTTTCTTTAGCATGTACTTGTCAAAAATGATCTGTCTCAGAATATCTTCATGAACTGAATTATGAAAGAGGATCAAAGTCCAAGTGGGAGTTTCCAATTTAAAATGCAGATTAGAGTCCATTTCAAGCATTGTCATTGGAGAAAAAAATCACACTTCTCTGGTAATCTTTCCTGGATCAAAAGTTTTGGATTCAAGGAATAAATGACAGACTTTCTGTAGCATGTACTTGTCAAAAATGATCTGTCTCAGAATATCTTCATTAACTGAACGATGGAAAAAGGTCAAAGTCCTAGTGGGAGTTTCCAATTTAAAATGCAGATTAGAGTCAATTTTAAGAATTTTCATTAGATAAAATTTTACAACTCTCCAGTTAGGGTTAGGGCTAGGATTAGGGTTAGGGTTTTTACAATTCTCCAGTAATCTTTTCTGGACCTAATTATTTTGATTCACGGATTCAATTCCTCGCTTCCTTTAGTATTTAAGTGTCAAAAAAAATTCTGCATGACATTTTAGTCAACTGAATGATGAAAGAGGGTCAAAGTCAAAGTGGGAGTTTCCAATTTAAAATGCAGATTAGAGTCAATTTCAAGCATTTTCATTAGATAAAATTTTACAACTCTCAGGTTAGGGTTAGGGTTAGGATTAGGGTTAGGGTTTTTACAATTCTCCAGTAATCTTTTCTGGACCTAATTCTTTTGATTCAAGGATTAAATCCTCGCTTCCTTTAGCATTTAAGTGTCAAAAGAAATTCTGCATGATATTTTAGTCAACTGAATGATGAAAGAGGGTCAAAGTCCAAGTGGGAGTTTCCAATTTAAAATGCAGATTAGAGTCAATTTCAAGCATTGTCATTGGAGAAAAAAAATCACACTTCTCTGCTAATCTTTCCTGGATCAAAAGTTTTTGATTCAAGGAATAAATTACAGACTTTCTTTAGCATGTACTTGTCAAAAATGATCTGTCTCAGAATATCTTCATGAACTGAACGATGGAAAAAGGTCAAAGTCCAAGTGGGAGTTTCCAATTTAAAATGCAGATTAGAGTCAATTTTAAGAATTTTCATTAGATAAAATTTTACAACTCTCCGGTTAGGGTTAGGGCTAGGATTAGGGTTAGGGTTAGGGTTTTTACAATTCTCCAGTAATCGTTTCTGGACCTAATTCTTTTGATTCAAGGATTCAATTCCTCGCTTCCTTTAGTATTTAAGTGTCAAAAAAAATTCTGCATGACATTTTAGTCAACTGAATGATGAAAGAGGGTCAAAGTCAAAGTGGGAGTTTCTAATTTAAAATGCAGATTAGAGTCAATTTCAAGCATTTTCATTAGATAAAATTTTACAACTCTCAGGTTAGGGTTAGGGTTAGGATTAGGGTTAGGGTTTTTACAATTCTCCAGTAATCTTTTCTGGACCTAATTCTTTTGATTCAAGGATTAAATCCTCGCTTCCTTTAGCATTTAAGTGTCAAAAAAAATTCTGCATGATATTTTAGTCAACTGAATGATGAAAGAGGGTCAAAGTCCAAGTGGGAGTTTCCAATTTAAAATGCAGATTAGAGTCAATTTCAAGCATTGTCATTGGAGAAAAAAAATCACACTTCTCTGCTAATCTTTCCTGGATCAAAAGTTTTTGATTCAAGGAATAAATTACAGACTTTCCTTAGCATGTACTTGTCAAAAATGATCTGTCTCAGAATATCTTCATGAACTGAACGATGGAAAAAGGTCAAAGTCCAAGTGGGAGTTTCCAATTTAAAATGCAGGTTAGAGTCAATTTTAAGAATTTTCATTAGATAAAATTTTACAACTCTCCGGTTAGGGTTAGGGCTAGGATTAGGGTTAGGGTTTTTACAATTCTTCAGTAATCTTTTCTGGACCTAATTCTTTTGATTCAAGGATTAAATCCTCGCTTCCTTTAGCATTTAAGTGTCAAAAAAAATTCTGCATGATATTTTAGTCAACTAAATTATGAAATAGGGTCAAAGTCCAAGTGGGAGTTTCCATTCTAAAATGCAGAGTTGAGTTAATTTCAAGCATTTTTCATTGGAGACTCAATTCTACATGTCCCCGGTCATCTGTTCTGTATCAGATACTTTAGATTCAAAGACCTAAATACAGAACTGTGGTACAAATAACATTTGAGTCAGCATAGCCATCTGATATTTTCCTCATCTTCACATATAACCATAAGATGCTTGTACCAGGCTCAGTCTTTTCCAGTGAAAGAATTTCATGCTGCTTTATATTTTTCTGATTATTCCAATCATCTATACTGAACAGGTTTCCTCCTAACGTCCATTCCTTGAGAAGTATTGCAATAGTTTCATTTAGGAATATTCCACATGGTGTCCAATACCTCAATAACGTTTTGCACAACCAATTGCACTGTTGCACTTCACACTTAGCCTGTCTTACCTCCTATCATCACTTCTATTTCTTCTATTGCACTGTCTTGTGTCACACTGTTTTTGCACACTTGCTCTTTATGTAGTCCTGTGTCGATGTAGTGTTATACATAGTACCATGGTCCTGGAGGAATGCTGTCTCATTCCACTGTGTATTGTATCACTGTATATGGTCAAAATGACAATAAAAGCCACTTGACTAGACTCTATCATTGCATGCAGTTTGATTAAGTTAGGAACCAGGGAAACCAAGCAAAATATGGAACGCTTCACGAATTTGCGTGTCATCCTTGCGCAGGGGCCATGCTAATCTTCTCTGTATCGTTCCAATTTTAGTATATGTGTTGCCATAGCAAGCACAGATTTACCAACAGATGAAAGAATATATAGGTGTGGAAGCGGTATGAGCTTTCCTCATGTCGGTGGCAAAGCAATGCCTATGCCCTGGCCCTATATTCTGCCAGAACATAAATATGAAGACAGCTGACGTGCTGCGAAATATTTCTCTCAAATGTACCTGAACAATTAGGTGTCAAAAATTTTCTGCCTCAGAATGACTTTGTCAAATGAAAAATGAAACAAGGTGAAAGTACAAGAGGATGTGTCCATTTTAAGATGCAGATGAGACTCAATTTCAAGCATGTTCATTGGAGAGAAAAATTTACAATTCTTGGGTAATCTTTTCAGGATGAAATTTTTTTGATTCAAGGACAAAATTCCACGCTTCCCTTAAAGTCAATTTTAAGAATTTTCATTAGATAAAATTTTACAACTCTCCGGTTAGGGTTAGGGCTAGGATTAGGGTTAGGGTTTTTACAATTCTCCAGTAATCTTTTCTGGACCTAATTCTTTTGATTCAAGGATTCAATTCCTCGCTTTCTTTAGCATTTAAGCGTCAAAAAAAATTCTGCATGATATTTTAGTCAACTGTATGATGAAAGAGGGTCAAAGTCAAAGTGGGAGTTTCCAATTTAAAATGCAGATTAGAGTCAATTTCAAGCATTTTTATTAGATAAAATTTTACAACTCTCAGGTTAGGGTTAGGGTTAGGATTAGGGTTAGGGTTTTTACAATTCTCCAGTAATCTTTTCTGGACCTAATTCTTTTGATTCAAGGATTAAATCCTCGCTTCCTTTAGCATTTAAGTGTCAAAAAAAATTCTGCATGATATTTTAGTCAACTGAATGATGAAAGAGGGTCAAAGTCAAAGTGGGAGTTTCCAATTTAATATGCAGATGAGAGTCAATTTCAAGCATTGTCATTGGAGAAAAAAAATCACACTTCTCTGCTAATCTTTCCTGGATCAAAAGTTTTTGATTAAAGGAATAAATTACAGACTTTCTTTAGAATGTACTTGTCAAAAATGATCTGTCTCAGAATATCTTCATGAACTGAACGATGGAAAAAGGTCAAAGTCCAAGTGGGAGTTTCCAATTTAAAATGCAGATTAGAGTCAATTTCAAGCATTGTCATTGGAGAAAAAAAATCACACTTCTCTGGTAATCTTTCCTGGATCAAAAGTTTTTGATTCAAGAACTAAATTACACACTTTCTTTAGCATGTACTTGTCAAAAATGATCTGTCTCAGAATATCTTCATGAACTGAACGATGGAAAAAGGTCAAAGTTCAAGTGTGAGTTTCCAATTTAAAATGCAGATTAGAGTCAATTTTAAGAATTTTCATTAGATAAAATTTTACAACTCTCCGTTTAGGGTTAGGGCTAGGATTAGGGTTAGGGTTTTTACAATTCTCCAGTAATCTTTTCTGGACCTAATTCTATTGATTCAAGGATTAAATCCTCGCTTCCTTTAGCATTTAAGTGTCAAAAAAAATTCTGCATGATATTTTAGTCAACTGAATGATGAAAGAGGGTCAAAGTCCAAGTGGGAGTTTCCAATTTAAAATGCAGATTAGAGTAAATTTCAAGCATTGTTTTTGGAGAAAAAAAAATCACCCTTCACTGGTAATCTTTCCTGGATCAAAAGTTTTTGATTCAAGAACTAAATTACACACTTTCTTTAGCATGTACTTGTCAAAAATGATCTGTCTCAGAATATCTTCATGAACTGAATTATGAAAGAGGATCAAAGTCCAAGTGGGAGTTTCCAATTTTAAATGCAGATTAGAGTCCATTTCAAGCATTGTCATTGGAGAAAAAAATCACACTTCTCTGGTAATCTTTCCTGGATCAAAAGTTTTTGATTCAAGGAATAAATGACAGACTTTCTGTAGCATGTACTTGTCAAAAATGATCTGTCTCAGAATATCTTCATTAACTGAACGATGGAAAAAGGTCAAAGTCCAAGTGGGAGTTTCCAATTTAAAATGCAGATTAGAGTCAATTTTAAGAATTTTCATTAGATAAAATTTTACAACTCTCCAGTTAGGGTTAGGGCTAGGATTAGGGTTAGGGTTTTTACAATTCTCCAGTAATCTTTTCTGGACCTAATTATTTTGATTCACGGATTCAATTCCTCGCTTCCTTTAGTATTTAAGTGTCAAAAAAAATTCTGCATGACATTTTAGTCAACTGAATGATGAAAGAGGGTCAAAGTCAAAGTGGGAGTTTCCAATTTAAAATGCAGATTAGAGTCAATTTCAAGCATTTTCATTAGATAAAATTTTACAACTCTCAGGTTAGGGTTAGGGTTAGGATTAGGGTTAGGGTTTTTACAATTCTCCAGTAATCTTTTCTGGACCTAATTCTTTTGATTCAAGGATTAAATCCTCGCTTCCTTTAGCATTTAAGTGTCAAAAGAAATTCTGCATGATATTTTAGTCAACTGAATGATGAAAGAGGGTCAAAGTCCAAGTGGGAGTTTCCAATTTAAAATGCAGATTAGAGTCAATTTCAAGCATTGTCATTGGAGAAAAAAAATCACACTTCTCTGCTAATCTTTCCTGGATCAAAAGTTTTTGATTCAAGGAATAAATTACAGACTTTCTTTAGCATGTACTTGTCAAAAATGATCTGTCTCAGAATATCTTCATGAACTGAACGATGGAAAAAGGTCAAAGTCCAAGTGGGAGTTTCCAATTTAAAATGCAGATTAGAGTCAATTTTAAGAATTTTCATTAGATAAAATTTTACAACTCTCCGGTTAGGGTTAGGGCTAGGATTAGGGTTAGGGTTAGGGTTTTTACAATTCTCCAGTAATCGTTTCTGGACCTAATTCTTTTGATTCAAGGATTCAATTCCTCGCTTCCTTTAGTATTTAAGTGTCAAAAAAAATTCTGCATGACATTTTAGTCAACTGAATGATGAAAGAGGGTCAAAGTCAAAGTGGGAGTTTCTAATTTAAAATGCAGATTAGAGTCAATTTCAAGCATTTTCATTAGATCAAATTTTACAACTCTCAGGTTAGGGTTAGGGTTAGGATTAGGGTTAGGGTTTTTACAATTCTCCAGTAATCTTTTCTGGACCTAATTCTTTTGATTCAAGGATTAAATCCTCGCTTCCTTTAGCATTTAAGTGTCAAAAAAAATTCTGCATGATATTTTAGTCAACTGAATGATGAAAGAGGGTCAAAGTCCAAGTGGGAGTTTCCAATTTAAAATGCAGATTAGAGTCAATTTCAAGCATTGTCATTGGAGAAAAAAAATCACACTTCTCTGCTAATCTTTCCTGGATCAAAAGTTTTTGATTCAAGGAATAAATTACAGACTTTCCTTAGCATGTACTTGTCAAAAATGATCTGTCTCAGAATATCTTCATGAACTGAACGATGGAAAAAGGTCAAAGTCCAAGTGGGAGTTTCCAATTTAAAATGCAGGTTAGAGTCAATTTTAAGAATTTTCATTAGATAAAATTTTACAACTCTCCGGTTAGGGTTAGGGCTAGGATTAGGGTTAGGGTTTTTACAATTCTTCAGTAATCTTTTCTGGACCTAATTCTTTTGATTCAAGGATTAAATCCTCGCTTCCTTTAGCATTTAAGTGTCAAAAAAAATTCTGCATGATATTTTAGTCAACTAAATTATGAAATAGGGTCAAAGTCCAAGTGGGAGTTTCCATTCTAAAATGCAGAGTTGAGTTAATTTCAAGCATTTTTCATTGGAGACTCAATTCTACATGTCCCCGGTCATCTGTTCTGTATCAGATACTTTAGATTCAAAGACCTAAATACAGAACTGTGGTACAAATAACATTTGAGTCAGCATAGCCATCTGATATTTTCCTCATCTTCACATATAACCATAAGATGCTTGTACCAGGCTCAGTCTTTTCCAGTGAAAGAATTTCATGCTGCTTTATATTTTTCTGATTATTCCAATCATCTATACTGAACAGGTTTCCTCCTAACGTCCATTCCTTGAGAAGTATTGCAATAGTTTCATTTAGGAATATTCCACATGGTGTCCAATACCTCAATAACGTTTTGCACAACCAATTGCACTGTTGCACTTCACACTTAGCCTGTCTTACCTCCTATCATCACTTCTATTTCTTCTATTGCACTGTCTTGTGTCACACTGTTTTTGCACACTTGCTCTTTATGTAGTCCTGTGTCGATGTAGTGTTATACATAGTACCATGGTCCTGGAGGAATGCTGTCTCATTCCACTGTGTATTGTATCACTGTATATGGTCAAAATGACAATAAAAGCCACTTGACTAGACTCTATCATTGCATGCAGTTTGATTAAGTTAGGAACCAGGGAAACCAAGCAAAATATGGAACGCTTCACGAATTTGCGTGTCATCCTCGCGCCACCGGACGGACGATCTTCTGCTTTAAGTGAAACAATTGTTCCAACTGTAACGGCTCACCATTGGCCGGCACCGCTGAAATGTTTCAGGACTGTCCCCGCGCGATTGGCAGAGTACGCGACTGTTTCCCTGCGCCATTGGCCGGCACGGCTATGTCCCGCCTCACTCTGGGACGAAATGTTTCAGCGAGATGTTTCAAATTTCCCTCCGCTCATTGGCCGAGCCGCGAGTGCGCCCGCCCGCGGCTATGGCCCGCCCCCCTGCCGGCGCGCTTATATGAATGGGGACTAAGGCTGCGGGGACATTATTATCGTTGCATCTTTCAGCACTTTTTGCTTACTTTTTCCCGTTTTGCACGGCTCTTACAGGTCAGCTTCTAACGGACTTTGTGCCGAAATCTCGCCCCGTTATTCTTCTTTTTTCGGGTCTTTCACCGTTCGATTTTGTACATTGCAGATCATCATTTTCTTCTTGATGCTATATGTCATATTTCATAAAGTGCCGCTGCTCAGAATGTAATTTAAAAGAAATATTTCGTTCAGAACATTTTTTTCCTTTGTCATTAGTAATACTTCTTGCAAGTAATTTAATATAGAAGCAGTTCTCCTGTTTGATTAAAAAGATTTAAAAAAAAAAAAAACTCCCAAGGAAGCATTATATTAATATATCAACAAATTTCTATTCAATTATTTCTTGCGTTACGCTTGCATTTATTGAGCCGTTTACTTTATTTTTTTTTCAAAGAATGCACTTTTAACACAGACACAGCCGTTTGCTTAAAATCATAAAATAGAATTCTCAAGGAAGCATTTCAATATATCAATATGTATTTTTTTATTTAATTTTGTCTATCATTACGCTTTCATTTATTGAGCCGTTCAGGTTTTTTTTTTTTTTTCAAAAAATGCACTTTTAATATAGGCACAGCCCTGTTTGATTAAAATCATAAAATAGAATTCTCAAGGAAGCATTTTAATATATCAATATGTATTTTTCAATTTAATTATGTCTTGCGTTACGCTTGCATTTATTGAGCCGTTTAGTTTTTTTTTTTTTTCAAAGAATGCACTTTTAACATAGGCACTGCTCTGTTTGATTAAAATCATAAAATAGAATTCTCAAGGAAGCATTTCAATATATCAATATGTATTTTTTTATTTAATTTTGTCTATCATTACGCTTTC
The DNA here is from genome assembly GCF_023856365.1 of Brienomyrus brachyistius. NCBI lineage: Eukaryota > Metazoa > Chordata > Actinopteri > Osteoglossiformes > Mormyridae > Brienomyrus > Brienomyrus brachyistius. The sequence goes on along the minus strand of NW_026042369.1, from coordinate 207,621 downwards.
ATTTATTGAGCCGTTCAGTTTTTTTTTTTTTTTTCAAAAAATGCACTTTTAACATAGGCACAGCCCTGTTTGATTAAAATCATAAAATAGAATTCTCAAGGAAGCATTTCAATATATCAATATATATTTTTTTTATTTAATTGTCTTGCATTATGCTTGCATTTATTGAGCCGTTTATTATTTTTTTTCCTATCAGAAATGGACTCCGCGCCAGTTTTTCGCTTTGAGCACAGTGGGGAGCTCACCCTGCGCCCCTCACCCGAGGCACTGGCCACCCAGAGAGCCCTCGTGGGCCAGACTGGGACGACCCCGAGCCAGGCCAAGGATCCGGCGGTAGTATTGACCGAGGCCAGGAGCAGAGTGGTGGCTCGAGGAGGAGACCCCCGGGACCAGCGGCTGGTGGCAAGCGAGTGTGCCATCCAGTTTGGCCGGTACCGGGGGAAATCCTTCAAGTGGCTCCTGTCCAATGACGTCGGATACGCTGCCATGGTCCTGGCTGGGCATCAGGCGGAGAAGGAGTCCGGCAACCTGAGTGACACTGCGGCGGCGAGCGGCGCCACGCGCAACAAAGATGTGTTCCTCAGGTAAGCGATTAGACCAACGAGGCAGAAAATCACCACATCCCACCGACATCAGTACAAAAGTCCCATGTTAACCAATCTCTTATTCCATTTATGCACACAGGTATGCCAGCTCCTTCCCCCGCATGAGCGAGGTCATCAGGCAGCGTCGGCGCCAGGAGGCTCCGTCGCACAAGACTCTCGTGGGGTTCGGTGCACACAAGTCTTGCACCTATAAGGACCTGTACGAGTCCAAGGACAGGGAGAGGAGGAGGTAAAGTCTTTGTTTTACATATTGTAGTCTGTGCAAAGTTATTTAAAGTTCATGTATAGGACGTGAGCACTCACTCTTAGTAGTGGCCTGCTAAATGTTGGTTATAATTCTTAATGATGACGACTGATGAATCATGTCCTGTTCCCCCCCCCCCCCCCTGCCTGTCATACAGCTATGTCCAGTGGGTTAGGGGCCAGTCGAGCAAGCCAGGGACCAGAATGGATGTACTGAAGAAGTACATCCAGATGAGGGATGCGCAGCAGGCACCGCCCAGCTCTGCGCCCTCCGAGGTCCCCCTTGCCGTTCCGGGCTCCTCTAAGGAGATGCCCACCACAGCTCCTGGTAAACTTGAAATATAGTGTATGCAGAACTAACGACTCCAGTGTTCTTTTATTCAGACTTGTATACTCAGATATTTTCCACTCGTGTTTGTCAGAGCCCTCTGACGCCGAGCTCCTGGCCTGCGCAGCGGAGCACGAGACGTCAGGTGAGTCGAAATGTATTTCTGAATAAATGAGAATATTGTGAATTGCGCACAAATCTGTCAAATGGTACAAAAACTATGAACTGTATATTTACTGTCATTGTCGTTCTTGTTGTTGTTATTATTTATTTATCTCTGTTAGCCCTAAAATGCTGAAGTGGGTTGAGGTAAGCAGCAAAGCTGAACATTAGCCTTATTGTACTTGGTGCTGGTAGCCTAGGCTGCATTGGCCTGCATGTTCCGTCTGCCTGTCTGCCGTAGTAGGTGAATTACATAGAGAACTTTGTACTCACACCAGCTTTTCTTTACGTGCCTGTAGCCCTGTGCTTAAGCTTGCCTTTCATTCATTCATTCATTCATTCATTTGACTTGCTCATCTTCTCAGTCAATCTCTATTTACTTTTTAATCATTTAGTGCAATCAAATAACAGTACGGCTTCTGCTAGTCGCTTTTTAACACTGCTCGCAATAAACTAAAAGAAATGCTGTATGTCATGTTTCCAACAACACTGGCATGTAGCTGCCAGTCTGTCCGCGCCCCCCACCCCCAAAGCGGTCGCTTCACGCTCCTCTCCCCGGAAAGCCCCCGCGAAGGGAGAGGTTTCCCGTGCTGCTTCTGAGGTGAGATGTTCCCATGACTGCATTCTTCTTTATTTCATGCTAAAAATGCGGAATAGAACGAGGTAATATTGACATTATTATTGTTGTCATCTTTGTAGGACGTCCCCCTTCCAGAAGCCTGGAAGGCCCAGCTTCCAAAGGAGCAGCACGAGTGGCTCAGCCGCGCCCTGTTCAGGAGGAATAAGGACGGAAGGCCCGTCCTTATCGACTCCTTGCAGTTGTGGTGGCACCCGCCCGCACCACGCCCTGTGTTCCACCAGCCGCCAGCTTCACCCGCCCCCTTCTTCACCCGCCCCTTCTTCCTGTGGATGCCCTACCGCATATGGTCGTTCAGGCTCCTGTGCGGGCAGCCCAACTGCCACCGGGCCGGGCAGCGTCTGACGTCCTGCGGCCTGTACAAGACGGTCAGGAGGGTGCTGGACATAGACGGCTGGTACTTCATGGCCACGGAGTACCTGGAATGCCGTCTGTGTAAGAAGAAGGTGGCGGGCTGGTCACGGGACATCTTGAAGCAGCTGGACCCTGCGCACCGCGCAGAGTTTCCGGCCATCCTGACGTATAGGTAAGCATTTTCTCTCTTGGCGATGCGTCGGGACGCAAACATCTCGGAGCCCCGGTGTCTGCTGCGACCTCTCTGATCTGGCACCTGGCAGCTTGCCTGCTTTGATCTGCTGTGACCATTTGCTGGGTCGTAAATCATCCATGTCATCTCGGGGGCCCCGGTGTCTGCTACGACCTCTCTGATCTGGCACCTGGCAGCTTGGCCGCTTTGATCTGCTGTGACCACTCGCTGGCTTGCTAAGTGTGAAGTCGTTAGCACCCATTGTTCTGGCCTAGGTCCCGCAGACCCCCTACTGTGCTCTTTCACACCTCCTCAATTGCCCCCCTGAGAGAGAGGCGCACACACACACACACACACGCACCTGCCTCTTAGTGTAGGTTGGTGATTTTGAATGAAGACCTTTAACTCTGGGTGTGTTTGTTTGTTTGTTTGTGCTTACAGGTTGTCCTGTGACCTGAAGGTGGTGAGGCTGATGCGTCAGCGCTCCCTCGGCAACAGCGTGTCCATGCTGTTCAACAAGCTGAGGGAGCAGCACAGTGAGACCTGGATGGCACGCACACTGCAATATCTGGCAGTGTGCGACAGGTTTCAGGTCCCTGGCGCTGACGCACGGCAGGTGGCACCACCACCACCCATGGTGCCCGTCCCCTCACCCCAGTGGCTCCTCACGGTGCACGCCGAGGACGTCAGGGCTCGCATCGGGGAGATGAAGGCCAGGGTCACCTCCATTTTTGGATCCGTCTTGAAGATGGATTCCACAAAGAAGGTAATTTTCCACCACGTTCTCTCTCTCTCTCTCTCTCTCTCTCTCTGTCTCACAGACACAGGCTTTTGAGAAAAGTGGACGATGCGATGGATGGTGACATTTTTTTTTTTTTTTTTTTTTTCTCTTTCAGGTGACCAAGAAGCTGGCGGGCGCGGCGGCAAGAACCATGGCCTGGGCAACCAACGTGGGCAACGAGCACGGGCAAGTCCTCATGTCCGTGCTCACCGCCCATGAGGGTGACGGGCTGTTGCCAATGGCCACGGGGCTGATGCGGCGCTACCGCGAAGCTGGAGTCCCTCCGCCCAAGCTCCTGTACGTGGACAGGGACTGCTGCTCTTCGGTGGGGAAGTCGAAAGCGGCAGCCATGTTCTGCGAATGGGAGGAGCTGGTCGTCAGGCTGGACGTGTGGCACCTGATGCGAAGGTTCGCTGTGGGCGTCACCACCGACAGCCACCAGCTCTACGGCCTGTTCATGGCGAAGCTGTCGTCGTGCATCTTCGAGTGGGACAGTGCAGACGTGGCTCGTCTGATGCAGGCCGTTCGGGCGGAACTGGAGGGGAAGCAGGGCATCGTGGGCCTGACTGAAGACCAGCTGACTGGCAGGCTGACCGCGAAGATGCTGGCTCGGCACTGTCGCCGCCGTACCCGCGGGGCACAGGAGACCGAGCAGCTCATCGCTCAGCTGCTGGCGGCCTTCAGAGACGTGAAGGACACGATGGGCATCCCCCTGCTGGACAACCAAAGGATGGACGCCATATGGGACACCCAGAGGCGCCACCTTGGTTGCATCCAAGACCCTCCTGGATTCCAGCTGTACACGGAGACGGGGCAGCTGACCAAGGGAGGCACCGTCCTCCCCACCTACCGCTGCGCGCGTGGCTCCACCTCGTTGGAGTCGTTCCACCTCCACCTCAACCGCTTCATCCCTGGTGAGCATGTCCTCCTCACGCTTTCCGCGCGTGCCGTTTGCCGTCGGATGCCGTCAACTTAAACACGCGCGCGCTCCCTTTCTTTTACAGGGACCTCTGCGAACGCGGAGAATTTCCAGGCCTACCTGCTGGAAGGGTTGGCGCAGTGGAACGAGGACAGAGCGGCGGCAGCGGTAGACCAGCCGGAGCAGGTGCTGCGTTGCTACGGTGGGCAACTGCAGCACAGCCTCAACCAGCTGAGCCAGCGGCTGCTGGGCCTCAAGCTGGTTGAGGACTACACAAAGCCGGGGGAGTACACAGGTAGGTGTGGCTATGCGGACCATCACCACCTTCTGACCGTCTAACCCTGTCGCGTGAGGGTTACGGCTTTGTATGATCTGCCGTAATTCTGTAACCCTCGTTCCGCTGCAGGAGAGCTCATCGGGGTGGAGTACCTCTACTCCCAGCAGTGCTTGGTGCTGAGGGAGGACATCGGCCATGACCCTGACGCCCCCGACGGCACCCCCGATGTCCTGGAGAGCCTGCAGGATGAGGGCTTTGAAGAGGGAGGCCCGGAAGAGGAACATGACCCCACCATTTCCTCACCGCACTTAATGGGCAGCTCCCTCACTCGGCTCTCCTCACCCGCCGTGGCAGAGGTCCCCTCCTCTCGCGCACGGCTGCCCGCGGACCCAGGCCCCAGCACTCCAAGCACTGCTGCTCCAGCTCCTCCTGCTCCTGCTCCAGCTCCTCCTGCTCCTGCTCCTGCTCCAGCAGCTGCAGCTGCTGACGACGGCGACGACGACGATGGCGGCGATGACGTAAGCCCCAGACCGGAGAAGCAGAATCTATGTTCATTGAGTTTTTTAAATTAATCACAATTTATTATTTTAATTCACTAATTAATTCGGCTATTAATTTGTCAATTAATTAATTCGTTAATTGATTTACTTATTCAGTTATTCGCCTGATGGAAATTTGCAGTGCTCTTTCACTCCACTCACACTTTACTCCCTTTTGTCATCCTGTCAGGTTTTCAGAGGCCCTGACGGAGCCCCGGGGTACGACCGCGTGGTCAGGCTGGCGAGGTACCTGGTGGGGCTACGCGAGGAGCCCTGTGTCGCGGAGAGTCACGTTGCCACCATCGTCTCTCTCTGGAACAACCTGCCGGAGAGAGACAGGCAGCGTGTCTCCTACCCACCGAGGCACAGGGAGCGGCTCCTTCAGGGCAGGTTCAAGGCCAGCCACTCGAAAACGTCAGTGTGCGCTGGGAAAGAAAGCCTGAAGCGGTGAGTTAATCGTTTTGTGTAGACCAGTGATATTACAGATTTCCAGGCATGCGTACTCTGCCGCTGGGTTACGCTTGGCCTAACTTCTAAATTCTTTTTTGGGCAGCTGCCTGCTGGGCCAAGGCACCGGGCCTGCACAGTGGCCTAACGTGAGCAGACTGGTGGAGGCCATCTGCCTGGAGCTCTGCTCACTTCACCCGGCTGGTCGGAAGATCGCTGGGGTGAAGCAGAACCGCTGGACTGTCATCCTGCAGGACTACGGCAGGATCAGACAGCTGGTTCTGAGCAGCCCGGGGCTCATGCAGGCCACGTCGCTGCAGCTTTTTGAAATCAACCAGCGTACGCTGTCCGTTTGGTAAGTCTTCAGCCCATATTTGGGATCAGCTGAACTGAGGGTTTTTTATTCATGGCTTATCGATGAATGCTCACTAAGGTTATTTTTTAAAAATAAACCTCTCATTTCCCCATAGGCATAACGATTTGGTGAAGAGGCGGGAGCAAGCCGTGCTGTCTATGGACATCCCTCTCCCCACTCCCAGCCTGACGACACCCACCCCTCTACCGGAGCCCAGGCAGAAGGAGCCAGAGCCAGCAGAACCTCCTTCTGACCTGAGGCCGTTCACCTTCGCCGCCCCTCCAGACCTGTCCGGGCAGGCTGTGCGGAGACGGCAGCCCCAGCCTGCTCCTGCTCCGCAGCCCCAGCCTGCTCCTGCTCCTGCTCCTGCTCCGCAGCCCCAGCCTGCTCCTCTGCCCTCTGCGTCCATCCCGGCTGCCCCCTTACTTGTCCTGCTGATGCCTGGGCTAGCCAGGACAGCTGCCCCGCCGACACCCCCGCCGGCTCCCTCGCAGTCAGACGTCCCCGGCAACCTGCCCGGGTTAAAGTCTTGGAGCCGGACCACCGAGTGGAGGCGGAGGAAGGCAGCTGAAGCCCAGGCCACTGAGCAGGGTCTCCCCGTGACACCACATGTCACTCACCAGCACTATACGTGCACCAAGTGTGGGCAGCCGCGGCGTCAACAGTATGGACACAGGAGGTTTAGAAACAAATTCTTCTGTGAGAGGGCAGAAGGCATTTCCTTCGAGGACTGGAAGGCACGGCAGGAGTAGCCGCACTGACAAAATTTTTCTTCTTTTATACGTATAAAGTGTTCATATATGTATAAAGTGTGTGTGTGTGTATGTATGTATGTATGTATGTAATGTATGTAATGTATGTATGTATGATAGTAAATATGTTTTATATATATTTATATATTTAATATGTTATTTGTTTGAATAATTTTATATGTTTTTATAAATAAATGTTTTTTTTTTCTGAAGCAAAGTGTGTACGAGACTTCTCCCCCCCATACAGGTATAGATAAATATATACACACACACACACACACACACACACACACAGAGGAATTCTTTGTTCCCTCCCAGGTGAGGTGTATATCTGACTTTTGAATATCTAATAATAAATATCATTTTCAGAGCTGGATCACCTTTGACTTTAGTAATTATAGAGTAATTATACATTAGTAATCATTAATATAAACTTGCAATAATATCTAATGATAAATATCATTTTCAGAGCTGGATCACCTTTGACTTTAGTCATTATTTAGTGATTATACATTAGTAATTATCAATATAAACTTGCAATAATAAATAATGATGATAAACTTGCAAAATAAATGAAATAAAAATACAATAAATTGATTTTTCCTCAGTTTATATACATATTACATATTTAGTAATTATACATTAGCTATTATTAATGTAAACTTGCGAGATAAATCTATTTATCGTATTTTTCTTTTCACGGCCGAGGCCGGATTCGAACGCGCGACCTCCGGCTACGCAGCCCCGTCTCGTAGCCCTAGACGGCGGTCTTAAAGCGGCGACGGCGCCCGGGTACGCCTGTGGGGCCCACCGACCCCGGCGCCCGGGAGGGGCGGTGGAACCCGGCGGGACGGGGCGTCCCGGGGAAAGTAGGGGTGCCCCTCGGGTCGGGGGGCCGGGCGGCCGGACCCTCTGACGCCCGGGGGCCCGCGCGGGGCCCGCAGAGAACATTGCGCGCCACCTTTTGCGCAGGGGCCATGCTAATCTTCTCTGTATCGTTCCAATTTTAGTATATGTGTTGCCATAGCAAGCACAGATTTACCAACAGATGAAAGAATATATAGGTGTGGAAGCGGTATGAGCTTTCCTCATGTCGGTGGCAAAGCAATGCCTATGCCCTGGCCCTATATTCTGCCAGAACATAAATATGAAGACAGCTGACGTGCTGCGAAATATTTCTCTCAAATGTACCTTAACAATTAGGTGTCAAAAATTTTCTGCCTCAGAATGACTTTGTCAAATGAAAAATGAAACAAGGTGAAAGTACAAGAGGATGTGTCCATTTTAAAATGCAGATGAGACTCAATTTCAAGCATGTTCATTGGAGAGAAAAATTTACAATTCTTGGGTAATCTTTTCAGGATGAAATTTTTTTGATTCAAGGACAAAATTCCACGCTTCCCTTAAAGTCAATTTTAAGAATTTTCATTAGATAAAATTTTACAACTCTCCGGTTAGGGTTAGGGCTAGGATTAGCGTTAGGGTTTTTACAATTCTATAGTAATCTTTTCTGGACCTAATTCTTTTGATTCAAGGATTCAATTCCTCGCTTTCTTTAGCATTTAAGTGTCAAAAAAATTTCTGCATGATATTTTAGTCAACTGTATGATGAAAGAGGGTCAAAGTCAAAGTGGGAGTTTCCAATTTAAAATGCAGATTAGAGTCAATTTCAAGCATTTTTATTAGATAAAATTTTACAACTCTCAGGTTAGGGTTAGGGTTAGGATTAGGGTTAGGGTTTTTACAATTCTCCAGTAATCTTTTCTGGACCTAATTCTTTTGATTCAAGGATTAAATCCTCGCTTCCTTTAGCATTTAAGTGTCAAAAAAAATTCTGCATGATATTTTAGTCAACTGAATGATGAAAGAGGGTCAAAGTCAAAGTGGGAGTTTCCAATTTAATATGCAGATAAGAGTCAATTTCAAGCATTGTCATTGGAGAAAAAAAATCACACTTCTCTGCTAATCTTTCCTGGATCAAAAGTTTTTGATTCAAGGAATAAATTACAGACTTTCTTTAGAATGTACTTGTCAAAAATGATCTGTCTCAGAATATCTTCATGAACTGAACGATGGAAAAAGGTCAAAGTCCAAGTGGGAGTTTCCAATTTAAAATGCAGATTAGAGTCAATTTCAAGCATTGTCATTGGAGAAAAAAAATCACACTTCTCTGGTAATCTTTCCTGGATCAAAAGTTTTTGATTCAAGAACTAAATTACACACTTTCTTTAGCATGTACTTGTCAAAAATGATCTGTCTCAGAATATCTTCATGAACTGAACGATGGAAAAAGGTCAAAGTTCAAGTGTGAGTTTCCAATTTAAAATGCAGATTAGAGTCAATTTTAAGAATTTTCATTAGATAAAATTTTACAACTCTCCGGTTAGGGTTAGGGCTAGGATTAGGGTTAGGGTTTTTACAATTCTCCAGTAATCTTTTCTGGACCTAATTCTATTGATTCAAGGATTAAATCCTCGCTTCCTTTAGCATTTAAGTGTCAAAAAAAATTCTGCATGATATTTTAGTCAACTGAATGATGAAAGAGGGTCAAAGTCCAAGTGGGAGTTTCCAATTTAAAATGCAGATTAGAGTAAATTTCAAGCATTGTTTTTGGAGAAAAAAAAATCACCCTTCACTGGTAATCTTTCCTGGATCAAAAGTTTTTGATTCAAGAACTAAATTACACACTTTCTTTAGCATGTACTTGTCAAAAATGATCTGTCTCAGAATATCTTCATGAACTGAATTATGAAAGAGGATCAAAGTCCAAGTGGGAGTTTCCAATTTAAAATGCAGATTAGAGTCCATTTCAAGCATTGTCATTGGAGAAAAAAATCACACTTCTCTGGTAATCTTTCCTGGATCAAAAGTTTTTGATTCAAGGAATAAATGACAGACTTTCTGTAGCATGTACTTGTCAAAAATGATCTGTCTCAGAATATCTTCATTAACTGAACGATGGAAAAAGGTCAAAGTCCAAGTGGGAGTTTCCAATTTAAAATGCAGATTAGAGTCAATTTTAAGAATTTTCATTAGATAAAATTTTACAACTCTCCAGTTAGGGTTAGGGCTAGGATTAGGGTTAGGGTTTTTACAATTCTCCAGTAATCTTTTCTGGACCTAATTCTATTGATTCAAGGATTAAATCCTCGCTTCCTTTAGCATTTAAGTGTCAAAAAAAATTCTGCATGATATTTTAGTCAACTGAATGATGAAAGAGGGTCAAAGTCAAAGTGGGAGTTTCCAATTTAAAATGCAGATTAGAGTCAATTTCAAGCATTTTCATTAGATAAAATTTTACAACTCTCAGGTTAGGGTTAGGGTTAGGATTAGGGTCAGGGTTTTTACAATTCTCCAGTAATCTTTTCTGGACCTAATTCTTTTGATTCAAGGATTAAATCCTCGCTTCCTTTAGCATTTAAGTGTCAAAAAAAATCTGCATGATATTTTAGTCAACTGAATGATGAAAGACGGTCAAAGTCCAAGTGGGAGTTTCCAATTTAAAATGCAGATTAGAGTCAATTTCAAGCATTTTCATTTGATAAAATTTTACAACTCTCAGGTTAGGGTTAGGGTTAGGATTAGGGTTAGGGTTTTTACAATTCTCCAGTAATCTTTTCTGGACCTAATTCTTTTGATTCAAGGATTAAATCCACGCTTCCTTTAGCATTTTAGTGTCAAAAAAAATTCTGCATGATATTTCAGTCAACTGAATGATGAAAGAGGGTCAAAGTCAAAGTGGGAGTTTCCAATTTAAAATGCAGATTAGAGTCAATTTCAAGCATTGTCATTGGAGAAAAAAAATCACACTTCTCTGGTAATCTTTCTTGGATCAAAAGTTTTTGATTCAAGGAATAAATTACAGACTTTCTTTAGCATGTACTTGTCAAAAATGATCTGTCTCAGAATATCTTCATGAACTGAACGATGGAAAAAGGTCAAAGTCCAAGTGGGAGTTTCCAATTTAAAATGCAGATTAGAGTCAATTTCAAGCATTGTCATTGGAGAAAAAAAATCAGACTTCTCTGGTAATCTTTCCTGGATCAAAAGTTTTTGATTCAAGAACTAAATTACACACTTTCTTTAGCATGTACTTGTCAAAAATTATCTGTCTCAGAATATCTTCATTAACTGAACGATGGAAAAAGGTCAAAGTCCAAGTGGGAGTTTCCAATTTAAAATGCAGATTAGAGTCAATTTTAAGAATTTTCATTAGATAAAATTTTACAACTCTCCGGTTAGGGTTAGGGCTAGGATTAGGGTTAGGGTTTTTACAATTCTCCAGTAATCTTTTCTGGACCTAATTATTTTGATTCAAGGATTCAATTCCTCGCTTCCTTTAGTATTTAAGTGTCAAAAAAAATTCTGCATGACATTTTAGTCAACTGAATGATGAAAGAGGGTCAAAGTCAAAGTGGGAGTTTCCAATTTAAAATGCAGATTAGAGTCAATTTCAAGCATTTTCATTTGATAAAATTTTACAACTCTCCAGTTAGGGTTAGGGCTAGGATTAGGGTTAGGGTTATTACAATTCTCCAGTAATAACAAACAAACAAACAAATTTATTTTTATATAGCGCATTATCACAACATTACATTGTCTCAAAGCGCTTTACAGTATCCTCACCCAAAGCCCCCAGTGAGTAAGCCATAGGCGACAGTGGCAAGGAAAAACTCCCTAGAAGGAAGAAACCTTGAGAGGGACCAGACTCAAAGGGGAAGCCCATCCTCCAGGGGCCGGCAGGGATAGTCAAATAGAGAGAGGAGAGCAAGGAAGATAAGCCAATGCCGAAGCCGAGTCTTCTTCCAATTGCCAGGCAACCAGAGGTAAGGCAGCGGGTCATACATGGAAGATCAGAACGGCGAGCTGGATGCAGGGACGTCACTGGTGGTGGTCGGGTGTGCTGGATATCTTGATAGATTGAGGTCTCCAGGCATCACCCCCAGGAGGAGTAGGGGAAATAAAATGTACAATTAGGCATAGTAGAGGAGGCTATTGGCAGTGCTAAAAGCTAGGTGAGTACAATATGAAGTGCAATCTGCAAGCTCCGGCAGATATGGCTATGGCAGCATCAGTAGGAGGGAGAGGCAAGTGGGAATGCCGGCATGGGGAGTCCCTGAAATGTCAGCACTCCAGTTCCACAAGAGATTGCAAAGCTAGAGTGACAGCACTGACAATCCAGTTCATCCAAAGCCAATGGCACCGATCCCCACCCAGCTCTACACCTCACACTACAGGTCTGCCTGGGAGTGAAGAGTTAGCTAGGGCTAGAACTAGTGTCCCTATACGCTAAACTAAACAGGTGTGTTTTTAGTCTGGACTTGAATATTGAGAGTGAACCTGAAACCCGCACATCCGGTGGAAGACCATTCCACAGCAGAGGAGCTTTGTAGGAGAAAGCTCTGCAGCCTGCCGTAGCTCTTTCTACCCTAGGCACTAACAGATATCCCATGGCTTGAGAGCGAAGCAAGCGTGGAGGGTTGTATGTGGTCAGCAGTTCACTAAGGTATTCTGGTGCAAGGCCATTTAGTGCTTTATAAGTTAATAGCAGTATTTTATAGTCAATTCGAGACTTAACTGGCAGCCAATGAAGAGAGGATAAGACCGGTGTAATATGATCAAATTTTTTAGTGTTTGTTAGAACTCTGGCTGCAGCATTCTGTACCATCTGAAGTTTATGCAAGGATCCAGACGGGCAACCCGATAGGAGGGCATTACAGTAATCCAGTCTGGAACTTACGAAGGCATGTATTAGTTTTTCTGCATCATTAAGTGAGAGCATCTTACGAAGCTTGGCTATGTTCCGTAGATGATAAAATGCAGTTCTAGTAATACTTCTTATGTGAGCATCAAAGCATAGATCTGAATCGACAAGAACGCCAAGATTTCTAACTACCATGTTAGGTTGTGTAGGAAGGTTACCAACGTTGAGGTGGTGGAACTTATTTCTAGCAGCCTTGGGACCAATTACCAGAACTTCTGTTTTTTCTGTGTTTAACATAAGGAAATTTTTTGCCATCCAGCACTGGATATCTAATAGACAGTCTTCTAACCGAGATAGCAGTGATATATCATCAGGGTTAACAGATATGTACAACTGTGTATCATCTGCATAACAATGAAACCCAATACCATGATTTCTAATAATGTTACCAAGAGGTAGCATGTATAGGGTAAACAGTAGCGGGCCCAGGACTGATCCCTGTGGGACACCATATTCAACTTTAGTGGCCTGGGATGATTCATTGTTTACATGTGCATACTGATAGCGATCAGACAAATATGAGCGGAACCAAGAGAGCGCTGTCCCTGTAATGCCAACTACACCTTCTAACCGGTCCAAGAGGATATTATGGTCCACAGTATCGAACGCTGCAGTTAAATCTAGCAATACCAACAGAGATACACAGCCACGGTCAGAAGCCACAAGTAGATCATTCATTACTTTGACTAGAGCAGTTTCTGTGCTATGGTTTGGTCTAAAGCCAGACTGATATAATTCATTGGCATTAGTTTTTTGTAGGAAAGAGGACAACTGACGAACTACAACCTTTTCCATGATCTTTGAAATGAAAGGAAGATTTGAGATAGGTCTATAGTTTCCTAAAACACTGGGTTCAAGATTTGGTTTCTTTAGGACGGGTCTGATAACAGCCATTTTAAAAGGTTTTGGAACATATCCAAGCCTAAGAGAAGAGTTTAACACATTTAACACGGTAGTGCCAATCTGTGGTGCAATTTCCTTGAAGAATTTTGTAGGAATTGGGTCTACAAGGCTAGTAGAGGATTTACAGGAGAAAATTAAGCTCAAAAGTTCTGAGTGTGTAATAGGAATGAATGATTCAAAGGTCTCATTATTGGTAGGCATAAGACTAGCAGGAGGCAGGCAGCCGTAAGTAGGTAAAGGTGTGCACTGTATAGTCTGTCTAATTGTAGTTATCTTACCATTAAAAAATGTAAGAAAGTCATCACTCTTAAGAGCTTGTGGGATTTGCAAGTTTAATGAGGAATTCTGTGTTATCCTAGCCACGGATTCAAATAGGAATTTAGGATTGGTTTTGTTCATGTCTATTAATCTGGAGAGATACACAGACCGAGCAGTTACTAGTGCTTGTCTGTATTTAGAGAGGCTCTCTTTCCAGGCAGATTTGAAAACTTCCAGTTTAGTTGAGCGCCATTTTCGCTCTAGCTTGCGTGATGCCTGTTTGAGTTCACGTGTATTATCAGAGTACCAGGGGGCAGGTTTGTTATTGCTATGCTTTATACTCCTAAGTGGAGCCACAAGATCTAGAGTGCTGCGAAGGGATTTTTCCATGTTTGAAGTTGCCTGTTCAAGTTCATTTACACACGATGCTTCAGATGTAAGGCTAAAGGACTGTGGAAGTTGTTTCATAAATGTTGTTGTAGTTAGTGCCTTAATAGAACGTCTGATTCTATACTTTGGAGTGGTGGTCAACAGGAGGCTATACTGGATTTCAAATGTTAACAAGTAATGATCTGAGAGCAGAGGACTCTGTGGCATAATAGACACATGTTCTACCAGGATGCCATGACTAATGATCAAATCAAGGGTATGGTTACAGACATGAGTAGGCCCGACTACATTCTGACATACACCTACAGAGTCAAGAATAGCTGCAAACGCTGTTTTTAAAGGATCATTATCCTTCTCCATATGAATGTTAAAATCACCCACAATAACGGCTTTGTCAGTACTGACCACCAGGTTTGTTAAAAAATCAGCAAATTCCTTAAGAAAATCACTGTACGGCCCAGGCGGTCTATACACAATAACCATGGTGATTTGGGGTGACGAACTAGAAAGAGATGAGCCAGCAAGGCTAAGAACAAGAGTTTCAAATGTGCTGAAACTCACACCACATTTCTCAGACACTCCTAAGTTGGACTGAAAAATTGCAGCAACACCACCACCTTTGCGATTTGGTCGAGGGTTATGCTTATAACTGTATTCCGCTGGAGTAGATTCATTTAGTGCCATGAATTCATCTGGTTTAAGCCAGGTCTCAGTAAGGCACAGGGCACCAAGACTAAAATCAGTAATTATTTCATTTATTAATAGTGCTTTAGGGGCCAGTGATCTTATATTCAGAAGTCCAAGTTTAAGTTTAAATATTGCATCACAACTGTTTTCTAGTAACGGATTCATTGTGATTTTAATTAAGTTATTATGGCACACTCCACGGTGGAATAGTCCTCCATGATTAAAGACGCGGGGAGCAGACACAGTCTCAATGAAATGAACCCTAGGCGACGACTCTAAGCGACTAGCAGGCGGTCGGTTATGCCGGTTTGCCTGCCGCCTGGACTTGGCTCTAGTTAGTCAGCGATTTGCCTGTAGACTACGAGCTATGCTTTTAGACAGGAGGTCGGCACCAGCCCGCGAGGGGTGAATACCGTCCCTCTTCAAAAGCCCAGGCCTACCCCAGAACATCCTCCAGTTGTCTATATAACCTACACCATTTATCGGGCACCATTCCGACAGCCAGCGATGTAGCGATGATAATCTGCTGTACATTTCATCGCCACGTCTAGCAGGGATGGGGCCAGAGCACGTTACTGACACACACATCTTCTTCGCAATGTTGCACACCTCTTTAAAATTTGCCTTTGTGATCTCCGATTGCCTCAATCGGACATCATTAGTGCCGACGTGGATAACTATCTGAGAGTATTTACGTTTACTTTTAGCCAGCACTTTTAAATTTGCCGAGATGTCGGTCGCTCTGGCACCCGGGAGACAATTTACAATGGTCGCTGGAGTCGCTACTCTCACGTTTCTTAGAATAGAATCACCAATTATTAGAGCACTTTCAACAGGCGTCTCAGTGGGAGTTTCACTGAGTGGGGAGAACCTGTTGGAAACGCGGATAGGCGAATGGTGCCGGTGTAAGTTTGGTTTGGATTTGCGACTATGCCGCCGGGTCGTCACCCACTCGCCTTGCTGCGAAGGCTCTGCTGCCGGAGCAGGGGGAGACTTACTGGCTATCGCGGACATATCCAGAGCCGCTAATACTGAGTCAATAAAACTCTCATTCTCCTGAATGTTATGTAACGTCCGGATACGTCCCTCTAACACTACAATCTTCTCCGTCAGTCTAGCGACTAACTGACACTTCTCACATGTATAAATACCGCTAATGACTGGAGAAGAATAGCTAAACATATTACACTCAGAACACGGAACAGTAGACATGGCGTTGTACTTACGTAAACTGAGGCTGTAAGGCTGGAAGCACCTTCTTAATTGAACGAAGATCGTGGGTCGGTACTTGCGTAGGTGATTAATCCGTCGGGGTCTGGGAAATTTTATTTATTTATTTTGGAGGATTATTAATCTTGCGAAGCTTTTTCCCAATGACTTCCAGTAATCTTTTCTGGACCTAATTCTATTGATTCAAGGATTAAATCCTCGCTTCCTTTAGCATTTAAGTGTCAAAAAAAATTCTGCATGATATTTTAGTAAACTGAATGATGAAAGAGGGTCAAAGTCCAAGTGGGAGTTTCCAATTTAAAATGCAGATTAGAGTACATTTCAAGCATTGTCATTGGAGAAAAAAATCACACTTCTCTGGTAATCTTTCCTGGATCAAAAGTTTTTGATTCTAGGAATAAATTACAGACTTTCTGTAGCATGTACTTGTCAAAAATGATCTGTCTCAGAATATCTTCATGAACTGAACGATGGAAAAAGGTCAAAGTCCAAGTGGGAGTTTCCAATTTAAAATGCAGATTAGAGTCAATTTTAAGAATTTTCATTAGATAAAATTTTACAACTCTCCGGTTAGGGTTAGGGCTAGGATTAGGGTTAGGGTTTTTACAATTCTCCAGTAATCTTTTCTGGACCTAATTCTTTTGATTCAAGGATTCAATTCCTTGCTTCCTTTAGCATTTAAGTGTCAAAAAAAATTCTGCATGATATTTTAGTCAACTGAATGATGAAAGAGGGTCAAAGTCAAAGTGGGAGTTTCCAATTTAAAATGCAGATTAGAGTCAATTTCAAGCATTTTCATTAGATAAAATTTTACAACTCTCAGGTTAGGGTTAGGGTTAGGATTAGGGTTAGGGTTTTTACAATTCTCCAGTAATCTTTTCTGGACCTAATTCTTTTGATTAAAGGATTAAATCCTCGCTTCCTTTAGCATTTAAGTGTCAAAAAAAATTCTGCATGATATTTTAGTCAACTGAATGATGAAAGAGGGTCAAAGTCCAAGTGGGAGTTTCCAATTTAAAATGCAGATTAGAGTCCATTTCAAGCATTGTCATTGGAGAAAAAAATCACACTTCTCTGGTAATCTTTCCTGGATCAAAAGTTTTTGATTCAAGGAATAAATGACAGACTTTCTGTAGCATGTACTTGTCAAAAATGATCTGTCTCAGAATATCTTCATTAACTGAACGATGGAAAAAGGTCAAAGTCCAAGTGGGAGTTTCCAATTTAAAATGCAGATTACAGTCAATTTTAAGAATTTTCATTAGATAAAATTTTACAACTCTCCGGTTAGGGTTAGGGCTAGGATTAGGGTTAGGGTTTTTACAATTTTCCAGTAATCTTTTCTGGACCTAATTATTTTGATTCAAGGATTCAATTCCTCGCTTCCTTTAGTATTTAAGTGTCAAAAAAAATTCTGCATGACATTTTAGTCAACTGAATGATGAAAGAGGGTCAAAGTCAAAGTGGGAGTTTCCAATTTAAAATGCAGATTAGAGTCAATTTCAAGCATTTTCATTAGATAAAATTTTACAACTCTCAGGTTAGGGTTAGGGTTAGGATTAGGGTTAGGGTTTTTACAATTCTCCAGTAATCTTTTCTGGACCTAATTCTTTTGATTCAAGGATTAAATCCTCGCTTCCTTTAGCATTTAAGTGTCAAAAGAAATTCTGCATGATATTTTAGTCAACTGAATGATGAAAGAGGGTCAAAGTCCAAGTGGGAGTTTCCAATTTAAAATGCAGATTAGAGTCAATTTCAAGCATTTTCATTTGATAAAATTTTACAACTCTCAGGTTAGGGTTAGGGTTAGGATTAGGGTTAGGGTTTTTACAATTCTCCAGTAATCTTTTCTGGACCTAATTATTTTGATTCAAGGATTAAATCCTCGCTTCCTTTAGCATTTAAGTGTCAAAAAAAATTCTGCATGATATTTTAGTCAACTGAATGATGAAAGAGGGTCAAAGTCCAAGTGGGAGTTTCCAATTTAAAATGCAGATTAGAGTACATTTCAAGCATTGTCATTGGAGAAAAAAATCACACTTCTCTGGTAATCTTTCCTGGATCAAAAGTTTTTGATTCAAGGAATAAAATACAGACTTTCTGTAGCATGTACTTGTCAAAAATGATCTGTCTCAGAATATCTTTATGAACTGAACGATGTAAAAAGGTCAAAGTCCAAGTGGGAGTTTCCAATTTAAAATGCAGATTAGAGTCAATTTTAAGAATTTTCATTAGATAAAATTTTACAACTCTCCGGTTAGGGTTAGGGCTAGGATTAGGGTTAGGGTTTTTACAATTCTCCAGTAATCTTTTCTGGACCTAATTCTTTTGATTCAAGGATTCAATTCCTCGCTTCCTTTAGCATTTAAGTGTCAAAAGAAATTCTGCATGATATTTTAGTCAACTGAATGATGAAAGAGGGTCAAAGTCCAAGTGGGAGTTTCCAATTTAAAATGCAGATTAGAGTCAATTTCAAGCATTTTCATTTGATAAAATTTTACAACTCTCAGGTTAGGGTTAGGGTTAGGATTAGGGTTAGGGTTTTTACAATTCTCCAGTAATCTTTTCTGGACCTAATTATTTTGATTCAAGGATTAAATCCTCGCTTCCTTTAGCATTTAAGTGTCAAAAAAAATTCTGCATGATATTTTAGTCAACTGAATGATGAAAGAGGGTCAAAGTCCAAGTGGGAGTTTCCAATTTAAAATGCAGATTAGAGTACATTTCAAGCATTGTCATTGGAGAAAAAAATCACACTTCTCTGGTAATCTTTCCTGGATCAAAAGTTTTTGATTCAAGGAATAAAATACAGACTTTCTGTAGCATGTACTTGTCAAAAATGATCTGTCTCAGAATATCTTTATGAACTGAACGATGTAAAAAGGTCAAAGTCCAAGTGGGAGTTTCCAATTTAAAATGCAGATTAGAGTCAATTTTAAGAATTTTCATTAGATAAAATTTTACAACTCTCCGGTTAGGGTTAGGGCTAGGATTAGGGTTAGGGTTTTTACAATTCTCCAGTAATCTTTTCTGGACCTAATTCTTTTGATTCAAGGATTCAATTCCTCGCTTCCTTTAGTATTTAAGTGTCAAAAAAAATTCTGCATGATATTTTAGTCAACTGAATGATGAAAGAGGGTCAAAGTCAAAGTGGGAGTTTCCAATTTTAAATCTAGATTAGAGTCCATTTCAAGCATTGTCATTGGAGAAAAAAATCACACTTCTCTGGTAATCTTTCCTGGATCAAAAGTTTTTGATTCAAGGAATAAATTACAGACTTTCTGTAGCATGTACTTGTCAAAAATGATCTGTCTCAGAATATCTTCATGAACTGAACGATGGAAAAAGGTCAAAGTCCAAGTGGGAGTTTCCAATTTAAAATGCAGATTAGAGTCAATTTTAAGAATTTTCATTAGATAAAATTTTACAACTCTCCAGTTAGCTTTAGGGCTAGGATTAGGGTTAGGGTTTTTACAATTCTCCAGTAATCTTTTCTGGACCTAATTCTATTGATTCAAGGATTAAATCCTCGCTTCCTTTAGCATTTAAGTGTCAAAAAAAATTCTGCATGATATTTTAGTCAACTGAATGATGAAAGAGGGTCAAAGTCCAAGTGGGAGTTTCCAATTTAAAATGCAAATTAGAGTCAATTTCAAGCATTTTCATTAGATAAAATTTTACAACTCTCCGGTTAGGGTTAGGGCTAGGATTAGGGTTAGGGTTTTTACAATTCTCCAGTAATCTTTTCAGGACCTAATTCTTTTGATTCAAGGATTAAATTCCTCGCTTCCTTTAGCATTTAAGTGTCAAAAAAAATTCTGCATGATATTTTAGTCAACTGAATGATGAAAGAGGGTCAAAGTCCAAGTGGGAGTTTCCAATTTAAAATGCAGATTAGAGTCAATTTTAAGAATTTTCATTAGATAAAATTTTACAACTCTCCGGTTAGGGTTAGGGCTAGGATTAGGGTTAGGGTTTTTACAATTCTCCAGTAATCTTTTCTGGAACTAATTCTATTGATTCAAGGATTAAATCCTCGCTTCCTTTAGCATTTAAGTGTCAAAAAAAATTCTGCATGATATTTTAGTCAACTGAATGATGAAATAGGGTCAAAGTCCAAGTGGGAGATTCCAATATAATATGCAGATTAGAGTCCATTTCAAGCATTGTCATTGGAGAAAAAAATCACACTTCTCTGGTAATCTTTCCTGGATCAAAAGTTTTTGATTCAAGGAATAAATTACAGACTTTCCTTAGCATGTACTTGTCAAAAATGATCTGTCTCAGAATATCTTCATTAACTGAACGATGGAAAAAGGTCAAAGTCCAAGTGGGAGTTTCCAATTTAAAATGCAGATTAGAGTCAATTTTAAGAATTTTCATTAGATAAAATTTTACAACTCTCCGGTTAGGGTTAGGGCTAGGATTAGGGTTAGGGTTTTTACAATTCTCCAGTAATCTTTTCTGGACCTAATTATATTGATTCACGGATTCAATTCCTCGCTTCCTTTAGCATTTAAGTGTCAAAAAAAATTCTGCATGATATTTTAGTCAACTGAATGATGAAAGAGGGTCAAAGTCAAAGTGGGAGTTTCCAATTTTAAATGCAGATTAGAGTCCATTTCAAGCATTGTCATTGGAGAAAAAAATCACACTTCTCTGGTAATCTTTCCTGGATCAAAAGTTTTTGATTCAAGGAATAAATTACAGACTTTCTGTAGCATGTACTTGTCAAGAATGATCTGCCTCAGAATATCTTCATGAACTGAACGATGGAAAAAGGTCAAAGTCCAAGTGGGAGTTTCCAATTTAAAATGCAGATTAGAGTCAATTTTAAGAATTTTCATTAGATAAAATTTTACAACTCTCCGGTTAGGGTTAGGGCTAGGATTAGGGTTAGGGTTTTTACAATTCTCCAGTAATCTTTTCTGGACCTAATTCTTTTGATTCAAGGATTCAATTCCTCGCTTCCTTTAGCATTTAAGTGTCAAAAAAAATTCTACATGATATTTTAGTTAACTGAATGATGAAAGAGGGTCAAAGTCAAAGTGGGAGTTTCCAATTTAATATGCAGATTAGAGTCCATTTCAAGCATTGTCATTGGAGAAAAAAATCACACATCTCTGGTAATCTTTCCTGGATCAAAAGTTTTTGATTCAAGGAATAAATTACAGACTTTCTGTAGCATGTACTTGTCAAAAATGATCTGTCTCAGAATATCTTCATGAACTGAACGATGGAAAAAGGTCAAAGTCCAAGTGGGAGTTTCCAATTTAAAATGCAGATTAGAGTCAATTTTAAGAATTTTCATTAGATAAAATTTTACAACTCTCCGGTTAGGGTTAGGGCTAGGATTAGGATTAGGGTTTTTACAATTCTCCAGTAATCTTTTCTGGACCTAATTCTTTTGATTCAAGGATTCAATTCCTCGCTTCCTTTAGTATTTAAGTGTCAAAAAAAATTCTGCATGACATTTTAGTCAACTGAATGATGAAAGAGGGTCAAAGTCAAAGTGGGAGTTTCCAATTTAAAATGCAGATTAGAGTCAATTTCAAGCATTTTCATTAGATAAAATTTTACAACTCTCAGGTTAGGGTTAGGATTAGGGTTAGGGTTTTTACAATTCTCCAGTAATCTTTTCTGGACCTAATTCTTTTGATTCAAGGATTAAATCCTCGCTTCCTTTAGCATTTAAGTGTCAAAAGAAATTCTGCATGATATTTTAGTCAACTGAATGATGAAAGAGGGTCAAAGTCCAAGTGGGAGTTTCCAATTTAAAATGCAGATTAGAGTCAATTTCAAGCATTGTCATTGGAGAAAAAAAATCACACTTCTCTGCTAATCTTTCCTGGATCAAAAGTTTTTGATTAAAGGAATAAATTACAGACTTTCTTTAGCATGTACTTGTCAAAAATGATCTGTCTCAGAATATCTTCATGAACTGAACGATGGAAAAAAGTCAAAGTCCAAGTGGGAGTTTCCAATTTAAAATGCAGATTAAAGTCAATTTTAAGAATTTTCATTAGATAAAATTTTACAACTCTCCGGTTAAGGTTAGGGCTAGGATTAGGGTTAGGGTTTTTACAATTCTCCAGTAATCTTTTCTGGACCTAATTCTTTTGATTCAAGGATTCAATTCCTCGCTTCCTTTAGCATTTAAGTGTCAAAAAAAATTCTGCATGATATTTTAGTTAACTGAATGATGAAAGAGGGTCAAAGTCAAAGTGGGAGTTTCCAATTTAAAATGCAGATTAGAGTCAATTTCAAGCATTGTCATTGGAGAAAAAAAATCACACTTCTCTGCTAATCTTTCCTGGATCAAAAGTTTTTGATTCAAGGAATAAATTACAGACTTTCTTTAGCATGTACTTGTCAAAAATGATCTGTCTCAGAATATCTTCATGAACTGAACGATGGAAAAAGGTCAAAGTCCAAGTGGAAGTTTCCAATTTAAAATGCAGATTAGAGTCAATTTTAAGAATTTTCATTAGATAAAATTTTACAACTCTCCGGTTAGGGTTAGGGCTAGGATTAGGGTCAGGGTTTTTACAATTCTCCAGTAATATTTTCTGGAACTAATTCTTTTGATTCAAGGATTCAATTCCTCGCTTCCTTTAGCATTTAAGTGTCAAAAAAAATTCTGCATGATATTTTAGTCAACTGAATGACGAAAGAGGGTCAAAGTCAAAGTGGGAGTTTCCAATTTAAAATGCAGATTAGAGTCAATTTCAAGCATTGTCATTGGAGAAAAAAAATCACACTTCTCTGGTAATCTTTCCTGGATCAAAGGTTTTTGATTCAAGGAATAAATTACAGACTTTCTTTAGCATGTACTTGTCAAAAATGATCTGTCTCAGAATATCTTCATGAACTGAACGATGGAAAAAGGTCAAAGTCCAAGTGGGAGTTTCCAATTTAAAATGCAGATTAGAGTCAATTTCAAGCATTGTCATTGGAGAAAAAAAATCACACTTCTCTGGTAATCTTTCCTGGATCAAAAGTTTTTGATTCAAGGAATAAATTACAGACTTACTTTAGCATGTACTTGTCAAAAATGATCTGTCTCAGAATATCTTCATGAACTGAACGATGGAAAAAGGTCAAAGTCCAAGTGGGAGTTTCCAATTTAAAATGCAGATTAGAGTCAATTTTAAGAATTTTCATTAGATAAAATTTTACAACTCTCCAGTTAGGGTTAGGGCTAGGATTACGGTTAGGGTTTTTACAATTCTCCAGTAATCTTTTCTGGACCTAATTCTATTGATTCAAGGATTAAATCCTCGCTTCCTTTAGCATTTAAGTGTCAAAAAAAATTCTGCATGATATTTTAGTCAACTGAATGATGAAAGAGGGTCAAAGTCCAAGTGGGAGTTTCCAATTTAATATGCAGATTAGAGTCCATTTCAAGCATTGTCATTGGAGAAAAAAATCACACTTCTCTGGTAATCTTTCCTGGATCAAAAGTTTTTGATTCAAGGAATAAATTACAGACTTTCTGTAGCATGTACTTGTCAAAAATGATCTGTCTCAGAATATCTTCATGAACTGAACGATGGAAAAAGGTCAAAGTCCAAGTGGGAGTTTCCAATTTAAAATGCAGATTAGAGTCAATTTCAAGCATTGTCATTGGAGAAAAAAAATCACACTTCTCTGGTAATCTTTCCTGGATCAAAAGTTTTTGATTCAAGAACTAAATTACACACTTTCTTTAGCATGTACTTGTCAAAAATGATCTGTCTCAGAATATCTTCATGAACTGAACGATGGAAAAAGGTCAAAGTCCAAGTGTGAGTTTCCAATTTAAAATGCAGATGAGAGTCAATTTTAAGAATTTTCATTAGATAAAATTTTACAACTCTCCGGTTAGGGTTAGGGCTAGGATTAGGGTTAGGGTTTTTACAATTCTCCAGTAATCTTTTCTGGACCTAATTCTATTGATTCAAGGATTAAATCCTCGCTTCCTTTAGCATTTAAGTGTCAAAAAAAATTCTGCATGATATTTTAGTCAACTGAATGATGAAAGAGGGTCAAAGTCAAAGTGGGAGTTTCCAATTTAAAATGCAGATTAGAGTCAATATCAAGCATTGTTTTTGGAGAAAAAAAAATCACCCTTCACTGGTAATCTTTCCTGGATCAAAAGTTTTTGATTCAAGAACTAAATTACACACTTTCTTTAGCATGTACTTGTCAAAAATGATCTGTCTCAGAATATCTTCATTAACTGAACGATGGAAAAAGGTCAAAGTCCAAGTGGGAGTTTCCAATTTAAAATGCAGATTAGAGTCAATTTTAAGAATTTTCATTAGATAAAATTTTACAACTCTCCGGTTAGGGTTAGGGCTAGGATTAGGGTTAGGGTTTTTACAATTCTCCAGTAATCTTTTCTGGACCTAATTCTATTGATTCAAGGATTAAATCCTCGCTTCCTTTAGCATTTAAGTGTCAAAAAAAATTCTGCATGATATTTTAGTCAACTGAATGATGAAATAGGGTCAAAGTCCAAGTGGGAGTTTCCAATATAATATGCAGATTAGAGTCCATTTCAAGCATTGTCATTGGAGAAAAAAATCACACTTCTCTGGTAATCTTTCCTGGATCAAAAGTTTTTGATTCAAGGAATAAATTACAGACTTTCTGTAGCATGTACTTGTCAAAAATGATCTGTCTCAGAATATCTTCATGAACTGAACGATGGAAAAAGGTCAAAGTCCAAGTGGGAGTTTCCAATTTAAAATGCAGATTAGAGTAAATTTTAAGCATTTTCATTAGATAAAATTTTACAACTCTCAGGTTAGGGTTAGGGTTAGGATTAGGGTTAGGGTTTTTACAATTCTCCAGTAATCTTTTCTGGACCTAATTCTTTTGATTCAAGGATTAAATCCTCGCTTCCTTTAGCATTTAAGTGTCAAAAAAAATTCTGCATGATATTTTAGTCAACTGAATGATGAAAGACGGTCAAAGTCCAAGTGGGAGTTTCCAATTTAAAATGCAGATTAGAGTCAATTTCAAGCATTTTCATTTGATAAAATTTTACAACTCTCAGGTTAGGGTTAGGGTTAGGATTAGGGTTAGGGTTTTTACAATTCTCCAGTAATCTTTTCTGGACCTAATTCTTTTGATTCAAGGATTAAATCCACGCTTCCTTTAGCATTTAAGTGTCAAAAAAAAAATCTGCATGATATTTTAGTCAACTGAATGATGAAAGAGGGTCAAAGTCAAAGTGGGAGTTTCCAATTTAAAATGCAGATTAGAGTCAATTTCAAGCATTGTCATTGGAGAAAAAAAATCACACTTCTCTGGTAATCTTTCCTGGATCAAAAGTTTTTGATTCAAGGAATAAATTACAGACTTTCTTTAGCATGTACTTGTCAAAAATGATCTGTCTCAGAATATCTTCATGAACTGATCGATGAAAAAAGGTCAAAGTCCAAGTGGGAGTTTCCAATTTAAAATGCAGATTAGAGTCAATGTCAAGCATTGTCATTGGAGAAAAAAAATCACACTTCTCTGGTAATCTTTCCTGGATCAAAAGTTTTTGATTCAAGAACTAAATTACACACTTTCTTTAGCATGTACTTGTCAAAAATGATCTGTCTCAGAATATCTTCATGAACTGAACGATGGAAAAAGGTCAAAGTCCAAGTGTGAGTTTCCAATTTAAAATGCAGATTAGAGTCAATTTTAAGAATTTTCATTAGATAAAATTTTACAACTCTCCGGTTAGGGTTAGGGCTAGGATTAGGGTTAGGGTTTTTACAATTCTCCAGTAATCTTTTCTGGACCTAATTCTATTGATTCAAGGATTAAATCCTCGCTTCCTTTAGCATTTAAGTGTCAAAAAAAATTCTGCATGATATTTTAGTCAACTGAATGATGAAAGAGGGTCAAAGTCCAAGTGGGAGTTTCCAATTTAAAATGCAGATTAGAGTAAATTTCAAGCATTGTTTTTGGAGAAAAAAAAATCACCCTTCACTGGTAATCTTTCCTGGATCAAAAGTTTTTGATTCAAGAACTAAATTACACACTTTCTTTAGCATGTACTTGTCAAAAATGATCTGTCTCAGAATATCTTCATGAACTGAATTATGAAAGAGGATCAAAGTCCAAGTGGGAGTTTCCAATTTAAAATGCAGATTAGAGTCCATTTCAAGCATTGTCATTGGAGAAAAAAATCACACTTCTCTGGTAATCTTTCCTGGATCAAAAGTTTTTGATTCAAGGAATAAATGACAGACTTTCTGTAGCATGTACTTGTCAAAAATGATCTGTCTCAGAATATCTTCATTAACTGAACGATGGAAAAAGGTCAAAGTCCAAGTGGGAGTTTCCAATTTAAAATGCAGATTAGAGTCAATTTTAAGAATTTTCATTAGATAAAATTTTACAACTCTCCAGTTAGGGTTAGGGCTAGGATTAGGGTTAGGGTTTTTACAATTCTCCAGTAATCTTTTCTGGACCTAATTATTTTGATTCACGGATTCAATTCCTCGCTTCCTTTAGTATTTAAGTGTCAAAAAAAATTCTGCATGACATTTTAGTCAACTGAATGATGAAAGAGGGTCAAAGTCAAAGTGGGAGTTTCCAATTTAAAATGCAGATTAGAGTCAATTTCAAGCATTTTCATTAGATAAAATTTTACAACTCTCAGGTTAGGGTTAGGATTAGGGTTAGGGTTTTTACAATTCTCCAGTAATCTTTTCTGGACCTAATTATTTTGATTCACGGATTCAATTCCTCGCTTCCTTTAGTATTTAAGTGTCAAAAAAAATTCTGCATGACATTTTAGTCAACTGAATGATGAAAGAGGGTCAAAGTCAAAGTGGGAGTTTCCAATTTAAAATGCAGATTAGAGTCAATTTCAAGCATTTTCATTAGATAAAATTTTACAACTCTCAGGTTAGGGTTAGGATTAGGGTTAGGGTTTTTACAATTCTCCAGTAATCTTTTCTGGACCTAATTCTTTTGATTCAAGGATTAAATCCTCGCTTCCTTTAGCATTTAAGTGTCAAAAGAAATTCTGCATGATATTTTAGTCAACTGAATGATGAAAGAGGGTCAAAGTCCAAGTGGGAGTTTCCAATTTAAAATGCAGATTAGAGTCAATTTCAAGCATTGTCATTGGAGAAAAAAAATCACACTTCTCTGCTAATCTTTCCTGGATCAAAAGTTTTTGATTCAAGGAATAAATTACAGACTTTCTTTAGCATGTACTTGTCAAAAATGATCTGTCTCAGAATATCTTCATGAACTGAACGATGGAAAAAGGTCAAAGTCCAAGTGGGAGTTTCCAATTTAAAATGCAGATTAGAGTCAATTTTAAGAATTTTCATTAGATAAAATTTTACAACTCTCCGGTTAGGGTTAGGGCTAGGATTAGGGTTAGGGTTTTTACAATTCTCCAGTAATCTTTTCAGGACCTAATTCTTTTGATTCAAGGATTAAATTCCTCGCTTCCTTTAGCATTTAAGTGTCAAAAAAAATTCTGCATGATATTTTAGTCAACTGATTGATGAAAGAGGGTCAAAGTCCAAGTGGGAGTTTCCAATTTAAAATGCAGATTAGAGTCGATTTCAAGCATTGTCATTGGAGAAAAAAAAATCACACTTCTCTGGTAATCTTTCCTGGATCAAAAGTTTTTGATTCAAGGACTAAATTACACAAATTCCTCACTTCCTTTAGCATTTAAGTGTCAAAAAAAATTCTGCATGATATTTTAGTCAACTGAATGATGAAAGAGGGTCAAAGTCCAAGTGAGAGTTTCCAATTTAAAATGCAGATTAGAGTCAATTTCAAGCATTTTCATTAGATAAAATTTTACAACTCTTCGGTTAGGGTTAGGGCTAGGATTAGGGTTAGGGTTTTTAACATTCTCCAGTAATCTTTTCTGGACCTAATTCTTTTGATTCAAGGATTAAATCCTCGCTTCCTTTAGCATTTAAGTGTCAAAAAAAATTCTGCATGATGTTTTAGTCAACTGAATGATGAAAGAGGGTCAAAGTCAAAGTGGGAGTTTCCAATTTAAAATGCAGATTAGAGTCAATTTCAAGCATTGTCATTGGAGAAAAAAAAATCACACTTCTCTGGTAATCTTTCCTGGATCAAAAGTTTTTGATTCAAGGACTAAATTACACAAATTCATCGCTTCCTTTAGCATTTAAGTGTCAAAAAAAAAATTCTGCATGATATTTTTGTCAACTGAATGATGAAAGAGTGTCAAAGTCCAAGTGGGAGTTTCCAATTTCAAATGCAGATTAGAGTCAATTTCAAGCATTTTCATTAGATAAAATTTTACAACTCTCCGGTTAGGGTTAGGGCTAGGATTAGCGTTAGGGTTTTTAACATTCTCCAGTAATCTTTTCTGGACCTAATTCTTTTGATTCAAGGATTAAATCCTCGCTTCCTTTAGCATTTAAGTGTCAAAAAAAATTCTGCATGATATTTTAGTCAACTGAATGATGAAAGAGGGTCAAAGTCCAAGTGGGAGTTTCTAATTTAAAATGCAGATTAGAGTCGATTTCAAGCATTGTCATTGGAGAAAAAAAAATCACACTTCTCTGGTAATCTTTCCTGGATCAAAAATTTTTGATTCAAGGACTAAATTACACAAATTCCTCGCTTCCTTTAGCAATTAAGTGCCAAAAAAAAAATTCTGCATGATATTTTAGTCAACTGAATGATGAAAGAAGGTCAAAGTCCAAGTAGGAGTTTCCAATTTAAAATGCAGATTGGAGTCAATTTCAAGCATTTTCATTAGATAAAATTTTACAACTCTCCGGTTAGGGTTAGGGCTAGGATTTGGGTTAGGGTTTTTACCATTCTCCAGTAATCTTTTCTGGACCTAATTCTTTTGATTCAAGGATTAAATCCTCGCTTGCTTTAGCATTTAAGTGTCAAAAAAAATTCTGCATGATGTTTTAGTCAACTGAATGATGAAAGAGGGTCAAAGTCAAAGTGGGAGTTTCCAATTTAAAATGCAGATTAGAGTCAATTTCAAGCATTTTCATTAGATAAAATTTTACAACTCTCCGGTTAGGGTTAGGGCTAGGATTAGGGTTAGGGTTTTTACAATTCTCCAGTAATCTTTTCTGGACCTAATTCTTTTGATTCAAGAATTAAATTCCTTGCTTCCTTTAGCATTTAAGTGTCAAAAAAAATTCTGCATGATATTTTAGTCAACTGAATGATGAAAGAGGGTCAAAGTCAAAGTGGGAGTTTCCAATTTAAATTGCAGATTACAGTCAATTTCAAGCATTTTCATTAGATAAAATTTTACAACTCTCCGGTTAGGGTTAGGGCTACGATTAGGGTTAGGGTTTTTACAATTCTCCAGTAATCTTTTCTGGACCTAATTCTTTTGATTCAAGGATTAAATTCCTCGCTTCCTTTAGCATTTAAGTGTCAAAAAAAATTCTGCATGATATTTTAGTCAACTGAATGATGAAAGAGGGTCAAAGTCCAAGTGGGAGTTTCCAATTTAAAATGCAGATTAGAGTCAATTTCAAGCATTGTCATTGGAGAAAAAAATCACACTTCTCTGGTAATCTTTCCTGGATAAAAAGTTTTTGATTCAAGGAATAAATTACAGACTTTCTTTAGCATGTACTTGTCAAAAATGATCTGTCTCAGAATATCTTCATGAACTGAACGATGAAAAAAGGTCAAAGTCCAAGTGGGAGTTTCCAATTTAAAATGCAAATTAGAGTCAATTTCAAGCATTTTCATTAGATAAAATTTTACAACTCTCCGGTTAGGGTTAGGGCTAGGATTAGGGTTGGGGTTTTTACAATTCTCCAGTAATCTTTTCTGGACCTAATTCTTTTGATTCAAGGATTAAATTCCTCGCTTCCTTTAGCATTTAAGTGTCAAAAAAAATTCTGCATGATATTTTAGTCAACTGAATGATGAAAGAGGGTCAAAGTCCAAGTGGGAGTTTCCAATATAAAATGCAGATTAGAGTCAATTTCAAGCATTGTCATTGGAGAATAAAATCACACTTCTCTGGTAATCTTTCCTGGATCAAAAGTTTTTGATTCAAGGAATAAATTACACAAATTCCTCGCTTCCTTTAGCATTTAAGTGTCAAAAAAAAAAATTCTGCATGATATTTTAGTCAACTGAATGATGAAAGAGGGTCAAAGTCCAAGTGGGAGTTTCCAATTTAATATGCAGATTAGTGTCAATTTCAAACATTGTCATTGGAGAAAATAAATCACACTTCTCTGGTAATCTTTCCTGGATCAAAAGATTTTGATTCAAGGACTAAATTACACACTTTCTTTAGCATGTACTTGTCAAAAATGATCTGTCTCAGAATATCTTCATGAACTGTACGATGGAAAAAGGTGAAAGTCCAAGTGGGAGTTTCCAATTTAAAATGCACATTCGAGTCAATTTGAATAATTTTCATTACATAAAATTTTACAACTCTCTGGTTAGGGTAAGGGCTAGGATTAGGGTTAGGGTTTTTACAATTCTCCAGTAATCTTTTCTGGACCAAATTCTTTTGATTCAAGGATTAAATTCCATGCTTCCTTTAGCATTTAAGTGTAAAAAAAAATTCTGCATGATATTTTAGTCAACTGAATGATGAAAGAGGGTCAAAGTCCAAGTGGGAGTTTCCAATTTTAAATGCAGATTACAGTCAATTTCAAGCATTTTCATTAGATAAAATTTTACAACTCTCCGGTTTGGGTTAGGGCTAGGATTAGGGTTGGGGTTTTTACAATTCTCCAGTAATCTTTTCTGGACCTAATTCTTTTGATTCAAGGATTAAATTCCTCGCTTCCTTTAGCATTTAAGTGTCAAAAAAAATTCTGCATGATATTTTAGTCAACTGAATGATGAAAGAGGGTCAAAGTCCAAGTGGGAGTTTCCAATATAAAATGCAGATTAGAGTCAATTTCAAGCATTGTCATTGGAGAATAAAATCACACTTCTCTGGTAATCTTTCCTGGATCAAAAGTTTTTGATTCAAGGAATAAATTACACAAATTCCTCGCTTCCTTTAGCATTTAAGTGTCAAAAAAAAAATTCTGCATGATATTTTAGTCAACTGAATGATGAAAGAGGGTCAAAGTCCAAGTGGGAGTTTCCAATTTAATATGCAGATTAGTGTCAATTTCAAGCATGGTCATTGGAGAAAATAAATCACACTTCTCTGCTAATCTTTCCTGGATCAAAAGATTTTGATTCAAGGACTAAATTACACACTTTCTTTAGCATGTACTTGTCAAAAATGATCTGTCTCAGAATATCTTCATGAACTGTACGATGGAAAAAGGTGAAAGTCCAAGCGGGAGTTTCCAATTTAAAATGCAGATTCGAGTCAATTTGAATAATTTTCATTACATAAAATTTTACAACTCTCTGGTTAGGGTTAGGGCTAGGATTAGGGTTAAGGTTTTTACAATTCTCCAGTAATCCTTTCTGGACCTAATTCTTTTGATTCAAGGATTAAATTCCTCGCTTCCTTTGGCATTTAAGTGTCAAAAAAAAATTCTGCATGATATTTTAGTCAACTGAATGATGAAAGAGGGTCAAAGTCCAAGTGGGAGTTTCCAATTTAAAATGAAGATTAGAGTCGATTTCAAGCATTGTCATTGGAGAAAATAAATCACACTTCTCTGGTAATCTTTCCTGGATCAAAAGTTTTTGAATCAAGGACTAAATTACACAAATTCCTCGCTTCCTTTAGCATTTAAGTGTAAAAAAAATTCTGCATGATATTTTAGTCAACTGAATGATGAAAGAGGGTCAAAGTCAAAGTGGGAGTTTCTAATTTAAAATGTAAATTAGAGTCAATTTCAAGCATTTTCATTAGATAAAATTTTACAACTCTCCGGTTAGGGTTAGGGCTAGGATTAGGGTAAGGGTTTTTACAATTCTCCAGTAATCTTTTCTGGACCTAATTCTTTTGATTCAAGGATTAAATTCCTCGCTTCCTTTAGCATTTAAGTGTCAAAAAAAATTCTGCATGATATTTTAGTCAACTGAATGATGAAAGAGGGTCAAAGTCCAAGTGGGAGTTTCCAATATAAAATGCAGATTAGAGTCAATTTCAAGCATTGTCATTGGAGAAAAACATCACACTTCTCTGGTAATCTTTCCTGGATCAAAAGTTTTTGATTCAAGGAATAAATTACAGACTTTCTTTAGCACGTACTTGTCAAAAATGATCTGTCTCAGAATATCGTCATGAACTGAACGATGAAAAAAGGTCAAAGTCCAAGTGGGAGTTTCCAATTTAAAATGCAGATTAGAGTCAATTTTAAGAATTTTCATTAGATAAAATTTTGCAACTCTCCGGTTAGGGTTAGGGCTAGGATTAGGGTTAGGGTTTTTACAATTCTCCAGTAATCTTTTCTGGACCTAATTCTTTTGATTCCAGGATTAAATCCTCGCTTCCTTTAGCATTTAAGTGTCAAAAAAAATTCTGCATGATATTTTAGTCAACTGAATGATGAAAGAGGGTCAAAGTCCAAGTGGGAGTTTCCAATTTAAAATGCAGATTAGAGTCGATTTCAAGCATTGTCATTGGAGAAAAAAAAATCACACTTCTCTGGTAATCTTTCCTGGATCAAAAGTTTTTGATTCAAGGACTAAATTACACAAATTCCTCGCTTCCGTTAGCATTTAAGTGTCAAAAAAAAATTCTGCATGATATTTTAGTCAACTGAATGATGAAAGAGGGTCAAAGTCCAAGTGGGAGTTTCCAATTTAAAATGCAGATTAGAGTCAATTTCAAGCATTTTCATTAGATAAAATTTTACAACTCTCCAGTTAGGGTTAGGGCTAGGATTAGGGTTAGGGTTTTTAACATTCTCCAGTAATCTTTTCTGGACCTAATTCTTTTGATTCAAGGATTAAATTCCTTGCTTACTTTAGCATTTAAGTGTCAAAAAAAATTCTGCATGATATTTTAGTCAACTGAATGACGAAAGAGGGTCAAAGTCCAAGTGAGAGTTTCCAATTTAAAATGCAGATTAAACTCAATTTCAAGCATTTTCATTAGATAAAATTTTACAACTCTCCGGTTAGGGTTAGGGCTAGGATTAGGGTTAGGGTTTTTAACATTCTCCAGTAATCTTTTCTGGACATAATTCTTTTGATTCAAGGATTAAATTCCTCGCTTCCTTTAGCAATTAAGTGTCAAAAAAGAAATTCTGCATGATATTTTAGTCAACTGAATGATGAAAGAGGGTCAAAGTCCAAGTGGGAGTTTCCAATTTAATATGCAGATTAGTGTCAATTTCAAGCATTGTCATTGGAGAAAATAAATCACACTTCTCTGGTAATCTTTCCTGGATCAAAAGTTTTTGATTCAAGGACTAAATTACACACTTTCTTTAGCATGTACTTGTCAAAAATGATCTGTCTCAGAATATCTTCATGAACTGTACGATGGAAAAAGATCAAAGTCAAAGTGGGAGTTTCCAATTTAAAATGCAGATTACAGTCAATTTCAAGCATTTTCATTACATAAAATTTTACAACTCTCCGGTTAGGGTTAGGGTTAGGATTAGGGTTAGGGTTTTTACAATTCGCCAGTAATCTTTTCTGGACCTAATTCTTTTGATTCAAGGATTAAATCCTCGCTTCCTTAAGCATTTAAGTGTCAAAAAAAATTCTGCATGATATTTTAGTCAACTGAATGATGAAAGAAGGTCAAAGTCCAAGTGGGAGTTTCCAATTTAAAATGCAGATTGGAGTCAATTTCAAGCATTTTCATTAGATAAAATTTTACAACTCTCCGGTTAGGGTTAGGGCTAGGATTAGGGTTAGGGTTTTTAACATTCTCCAGTAATCTTTTCTGGACCTAATTCTTTTGATTCAAGGAATAAATTACAGACTTTCTTTAGCATGTACTTGTCAAAAATGATCTGTCTCAAAATATCTTCATGAACTGAACTATGAAAAAAGGTCAAAGTCCAAGTGGGAGTTTCCAATTTAAAATGCAAATTAGAGTCAATTTCAAGCATTTTCATTAGATAAAATTTTACAACTCTCCGGTTAGGGTTAGGGCTAGGATTAGGGTTAGGGTTTTTAAAATTCTCCAGTAATCTTTTCTGGACCTAATTCTTTTGATTCAAGAATTAAATTCCTTGCTTCCTTTAGCATTTAAGTGTCAAAAAAAATTCTGCATGATATTTTAGTCAACTGAATGATGAAAGAGGGTCAAAGTCAAAGTGGGAGTTTCCAATTTAAATTGCAGATTACAGTCAATTTCAAGCATTTTCATTAGATAAAATTTTACAACTCTCCGGTTAGGGTTAGGGCTAGGATTAGGGTTAGGGTTTTTACAATTCTCCAGTAATCTTTTCTGGACCTAATTCTTTTGATTCAAGGATTAAATTCCTCGCTTCCTTTAGCATTTAAGTGTCAAAAAAAATTCTGCATGATATTTTAGTCAACTGAATGATGAAAGAGGGTCAAAGTCCAAGTGAGTTTCCAATATAAAATGCAGATTAGAGTCAATTTCAAGCATTGTCATTGGAGAAAAAAATTACACTTCTCTGGTAATCTTTCCTGGATCAAAAGTTTTTGATTCAAGGAATAAATTACACAAATTCCTCGCTTCCTTTAACAATTAAGTGTCAAAAAAAATTCTGCATGATATTTTAGTCAACTGAATGATGAAAGAAGGTCAAAGTCCAAGTGGGAGTTTCCAATTTAAAATGCAGATTGGATTCAATTTCAAGCATTTTCATTAGATAAAATTTTACAACTCTCCGGTTAGGGTTAGGGCTAGGATTAGGGTTAGGGTTTTTAACATTCTCCAGTTATCTTTTCTAGACCTAATTCTTTTGATTCAAGGATTAAATTCCTCGCTTTCTTTAGCATTTAATGTCAAAAAAAATTCTGCATGATATTTTAGTCAACTGAATGATGAAAGAGGGTCAAAGTCCAAGTGGGAGTTTCCAATTTAAAATGAAGATTAGAGTCAATTTCAAGCATTGTCATTGGAGAAAAAAAAATCACACTTCTCTGGTAATCTTTCCTGGATCAAAAGTTTTTGATTCAAGGACAAAATTACACAAATTCCTCGCTTCCTTTAGCAATTAAGTGTCAAAAAAAAATTCTGCATGATATTTTAGTCAACTGAATGATGAAAGAGGGTCAAAGTCCAAGTGGGAGTTTCCAATTTAAAATGCAGATTGGAGTCAATGTCAAGCATTTTCATTAGATAAAATTTTACAACTCTCCGGTTAGGGTTAGGGCTAGGATTAGGGTTAGGGTTTTTAACATTCTCCAGTAATCTTTTCTGGACCTAATTCTTTTGATTAAAGGATTAAATCCTCGCTTCCTTTAGCATTTAAGTGTCAAAAAAAATTCTGCATGATGTTTTAGTCAACTGAATGATGAAAGAGGGTCAAAGTCAAAGTGGGAGTTTCCAATTTAAAATGCAGATTACAGTCAATTTCAAGCATTTTCCTTAGATAAAATTTTACAACTCTCCGGTTAGGGTTAGGGCTAGGATTAGGGTTAGGGTTTTTAACATTCTCCAGTAATCTTTTCTGGACCTAATTCTTTTGATTAAAGGATTAAATCCTCGCTTCCTTTAGCATTTAAGTGTCAAAAAAAATTCTGCATGATGTTTTAGTCAACTGAATGATGAAAGAGGGTCAAAGTCAAAGTGGGAGTTTCCAATTTAAAATGCAGATTACAGTCAATTTCAAGCATTTTCCTTAGATAAAATTTTACAACTCTCCGGTTAGGGTTAGGGCTAGGATTAGGGTTAGGGTTTTTAACATTCTCCAGTAATCTTTTCTAGACCTAATTCTTTTGATTCAAGGATTAAATTCCTCGCTTCCTTTAGCATTTAATGTCAAAAAAAATTCTGCATGATATTTTAGTCAACTGAATGATGAAAGAGGGTCAAAGTCCAAGTGGGAGTTTCCAATTTAAAATGCAGATTAGAGTCAATTTCAAGCATTGTCATTGGAGAAAAAAAAATCACACTTCTCTGGTAATCTTTCCTGGATCAAAAGTTTTTGATTCAAGGACTAAATTACACAAATTCCTCGCTTCCTTTAGCAATTAAGTGTCAAAAAAAAATTCTGCATGATATTTTAGTCAACTGAATGATGAAAGAAGGTCAAAGTCCAAGTGGGAGTTTCCAATTTAAAATGCAGATTGGAGTCAATTTCAAGCATTTTCATTAGATAAAATTTTACAACTCTCCGGTTAGGGTTAGGGCTAGGATTAGGGTTAGGGTTTTTAACATTCTCCAGTAATCTTTTCTGGACCTAATTCTTTTGATTCAAGGAATAAATTACAGACTTTCTTTAGCATGTACTTGTCAAAAATGATCTGTCTCAAAATATCTTCATGAACTGAACGATGAAAAAAGGTCAAAGTCCAAGTGGGAGTTTCCAATTTAAAATGCAAATTAGAGTCAATTTCAAGCATTTTCATTAGATAAAATTTTACAACTCTCCGGTTAGGGTTAGGGCTAGGATTAGGGTTAGGGTTTTTAAAATTCTTCAGTAATCTTTTCTGGACCTAATTCTTTTGATTCAAGAATAAAATTCCTTGCTTCCTTTAGCATTTAAGTGTCAAAAAAAATTCTGCATGATATTTTAGTCAACTGAATGATGAAAGAGGGTCAAAGTCAAAGTGGGAGTTTCCAATTTAAATTGCAGATTACAGTCAATTTCAAGCATTTTCATTAGATAAAATTTTACAACTCTCCGGTTAGGGTTAGGGCTAGGATTAGGGTTAGGGTTTTTACAATTCTCCAGTAATCTTTTCTGGACCTAATTCTTTTGATTCAAGGATTAAATTCCTCGCTTCCTTTAGCATTTAAGTGTCAAAAAAAATTCTGCATGATATTT
The DNA here is from genome assembly GCF_023856365.1 of Brienomyrus brachyistius. Lineage (NCBI taxonomy): Eukaryota > Metazoa > Chordata > Actinopteri > Osteoglossiformes > Mormyridae > Brienomyrus > Brienomyrus brachyistius. Next base: position 170,984 of record NW_026042369.1, on the reverse strand, counting down.
TAGTCAACTGAATGATGAAAGAGGGTCAAAGTCCAAGTGAGTTTCCAATATAAAATGCAGATTAGAGTCAATTTCAAGCATTGTCATTGGAGAAAAAAATTACACTTCTCTGGTAATCTTTCCTGGATCAAAAGTTTTTGATTCAAGGAATAAATTACAGACTTTCTTTAGCATGTACTTGTCAAAAATGATCTGTCTCAGAATATCTTCATGAACTGAACGATGAAAAAAGCTCAAAGTCCAAGTGGGAGTTTCCAATTTAAAATGCAGATTAGAGTCAATTTTAAGAATTTTCATTAGATAAAATTTTACAACTCTACGGTTAGGGTTAGGGCTAGGATTAGGGTTAGGGTTTTTACAATTCTCCAGTAATCTTTTCTGGACCTAATTCTTTTGATTCAAGGATTAAATCCTCGCTTCCTTTAGCATTTAAGTGTCAAAAAAAATTCTGCATGATATTTTAGTCAACTGAATGATGAAAGAGGGTCAAAGTCCAAGTGGGAGTTTCCAATTTAAAATGCAGATTAGAGTCGATTTCAAGCATTGTCATTGGAGAAAAAAAAATCTCACTTCACTGGTAATCTTTCTGGATCAAAAGTTTTTGATTCAAGGACTAAATTACACAAATTCCTCGCTTCCTTTAACAATTAAGTGTCAAAAAAAATTCTGCATGATATTTTAGTCAACTGAATGATGAAAGAAGGTCAAAGTCCAAGTGGGAGTTTCCAATTTAAAATGCAGATTGGATTCAATTTCAAGAATTTTCATTAGATAAAATTTTACAACTCTCCGGTTATTGTTAGTGCTAGGATTAGGGTTAGGGTTTTTAACATTCTCCAGTAATCTTTTCTGGACCTAATTCTTTTGATTCAAGGATTACATCCTCGCTTGCTTTAGCATTTAATGTCAAAAAAAAATTCTGCATTATATTTTAGTCAACTGAATGATGAAAGAGGGTCAAAGTCCAAGTGGGAGTTTCCAATTTAAAATGCAAATTAGAGTCAATTTCAAGCATTTTCATTAGATAAAATTTTACAACTCTCCGGTTAGGGTTAGGGCTAGGATTAGGGTTAGGGTTTTTAACATTCTCCAGTAATCTTTTCTGGACCTAATTCTTTTGATTCAAGGATTAAATTCCTCGCTTCCTTTAGCATTTAATGTCAAAAAAAAATTCTGCACGATATTTTAGTCAACTGAATGATGAAAGAGGGTCAAAGTCCAAGTGGGAGTTTCCAATTTAAAATGCAGATTAGAGTCATTTTCAAGCATTTTCATTAGATAAAATTTTACAACTCTCCAGTTAGGGTTAGGGCTAGGATTAGGGTTAGGGTTTTTAACATTCTCCAGTAATCTTTTCTGGACCTAATTCTTTTGATTCAAGGATTAAATTCCTCGCTTACTTTAGCATTTAAGTGTAAAAAAAAAATTCTGCATGATATTTTAGTCAACTGAATGATGAAAGAGGGTCAAAGTCCAAGTGGGAGTTTCCAATTTAAAATGCAGATTAGAGTCAATTTCAAGCATTGTCATTGGAGAAAATTTTACAACTCTCCGGTTAGAGTTAGGGCTAGGATTAGGGTTAGGGTTTTTAACATTCTCCAGTAATCTTTTCTAGACCTAATTCTTTTGATTCAAGGATTAAATTCCTCGCTTCCTTTAGCATTTAATGTCAAAAAAAATTCTGCATGATATTTTAGTCAACTGAATGATGAAAGAGGGTCAAAGTCCAAGTGGGAGTTTCCAATTTAAAATGCAGATTAGAGTCAATTTCAAGCATTGTCATTGGAGAAAAAAAAAATCACACTTCTCCGGTAATCTTTCCTGGATCAAAAGTTTTTGATTCAAGGACTAAATTACACAAATTCCTCGCTTCCTTTAGCATTTAAGTGTCAAAAAAAAAATTCTGCATGATATTTTAGTCAACTGAATGATGAAAGAGGGTCAAAGTCCAAGTGGGAGTTTCCAATTTAATATGCAGATTAGTGTCAATTTCAAGCATTGTCATTGGAGAAAATAAATCACACTTCTCTGGTAATCTTTCCTGGATCAAAAGTTTTTGATTCAAGGACTAAATTACACACTTTCTTTAGCATGTACTTGTCAAAAATGATCTGTCTCAGAATATCTTCATGAACTGTACGATGGAAAAAGGTCAATGTCCAAGTGGGAGTTTCCAATTTAAAATGCAGATTCGAGTCAATTTGAATCATTTTCATTAGATAAAATTTTACAACTCTCCGGTTAGGGATAGGGCTAGGGTTAGGGTTTTTACAATTCTCCAGTAATCTTTTCTGGACCTAATTCTTTTGATTCAAGAATAAAATTCCTTGCTTCCTTTAGCATTTAAGTGTCAAAAAAAATTCAGTATGATATTTTAGTCAACTGAATGATGAAAGAGGGTCAAAGTCAAAGTGGGAGTTTCCAATTTAAAATGCAGATTACAGTCAATTTCAAGCATTTTCATTAGATAAAATTTTACAACTCTCCGGTTAGGGTTAGGGTTAGGATTAGAGTTAGGGTTTTTACAATTCGCCAGTAATCTTTTCTGGACCTAATTCTTTTGATTCAAGGATTAAATCCTCGCTTCCTTTAGCATTTAAATGTCAAAAAAAATTCTGCATGATATTTTAGTCAACTGAATGATGAAAGAGGGTCAAAGTCCAAGTGGGAGTTTCTAATTTAAAATGCAGATTAGAGTCAATTTCAAGCATTGTCATTGGAGAAAAAAAATCACACTTCTCTGGTAATCTTTCCTGGATCAAAAGTTTTTGATTCAAGGACTAAATTACACAAATTCCTCGCTTCCTTTAGCATTTAAGTGTCAAAAAATAATTCTGCATGATATTATAGTCAACTGAATGATGAAAGAGGGTCAAAGTCCAAATGGGAGTTTCCAATATAAAATGCAGATTAGAGTCAATTTCAAGCATTGTCATTGGAGAAAAAAATCACACTTCTCTGGTAATCTTTCCCGGATCAAAAGTTTTTGATTCAAGGAATAAATTACAGACTTTCTTTAGCACGTACTTGTCAAAAATGATCTGTCTCAGAATATCTTCATGAACTGAACGATAAAAAAAGATCAAAGTCCAAGTCGGAGTTTCCAATTTAAAATGCAGATTAGAGTCAATTTTAAGAATTTTCATTAGATAAAATTTTACAACTCTCCGGTTAGGGTTAGGGCTAGGATTAGGGTTAGGGTTTTTACAATTCTCCAGTAATCTTTTCTGGACCTAATTCTTTTGATTCAAGGATTAAATCCTCGCTTCCTTTAGCATTTAAGTGTCAAAAAAAATTCTGCATGATATTTTAGTCAACTGAATGATGAAATAGGGTCAAAGTCCAAGTGGGAGTTTCCAATTTAAAATGCAGATTAGAGTCGATTTCAAGCATTGTCATTGGAGAAAAAAAATCACACTTCTCTGGTAATCTTTCCTGGATCAAAAGTTTTTGATTCAAGGACTAAATTACACAAATTCCTCGCTTCCTTTAGCAATTAAGTGTCAAAAAAAAATTCTGCATGATATTTTAGTGAACTGAATGATGAAAGAAGGTCAAAGTCCAAGTGGGAGTTTCCAATTTAAAATGCAGATTGGAGTCAATGTCAACCATTTTCATTAGATAAAATTTTACAACTCTCCGGTTAGGGTTAGGGCTAGGATTAGGGTTATGGTTTTTAACATTCTCCAGTAATCTTTTCTGGACCTAATTCTTTTGATTCAAGGATTAAATCCTCGCTTGCTTTAGCATTTAAGTGTCAAAAAAAATTCTGCATGATATTTTAGTCAACTGAATGATGAAAGAGGGTCAAAGTCCAAGTGGGAGTTTCCAATTTAAAATGCAGATTAGAGTCGATTTCAAGCATTGTCATTGGAGAAAAAAATCACACTTCTCTGGTAATCTTTCCTGGATCAAAAGTTTTTGATTCAAGGACTAAATTACACAAATTCCTCGCTTCCTTTAGCAATTAAGTGTCAAAAAAAAATTCTGCATGATATTTTAGTGAACTGAATGATAAAAGAAGGTCAAAGTCCAAGTGGGAGTTTCCAATTTAAAATGCAGATTGGAGTCAATGTCAACCATTTTTATTAGATAAAATTTTACAACTCTCCGGTTAGGGTTAGGGCTAGGATTAGGGTTAGGGTTTTTAACATTCTCCAGAAATCTTTTCTGGACCTAATTCTTTTGATTCAAGGATTAAATCCTCGCTTGCTTTAGCATTTAAGTGTCAAAAAAAATTCTGCATGATGTTTTAGTCAACAGAATGATGAAAGAGGGTCAAAGTCAAAGTGGGAGTTTCCGATTTACAATGCAGATTAGAGTCAATTTCAAGCATTTTCATTAGATAAAATTTTACAACTCTCCGGTTAGGGTTAGGGCTAGGATTAGGGTTAGGGTTTTTACAATTCTCCAGTAATCTTTTCTGGACCTAATTCTTTTGATTCAAGGATTAAATCCTCGCTTCCTTTAGCATTTAAGTGTCAAAAAAAATTCTGCATGATATTTTAGTCAACTGAATGATGAAAGAGGGTCAAAGTCCAAGTGGGAGTTTCCAATTTAAAATGCAGATTAGAGTCGATTTCAAGCATTGTCATTGGAGAAAAAAAATCACACTTCTCTGGTAATCTTTCCTGGATCAAAAGTTTTTGATTCAAGGACTAAATTACACAAATTCCTCGCTTCCTTTAGCAATTAAGTGTCAAAAAAAAATTCTGCATGATATTTTATTGAACTGAATGATGAAAGAAGGTCAAAGTCCAAGTGGGAGTTTCCAATTTAAAATGCAGATTGGAGTCAATGTCAACCATTTTCATTAGATAAAATTTTACAACTCTCCGGTTAGGGTTAGGGCTAGGATTAGGGTTAGGGTTTTTAACATTCTCCAGTAATCTTTTCTGGACCTAATTCTTTTGATTCAAGGATTAAATCCTCGCTTGCTTTAGCATTTAAGTGTCAAAAAAAATTCTGCATGATGTTTTAGTCAACTGAATGATGAAAGAGGGTCAAAGTCAAAGTGGGAGTTTCCAATTTAAAATGCAGATTAGAGTCAATTTCAAGCATTTTCATTAGATAAAATTTTACAACTCTCCGGTTAGGGTTAGGGCTAGGATTAGGGTTAGGGTTTTTAACATTCTCCAGTAATCTTTTCTGGACCTAATTCTTTTGATTCAAGGATTAAATTCCTCGCTTCCTTTAGCATTTAATGTCAAAAAAAATTCTGCATGATATTTTAGTCAACTGAATGATGAAAGAGGGTCAAAGTCCAAGTGGGAGTTTCCAATTTAAAATGCAGATTAGAGTCAATTTCAAGCATTGTCATTGGAGAAAAAAAAATCACACTTCTCTGGTAATCTTTCCTGGATCAAAAGTTTTTGATTCAAGGACAAAATTACACAAATTCCTCGCTTCCTTTAGCAATTAAGTGTCAAAAAAAAATTCTGCATGATATTTTAGTCAACTGAATGATGAAAGAAGGTCAAAGTCCAAGTGGGAGTTTCCAATTTAAAATGCAGATTGGAGTCAATTTCAAGCATTTTCATTAGATAAAATTTTACAACTCTCCGGTTAGGGTTAGGGCTAGGATTAGGGTTAGGGTTTTTAACATTCTCCAGTAATCTTTTCTGGACCTAATTCTTTTGATTCAAGGAATAAATTACAGACTTTCTTTAGCACGTACTTGGCAAAAATGATCTGTCTCAGAATATCTTCATGAACTGAACGATGAAAAAAGGTCAAAGTCCAAGTGAGAGTTTCCAATTTAAAATGCAGATTAGAGTCAATTTTAAGAATTTTCATTAGATAAAATTTTACAACTCTCCGGTTAGGGTTAGGGCTAGGATTAGGGTTAGGGTTTTTACAATTCTCCAGTAATCTTTTCTGGACCTAATTCTTTTGATTCAAGGATTAAATCCTCGCTTCCTTTAGCATTTAAGTGTCAAAAAAAATTCTGCATGATATTTTAGTCAACTGAATGATGAAAGAGGGTCAAAGTCCAAGTGGGAGTTTCTAATTTAAAATGCAGATTAGAGTCGATTTCAAGCATTGTCATTGGAGAAAAAAAAATCACACTTCTCTGGTAATCTTTCCTGGATCAAAAATTTTTGATTCAAGGACTAAATTACACAAATTCCTCGCTTCCTTTAGCAATTAAGTGCCAAAAAAAAAATTCTGCATGATATTTTAGTCAACTGAATGATGAAAGAAGGTCAAAGTCCAAGTAGGAGTTTCCAATTTAAAATGCAGATTGGAGTCAATTTCAAGCATTTTCATTAGATAAAATTTTACAACTCTCCGGTTAGGGTTAGGGCTAGGATTAGGGTTAGGGTTTTTAACATTCTCCAGTAATCTTTTCTGGACCTAATTCTTTTGATTCAAGGATTAAATCCTCGCTTGCTTTAGCATTTAAGTGTCAAAAAAAATTCTGCATGATGTTTTAGTCAACTGAATGATGAAAGAGGGTCAAAGTCAAAGTGGGAGTTTCCAATTTAAAATGCAGATTAGAGTCAATTTCAAGCATTTTCATTAGATAAAATTTTACAACTCTCCGGTTAGGGTTAGGGCTAGGATTAGGGTTAGGGTTTTTACAATTCTCCAGTAATCTTTTCTGGACCTAATTCTTTTGATTCAAGAATTAAATTCCTTGCTTCCTTTAGCATTTACGTGTCAAAAAAAATTCTGCATGATATTTTAGTCAACTGAATGATGAAAGAGGGTCAAAGTCCAAGTGGGAGTTTCCAATTTAAAATGCAGATTAGAGTCGATTTCAAGCATTGTCATTGGAGAAAAAAAAATCACACTTCTCTGGAAATCTTTCCTGGATCAAAAGTTTTTGATTCAAGGACTAAATTACACAAATTCCTCGCTTCCTTTAACAATTAAGTGTCAAAAAAAAATTCTGCATGATATTTTAGTCAACTGAATGATGAAAGAAGGTCAAAGTCCAAGTGGGAGTTTCCAATTTAAAATGCAGATTGGAGTCAATTTCAAGCATTTTCATTAGATAAAATTTTACAACTCTCCGGTTAGGGTTAGGGCTAGGATTAGGGTTAGGGTTTTTAACATTCTCCAGTAATCTTTTCTGGCTCTAATTCTTTTGATTCAAGGATTAAATCCTCGCTTGCTTTAGCATTTAAGTGTCAAAAAAAATTCTGCATGATGTTTTAGTCAACTGAATGATGAAAGAGGGTCAAAGTCAAAGTGGGAGTTTCCAATTTAAAATGCAGATTAGAGTCAATTTCAAGCATTTTCATTAGATAAAATTTTACAACTCTCCGGTTAGGGTTAGGGCTAGGATTAGGGTTAGGGTTTTTAACATTCTCCAGTAAACTTTTCTAGACCTAATTCTTTTGATTCAAGGATTAAATTCCTCGCTTCCTTTAGCATTTAATGTCAAAAAAAATTCTGCATGATATTTTAGTCAACTGAATGATGAAAGAGGGTCAAAGTCCAAGTGGGAGTTTCCAATTTAAAATGCAGATTAGAGTCAATTTCAAGCATTGTCATTGGAGAAAAAAAAATCACACTTCTCTGGTAATCTTTCCTGGATCAAAAGTTTTTGATTCAAGGACAAAATTACACAAATTCCTCGCTTCCTTTAGCAATTAAGTGTCAAAAAAAAATTCTGCATGATATTTTAGTCAACTGAATGATGAAAGAAGGTCAAAGTCCAAGTGGGAGTTTCCAATTTAAAATGCAGATTGGAGTCAATTTCAAGCATTTTCATTAGATAAAATTTTACAACTCTCCGGTTAGGGTTAGGGCTAGGATTAGGGTTATGGTTTTTAACATTCTCCAGTATTCTTTTCTGGACCTAATTCTTTTGATTCAAGGAATAAATTACAGACTTTCTTTAGCATGTACTTGTCAAAAATGATCTGTCTCAGAATATCTTCATGAACTGAACGATGAAAAAAGGTCAAAGTCCAAGTGGGAGTTTCCAATTTAAAATGCAAATTAGAGTCAATTTCAAGCATTTTCATTAGATAAAATTTTACAACTCTCCGGTTAGGGTTAGGGCTAGGATTAGGGTTAGGGTTTTTACAATTCTCCAGTAATCTTTTCTGGACCTAATTCTTTTGATTCAAGAATTAAATTCCTTGCTTCCTTTAGCATTTAAGTGTCAAAAAAAATTCTGCATGATATTTTAGTCAACTGAATGATGCAAGAGGGTCAAAGTCAAAGTGGGAGTTTCCAATTTAAATTGCAGATTACAGTCAATTTCAAGCATTTTCATTAGATAAAATTTTACAACTCTCCGGTTAGGGTTAGGGCTAGGATTAGGGTTAGGGTTTTTACAATTCTCCAGTAATCTTTTCTGGACCTAATTCTTTTGATTCAAGGATTAAATTCCTCGCTTCCTTTAGCATTTAAGTGTCAAAAAAAATTCTGCATGATATTTTAGTCAACTGAATGATGAAAGAGGGTCAAAGTCCAAGTGAGTTTCCAATATAAAATGCAGATTAGAGTCAATTTCAAGCATTGTCATTGGAGAAAAAAATCACACTTCTCTGGTAATCTTTCCTGGATCAAAAGTTTTTGAATCAAGGACTAAATTACACAAATTCCTCGCTTCCTTTAGCATATAAGTGTCAAAAAAAAATTCTGCATGATATTTTAGTCAACTGAATGATGAAAGAGGTCAAAGTCCAAATGGGAGTTTCCAATTTAAAATGCAGATTACAGTCAATTTCAAGCATTTTCATTAGATAAAATTTTACAACTCTCCAGTTAGGGTTAAGGCTAGGATTAGGGTTAGGGTTTTTAACATTCTCCAGTAATCTTTTCTGGACCTAATTCTTTTGATTCAAGGATTAAATTCCTTGCTTCCTTTAGCATTTAAGTGTCAAAAAAAATTCTGCATGATATTTTAGTCAACTGAATGATGAAAGAGGGTCAAAGTCAAAGTGGGAGTTTCCAATTTAAATTGCAGATTACACTCAATTTCAAGCATTTTCATTAGATAAAATTTTACAACTCTCCGGTTAGGGTTAGGGCTAGGATTAGGGTTAGGGTTTTTACAATTCTCCAGTAATCTTTTCTGGACCTAATTCTTTTGATTCAAGGATTAAATTCCTCGCTTCCTTTAGCATTTAAGTGTCAAAAAAAATTCTGCATGATATTTTAGTCAACTGAATGATGAAAGAGGGTCAAAGTCCAAGTGGGAGTTTCCAATTTAAAATGCAGATTAGAGTCAATTTCAAGCATTGTCATTGGAGAAAAAAATCACACTTCTCTGGTAATCTTTCCTGGATCAAAAGTTTTTGATTCAAGGAATAAATTACAGACTTTCTTTAGCATGTACTTGTCAAAAATGATCTGTCTCAGAATATCTTCATGAACTGAACGATGGAAAAAGGTCAAAGTCCAAGTGTGAGTTTCCAATTTAAAATGCAGATTAGAGTCAATTTTAAGAATTTTCATTAGATAAAATTTTACAACTCTCCGGTTAGGGTTAGGGCTAGGATTAGGGTTAGGGTTTTTACAATTCTCCAGTAATCTTTTATGGACCTAATTCTTTTGATTCAAGGATTAAATCCTCGCTTCCTTTAGCATTTAAGTGTCAAAAAAAATTCTGCATGATATTTTAGTCAACTGAATGATGAAAGAGGGTCAAAGTCCAAGTGGGAGTTTCCAATTTAAAATGCAGATTAGAGTCGATTTCAAGCATTGTCATTGGAGAAAAAAAAATCACACTTCTCTGGTAATCTTTCCTGGATCAAAAGTTTTTGATTCAAGGACTAAATTACACAAATTCCTCGCTTCCTTTAGCATATAAGTGTCAAAAAAAAATTCTGCATGATATTTTAGTCAACTGAATGATGAAAGAGGGTCAAAGTCCAAGTGAGAGTTTCCTATTTAAAATGCAGATTAGACTCAATTTCAAGCATTTTCATTAGATAAAATTTTACAACTCTCCAGTTAGGGTTAGGGCTAGGATTAGGGTTAGGGTTTTTACAATTCTCCAGTAATCTTTTCTGGACCTAATTCTTTTGATTCAAGGATTAAATTCCTTGCTTCCTTTAGCATTTAAGTGTCAAAAAAAATTCTGCATGATATTTTAGTCAACTGAATGATGAAAGAGGGTCAAAGTCAAAGTGGGAGTTTCCAATTTAAAATGCAGATTACAGTCAATTTCAAGCATTTTCATTAGATAAAATTTTACAACTCTCCGGTTAGGGTTAGGGCTAGGATTAGGGTTGGGGTTTTTACAATTCTCCAGTAATCTTTTCTGGACCTAATTCTTTTGATTCAAGGATTAAATTCCTTGTTTCCTTTAGCATTTAAGTGTCAAAAAAAATTCTGCATGATATTTTAGTCAACTGAATGATGAAAGAGGGTCAAAGTCAAAGTGGGAGTTTCCAATTTAAATTGCAGATTACAGTCAATTTCAAGCATTTTCATTAGATAAAATTTTACAACTCTCCGGTTAGGGTTAGGGCTAGGATTAGGGTTAGGGTTTTTACAATTCTCCAGTAATCTTTTCTGGACCTAATTCTTTTGATTCAAGGATTAAATTCCTCGCTTCCTTTAGCATTTAAGTGTCAAAAAAAATTCTGCATGATATTTTAGTCAACTGAATGATGAAAGAGGGTCAAAGTCCAAGTGGGAGTTTCCAATTTAAAATGCAGATTAGAGTAAATTTCAAGCATTGTTTTTGGAGAAAAAAAATCACCCTTCACTGGTAATCTTTCCTGGTTCAAAAGTTTTTGATTCAATAACTAAATTACACACTTTCTTTAGCATGTACTTGTCAAAAATGATCTGTCTCAGAATATCTTCATGAACTGAACGATGAAAAAAGGTCAAAGTCCAAGTGGGAGTTTCCAATTTAAAATGCAGATTTGAGTCAATTTCAAGCATTTTCATTAGATAAAATTTTACAACTCTCCGGTTAGGGTTAGGGCTAGGATTAGGTTTAGGGTTTTTACAATTCTCCAGTAATCTTTTCTGGACCTAATTCTTTTGATTCAAGGATTAAATTCCTTGCTTCCTTTAGCATTTAAGTGTCAAAAAAAATTCTGCATGATATTTTAGTCAACTGAATGATGAAAGAGGGTCAAAGTCCAAGTGGGAGTTTCCAATTTAAAATGCAGATTAGAGTAAATTTCAAGCATTGTTTTTGGAGAAAAAAAATCACCCTTCACTGGTAATCTGTCCTGGTTCAAAAGTTTTTGATTCAAGGAATAAATTACAGACTTTCTTTAGCATGTACTTGTCAAAAATGATCTGTCTCGGAATATCTTCATGAACTGAACGATGGAAAAAGGTCAAAGTCCAAGTGTGAGTTTCCAATTTAAAATGCAGATTAGAGTCAATTTTAAGAATTTTCATTAGATAAAATTTTACAACTCTCCGGTTAGGGTTAGGGCTAGGATTAGGGTTAGGGTTTTTACAATTCTCCAGTAATCTTTTCTGGACCTAATTCTTTTGATTCAAGGATTAAATCCTCGCTTCCTTTAGTTTTTAAGTGTCAAAAAAAATTCTGCATGATATTTTAGTCAACTGAATGATGAAAGAGGGTCAAAGTCCAAGTGGGAGTTTCCAATTTAATATGCAGATTAGAGTCAATTTCAAGAATTGTCATTGGAGAAAAAAATCACACTTCTCTGGTAATCTTTCCTGAATCAAAAGTTTTTGATTCAAGAACTAAATTACACACTTTCTTTAGCATGTACTTGTCAAAAATGATCTGTCTCAGAATATCTTCATGAACTGAACGATGGAAAAAGGTCAAAGTCCAAGTGTGAGTTTCCAATTTAAAATGCAAATTAGAGTCAATTTCAAGCATTTTCATTAGATAAAATTTTACAACTCTCCAGTTAGGGTTAGGGCTAGCATTAGGGTTAGGGTTTTTACAATTCTCCAGTAATCTTTTCTGGACCTAATTCTTTTGATTCAATGATTAAATTCCTTGCTGCCTTTAGCATTTAAGTGTCAAAAAAAATTCTGCATGATATTTTAGTCAACTGAATGATGAAAGAGGGTAAAAGTCAAAGTGGGAGTTTCCAATTTAAAATGCAGATTACAGTCAATTTCAAGCATTTTCATTAGATAAAATTTTACAACTCTCCGGTTAGGGTTAGGGCTAGGATTAGGGTTAGGGTTTTTACAATTCTCCAGTAATCTTTTCTGGACCTAATTCTTTTGATTCAAGGATTAAATTCCTCGCTTCCTTTAGCATTTAAGTGTCAAAAAAAATTCTGCATGATATTTTAGTCAACTGAATGATGAAAGAGGGTCAAAGTCCAAGTGGGAGTTTCCAATATAAAATGCAGATTAGAGTCAATTTCAAGCATTGTCATTGGAGAAAAAAATCACACTTCTCTGGTAATCTTTCCCGGATCAAAAGTTTTTGATTCAAGGAATAAATTACAGACTTTCTTTAGCATGTACTTGTCAAAAATGATCTGTCTCAGAATATCTTCATGAACTGAACGATGGAAAAAGGTCAAAGTCTAAGTGTGAGTTTCCAATTTAAAATGCAGATTAAAGTCAATTTTAAGAATTTTCATTAGATAAAATTTTACAACTCTCCGGTTAGGGTTAGGGCTAGGATTAGGGTTAGGGTTTTTACAATTCTCCAGTAATCTTTTCTGGACCTAATTCTTTTGATTCAAGGATTAAATCCTCGCTTCCTTTAGTTTTTAAGTGTCAAAAAAAATTCTGCATGATATTTTAGTCAACTGAATGATGAAAGAGGGTCAAAGTCAAAGTGGGAGTTTCCAATTTAATATGCAGATTAGAGTCAATTTCAAGAATTGTCATTGGAGAAAAAAATCACACTTCTCTGGTAATCTTTCCTGAATCAAAAGTTTTTGATTCAAGAACTAAATTACACACTTTCTTTAGCATGTACTTGTCAAAAATGATCTGTCTCAGAATATCTTCATGAACTGAACGATGGAAAAAGGTCAAAGTCCAAGTGTGAGTTTCCAATTTAAAATGCAAATTAGAGTCAATTTCAAGCATTTTCATTAGATAAAATTTTACAACTCTCCAGTTAGGGTTAGGGCTAGGATTAGGGTTAGGGTTTTTACAATTCTCCAGTAATCTTTTCTGGACCTAATTCTTTTGATTCAAGGATTAAATCCTCGCTTCCTTTAGCATTTAAGTGTAAAAAAAAATTCTGCATGATATTTTAGTCAACTGAATGATGAAAGAGGGTCAAAGTCCACGTGGGAGTTTCCAATTTAAAATGCAGATTAGAGTCAATTTCAAGCATTGTCATTAGATAAAATTTTACAACTCTCCGGTTAGGGTTAGGGCTAGGATTAGGGTTGGGGTTTTTACAATTCTCCAGTAATCTTTTCTGGACCTAATTCTTTTGATTCAAGGATTAAATTCCTCGCTTCCTTTAGCATTTAAGTGTCAAAAAAAATTCTGCATGATGTTTTAGTCAACTGAATGATGAAAGAGGGTCAAAGTCCAAGTGGGAGTTTCCAATATAAAATGCAGATTAGAGTCAATTTCAAGCATTGTCATTGGAGAATAAAATCACACTTCTCTGGTAATCTTTCCTGGATCAAAAGTTTTTGATTCAAGGACTAAATTACACAAATTCCTCGTTTCCTTTAGCATTTAAGTGTCAAAAAAAAATTCTGCATGATATTTTAGTCAACTGAATGATGAAAGAGGGTCAAAGTCCAAGTGGGAGTTTCCAATTTAAAATGCAGATTAGAGTCGATTTCAAGCATTGTCATTGGAGAAAAAAAAATCACACTTCTCTGGTAATCTTTCCTGGATCAAAAGTTTTTGATTCATGGACTAAATTACACAAATTCCTCGCTTCCTTTAGCATTTAAGTGTCAAAAAAAAATTCTGCATGATATTTTAGTCAACTGAATGATGAAAGAGGGTCAAAGTCCAAGTGGGAGTTTCCAATTTAAAATGCAGATTAGAGTCAATTTCAAGCATTTTCATTAGATAAAATTTTACAACTCTCCAGTTAGGGTAAGGGCTAGGATTAGGGTTAGGGTTTTTAACATTCTCCAGTAATCTTTTCTGGACCTAATTCTTTTGATTCAAGGATTAAATTCCTCGCTTACTTTAGCATTTAAGTGTCAAAAAAAAATTCTGCATGATATTTTAGTCAACTGAATGATGAAAGAGGGTCAAAGTCCAAGTGAGAGTTTCCAATTTAAAATGCAGATTAGAGTCAATTTCAAGCATTGTTTTTGGAGAAAAAAAATCACCCTTCACTGGTAATCTTTCCTGGTTCAAAAGTTTTTGATTCAAGAACTAAATTACACACTTTCTTTAGCATGTACTTGTCAAAAATGATCTGTCTCAGAATATCTTCATGAACTGAATGATGGAAAAAGGTCAAAGTCCAAGTGTGAGTTTCCAAATTAAAATGCAGATTAGAGTCAATTTTAAGAATTTTCATTAGATAAAATTTTACAACTCTCCGGTTAGGGTTAGGGCTAGGATTAGGGTTAGGGTTTTTACAATTCTCCAGTAATCTTTTCTGGACCTAATTCTTTTGATTCAAGGATTAAATCCTCGCTTCCTTTAGTATTTAAGTGTCAAAAAAAATTCTGCATGATATTTTAGTCAACTGAATGATGAAAGAGGGTCAAAGTCCAAGTGGGAGTTTCCAATTTAATATGCAGATTAGAGTCAATTTCAAGCATTGTCATTGGAGAAAAAAATCACACTTCTCTGGTAATCTTTCCTGGATCAAAAGTTTTTGATTCAAGGAATAAATTACAGACTTTCTTTAGCACGTACTTGTCAAAAATGATCTGTCTCAGAATATCTTCATGAACTGAACGATGAAAAAAGGTCAAAGTCCAAGTGGGAGTTTCCAATTTAAAATGCAAATTAGAGTCAATTTCAAGCATTTTCATTAGATAAAATTTTACAACTCTCCAGTTAGGGTTAGGGCTAGGATTAGGGTTAGGGTTTTTACAATTCTCCAGGAATCTTTTCTGGACCTAATTCTTTTGATTCAAGGATTAAATCCTCGCTTCCTTTAGCATTTAAGTGTAAAAAAAAATTCTGCATGATATTTTAGTCAACTGAATGATGAAAGAGGGTCAAAGTCCACGTGGGAGTTTCCAATTTAAAATGCAGATTAGAGTCAATTTCAAGCATTGTCATTAGATAAAATTTTACAACTCTCCGGTTAGGGTTAGGGCTAGGATTAGGGTTGGGGTTTTTACAATTCTCCAGTAATCTTTTCTGGACCTAATTCTTTTGATTCAAGGATTAAATTCCTCGCTTCCTTTAGCATTTAAGTGTCAAAAAAAATTCTGCATGATGTTTTAGTCAACTGAATGATGAAAGAGGGTCAAAGTCCAAGTGGGAGTTTCCAATATAAAATGCAGATTAGAGTCAATTTCAAGCATTGTCATTGGAGAATAAAATCACACTTCTCTGGTAATCTTTCCTGGATCAAAAGTTTTTGATTCAAGGACTAAATTACACAAATTCCTCGTTTCCTTTAGCATTTAAGTGTCAAAAAAAAATTCTGCATGATATTTTAGTCAACTGAATGATGAAAGAGGGTCAAAGTCCAAGTGGGAGTTTCCAATTTAATATGCAGATTAGAGTCAATTTCAAGAATTGTCATTGGAGAAAAAAATCACACTTCTCTGGTAATCTTTCCTGAATCAAAAGTTTTTGATTCAAGAACTAAATTACACACTTTCTTTAGCATGTACTTGTCAAAAATGATCTGTCTCAGAATATCTTCATGAACTGAACGATGGAAAAAGGTCAAAGTCCAAGTGTGAGTTTCCAATTTAAAATGCAAATTAGAGTCAATTTCAAGCATTTTCATTAGATAAAATTTTACAACTCTCCAGTTAGGGTTAGGGCTAGGATTAGGGTTAGGGTTTTTACAATTCTCCAGTAATCTTTTCTGGACCTAATTCTTTTGATTCAATGATTAAATTCCTTGCTGCCTTTAGCATTTAAGTGTCAAAAAAAATTCTGCATGATATTTTAGTCAACTGAATGATGAAAGAGGGTAAAAGTCAAAGTGGGAGTTTCCAATTTAAAATGCAGATTACAGTCAATTTCAAGCATTTTCATTAGATAAAATTTTACAACTCTCCGGTTAGGGTTAGGGCTAGGATTAGGGTTAGGGTTTTTACAATTCTCCAGTAATCTTTTCTGGACCTAATTCTTTTGATTCAAGGATTAAATTCCTCGCTTCCTTTAGCATTTAAGTGTCAAAAAAAATTCTGCATGATATTTTAGTCAACTGAATGATGAAAGAGGGTCAAAGTCCAAGTGGGAGTTTCCAATATAAAATGCAGATTAGAGTCAATTTCAAGCATTGTCATTGGAGAAAAAAATCACACTTCTCTGGTAATCTTTCCCGGATCAAAAGTTTTTGATTCAAGGAATAAATTACAGACTTTCTTTAGCATGTACTTGTCAAAAATGATCTGTCTCAGAATATCTTCATGAACTGAACGATGGAAAAAGGTCAAAGTCTAAGTGTGAGTTTCCAATTTAAAATGCAGATTAGAGTCAATTTTAAGAATTTTCATTAGATAAAATTTTACAACTCTCCGGTTAGGGTTAGGGCTAGGATTAGGGTTAGGGTTTTTACAATTCTCCAGTAATCTTTTCTGGACCTAATTCTTTTGATTCAAGGATTAAATCCTCGCTTCCTTTAGTTTTTAAGTGTCAAAAAAAATTCTGCATGATATTTTAGTCAACTGAATGATGAAAGAGGGTCAAAGTCAAAGTGGGAGTTTCCAATTTAATATGCAGATTAGAGTCAATTTCAAGAATTGTCATTGGAGAAAAAAATCACACTTCTCTGGTAATCTTTCCTGAATCAAAAGTTTTTGATTCAAGAACTAAATTACACACTTTCTTTAGCATGTACTTGTCAAAAATGATCTGTCTCAGAATATCTTCATGAACTGAACGATGGAAAAAGGTCAAAGTCCAAGTGTGAGTTTCCAATTTAAAATGCAAATTAGAGTCAATTTCAAGCATTTTCATTAGATAAAATTTTACAACTCTCCAGTTAGGGTTAGGGCTAGGATTAGGGTTAGGGTTTTTACAATTCTCCAGTAATCTTTTCTGGACCTAATTCTTTTGATTCAAGGATTAAATCCTCGCTTCCTTTAGCATTTAAGTGTAAAAAAAAATTCTGCATGATATTTTAGTCAACTGAATGATGAAAGAGGGTCAAAGTCCACGTGGGAGTTTCCAATTTAAAATGCAGATTAGAGTCAATTTCAAGCATTGTCATTAGATAAAATTTTACAACTCTCCGGTTAGGGTTAGGGCTAGGATTAGGGTTGGGGTTTTTACAATTCTCCAGTAATCTTTTCTGGACCTAATTCTTTTGATTCAAGGATTAAATTCCTCGCTTCCTTTAGCATTTAAGTGTCAAAAAAAATTCTGCATGATGTTTTAGTCAACTGAATGATGAAAGAGGGTCAAAGTCCAAGTGGGAGTTTCCAATATAAAATGCAGATTAGAGTCAATTTCAAGCATTGTCATTGGAGAATAAAATCACACTTCTCTGGTAATCTTTCCTGGATCAAAAGTTTTTGATTCAAGGACTTAATTACACAAATTCCTCGTTTCCTTTAGCATTTAAGTGTCAAAAAAAAATTCTGCATGATATTTTAGTCAACTGAATGATGAAAGAGGGTCAAAGTCCAAGTGGGAGTTTCCAATTTAAAATGCAGATTAGAGTCGATTTCAAGCATTGTCATTGGAGAAAAAAAAATCACACTTCTCTGGTAATCTTTCCTGGATCAAAAGTTTTTGATTCATGGACTAAATTACACAAATTCCTCGCTTCCTTTAGCATTTAAGTGTCAAAAAAAAATTCTGCATGATATTTTAGTCAACTGAATGATGAAAGAGGGTCAAAGTCCAAGTGGGAGTTTCCAATTTAAAATGCAGATTAGAGTCGATTTCAAGCATTGTCATTGGAGAAAAAAAAATCACACTTCTCTGGTAATCTTTCCTGGATCAAAAGTTTTTGATTCATGGACTAAATTACACAAATTCCTCGCTTCCTTTAGCATTTAAGTGTCAAAAAAAAATTCTGCATGATATTTTAGTCAACTGAATGATGAAAGAGGGTCAAAGTCCAAGTGGGAGTTTCCAATTTAAAATGCAGATTAGAGTCAATTTCAAGCATTTTCATTAGATAAAATTTTACAACTCTCCAGTTAGGGTAAGGGCTAGGATTAGGGTTAGGGTTTTTAACATTCTCCAGTAATCTTTTCTGGACCTAATTCTTTTGATTCAAGGATTAAATTCCTCGCTTACTTTAGCATTTAAGTGTCAAAAAAAAATTCTGCATGATATTTTAGTCAACTGAATGATGAAAGAGGGTCAAAGTCCAAGTGAGAGTTTCCAATTTAAAATGCAGATTAGAGTCAATTTCAAGCATTGTTTTTGGAGAAAAAAAATCACCCTTCACTGGTAATCTTTCCTGGTTCAAAAGTTTTTGATTCAAGAACTAAATTACACACTTTCTTTAGCATGTACTTGTCAAAAATGATCTGTCTCAGAATATCTTCATGAACTGAATGATGGAAAAAGGTCAAAGTCCAAGTGTGAGTTTCCAAATTAAAATGCAGATTAGAGTCAATTTTAAGAATTTTCATTAGATAAAATTTTACAACTCTCCGGTTAGGGTTAGGGCTAGGATTAGGGTTAGGGTTTTTACAATTCTCCAGTAATCTTTTCTGGACCTAATTCTTTTAATTCAAGGATTAAATCCTCGCTTCCTTTAGTATTTAAGTGTCAAAAAAAATTCTGCATGATATTTTAGTCAACTGAATGATGAAAGAGGGTCAAAGTCCAAGTGGGAGTTTCCAATTTAATATGCAGATTAGAGTCAATTTCAAGCATTGTCATTGGAGAAAAAAATCACACTTCTCTGGTAATCTTTCCTGGATCAAAAGTTTTTGATTCAAGGAATAAATTACAGACTTTCTTTAGCACGTACTTGTCAAAAATGATCTGTCTCAGAATATCTTCATGAACTGAACGATGAAAAAAGGTCAAAGTCCAAGTGGGAGTTTCCAATTTAAAATGCAAATTAGAGTCAATTTCAAGCATTTTCATTAGATAAAATTTTACAACTCTCCAGTTAGGGTTAGGGCTAGGATTAGGTTTAGGGTTTTTACAATTCTCCAGTAATCTTTTCTGGACCTAATTCTTTTGATTCAAGGATTAAATCCTCGCTTCCTTTAGCATTTAAGTGTAAAAAAAAATTCTGCATGATATTTTAGTCAACTGAATGATGAAAGAGGGTCAAAGTCCAAGTGGGAGTTTCCAATTTAAAATGCAGATTAGAGTCAATTTCAAGCATTGTCATTGGAGAAAAAAAATCACACTTCTCTGGTAATCTTTCCTGGATAAAAAGTTTTTGATTCAAGGAATAAATTACAGACTTTCTTTAGCATGTACTTGTCAAAAATGATCTGTCTCAGAATATCTTCATGAACTGAACGATGAAAAAAGGTCAAAGTCCAAGTGGGAGTTTCCAATTTAAAATGCAAATTAGAGTCAATTTCAAGCATTTTCATTAGATAAAATTTTACAACTCTCCGGTTAGGGTTAGGACTAGGATTAGGGTTAGGGTTTTTACAATTCTCCAGTAATCTTTTCTGGACCTAATTCTTTTGATTCATGGATTAAATTCCTCGCTTGCTTTAGCATTTAAGTGCCAAAAAAAATCTGCATGATATTTTAGTCAACTGAATGATGAAAGAGGGTCAAAGTCCAAGTGGGAGTTTCCAATTTAAAATGCAGATTAGAGTCAATTTCAAGCATTGTCATTGGAGAAAATAAATCACACTTCTCTGGTAATCTTTCCTGGTTAAAAAGTTTTTGATTCAAGGACTAAACTACACACTTTCTTTAGCATGTACTTGTCAAAAATGATCTGTCTCAGAATATCTTCATGAACTGAACGATGAAAAAAGGTCAAAGTCCAAGTGGGAGTTTCCAATTTAAAATGCAAATTAGAGTCAATTTCAAGCATTTTCATTAGATAAAATTTTACAACTCTCCAGTTAGGGTTAGGGCTAGGATTAGGGTTAGGGTTTTTACAATTCTCCAGTAATATTTTCTGGACCAAATTCTTTTGATTCAAGGATTAAATTCCTTGCTTCCTGTAGCATTTAAGTGTCAAAAAAAATTCTGCATGATATTTTAGTCAACTGAATGATGAAAGAGGGTCAAAGTCCAAGTGGGAGTTTCCAATATAAAATGCAGATTAGAGTCAATTTCAAGCATTGTCATTGGAGAATAAAATCACACTTCTCTGGTAATCTTTCCTGGATCAAAAGTTTTTGATTCAAGGAATAAATTACACAAATTCCTCGCTTCCTTTAGCATTTAAGTGTCAAAAAAAAAATTCTGCATGATATTTTAGTCAACTGAATGATGAAAGAGGGTCAAAGTCCAAGTGGGAGTTTCCAATTTAATATGCAGATTAGTGTCAATTTCAAGCATTGTCATTGGAGAAAATAAATCACACTTCTCTGGTAATCTTTCCTGGATCAAAAGATTTTGATTCAAGGACTAAATTACACACTTTCTTTAGCATGTACTTGTCAAAAATGATCTGTCTCAGAATAT
This sequence comes from Brienomyrus brachyistius, assembly GCF_023856365.1. Taxonomy (NCBI): domain Eukaryota; kingdom Metazoa; phylum Chordata; class Actinopteri; order Osteoglossiformes; family Mormyridae; genus Brienomyrus; species Brienomyrus brachyistius. Next base: position 150,404 of record NW_026042369.1, on the reverse strand, counting down.
CTTCATGAACTGTACGATGGAAAAAGGTGAAAGTCCAAGTGGGAGTTTCCAATTTAAAATGCACATTCGAGTCAATTTGAATAATTTTCATTACATAAAATTTTACAACTCTCTGGTTAGGGTTAGGGCTAGGATTAGGGTTAGGGTTTTTACAATTCTCCAGTAATCTTTTCTGGACCAAATTCTTTTGATTCAAGGATTAAATTCCATGCTTCCTTTAGCATTTAAGTGTCAAAAAAAATTCTGCATGATATTTTAGTCAACTGAATGATGAAAGAGGGTCAAAGTCCAAGTGGGAGTTTCCAATTTTAAATGCAGATTACAGTCAATTTCAAGCATTTTCATTAGATAAAATTTTACAACTCTCCGGTTAGGGTTAGGGCTAGGATTAGGGTTGGGGTTTTTACAATTCTCCAGTAATCTTTTCTGGACCTAATTCTTTTGATTCAAGGATTAAATTCCTCGCTTCCTTTAGCATTTAAGTGTCAAAAAAAATTCTGCATGATATTTTAGTCAACTGAATGATGAAAGAGGGTCAAAGTCCAAGTGGGAGTTTCCAATATAAAATGCAGATTAGAGTCAATTTCAAGCATTGTCATTGGAGAATAAAATCACACTTCTCTGGTAATCTTTCCTGGATCAAAAGTTTTTGATTCAAGGAATAAATTACACAAATTCCTCGCTTCCTTTAGCATTTAAGTGTCAAAAAAAAAATTCTGCATGATATTTTAGTCAACTGAATGATGAAAGAGGGTCAAAGTCCAAGTGGGAGTTTCCAATTTAATATGCAGATTAGTGTCAATTTCAAGCATTGTCATTGGAGAAAATAAATCACACTTCTCTGGTAATCTTTCCTGGATCAAAAGATTTTGATTCAAGGACTAAATTACACACTTTCTTTAGCATGTACTTCTCAAAAATGATCTGTCTCAGAATATCTTCATGAACTGTACGATGGAAAAAGGTGAAAGTCCAAGTGGGAGTTTCCAATTTAAAATGCAGATTCGAGTCAATTTGAATAATTTTCATTACATAAAATTTTACAACTCTCTGGTTAGGGTTAGGGCTAGGATTAGGGTTAGGGTTTTTACAATTCTCCAGTAATCCTTTCTGGACCTAATTCTTTTGATTCAAGGATTAAATTCCATGCTTCCTTTAGCATTTAAGTGTCAAAAAAAATTCTGCATGATATTTTAGTCAACTGAATGATGAAAGAGGGTCAAAGTCCAAGTGGGAGTTTCCAATTTTAAATGCAGATTACAGTCAATTTCAAGCATTTTCATTAGATAAAATTTTACAACTCTCCAGTTAGGGTTAGGGCTAGGATTAGGGTTAGGGTTTTTACAATTCTCCAGTAATCTTTTCTGGACCTAATTCTTTTGATTCAAGGATTAAATTCCTCGCTTACTTTAGCATTTAAGTGTAAAAAAAAATTCTGCATGATATTTTAGTCAACTGAATGATGAAAGAGGGTCAAAGTCCAAGTGGGAGTTTCCAATATAAAATGCAGATTAGAGTCAATTTCAAGCATTGTCATTGGAGAATAAAATCACACTTCTCTGGTAATCTTTCCTGGATCAAAAGTTTTTGATTCAAGGAATAAATTACACAAATTCCTCGCTTCCTTTAGCATTTAAGTGTCAAAAAAAAAATTCTGCATGATATTTTAGTCAACTGAATGATGAAAGAGGGTCAAAGTCCAAGTGGGAGTTTCCAATTTAATATGCAGATTAGTGTCAATTTCAAGCATTGTCATTGGAGAAAATAAATCACACTTCTCTGGTAATCTTTCCTGGATCAAAAGATTTTGATTCAAGGACTAAATTACACACTTTCTTTAGCATGTACTTGTCAAAAATGATCTGTCTCAGAATATCTTCATGAACTGTACGATGGAAAAAGGTCAAAGTCCAAGTGGGAGTTTCCAATTTAAAATGCAAATTAGAGTCAATTTCAAGCATTTTCATTGGATAAAATTTTACAACTCTCTGGTTAGGGTTAGGGCTAGGATTAGGGTTAGGGTTTTTACAATTCTCCAGTAATCTTTTCTGGACCTAATTCTTTTGATTCAAGGATTAAATTCCTCGCTTCCTTTAGCATTTAAGTGTCAAAAAAAATTCTGCATGATATTTTAGTCAACTGAATGATGAAAGTGGGTCAAAGTCCAAGTGGGAGTTTCCAATATAAAATGCAGATTAGAGTCAATTTCAAGCATTGTCATTGGAGAAAAAAATCACACTTCTCTGGTAATCTTTCCTGGATCAAAAGTTTTTGATTCAAGGAATAAATTACAGACTTTCTTTAGCATGTACTTGTCAAAAATGATCTGTCTCAGAATATCTTCATGAACTGAACGATGAAAAAAGGTCAAAGTCCAAGTGGGAGTTTCCAATTTAAAATGCAGATTCGAGTCAATTTCAAGCATTTTCATTACATAAAATTTTACAACTCTCTGGTTAGGGTTAGGGCTAGGATTAGGGTTAGGGTTTTTACAATTCTCCAGTAATCTTTTCTGGACCTAATTCTTTTTATTCAAGGATTAAATTCCTTGCTGCCTTTAGCATTTAAGTGTCAAAAAAAATTCTGCATGATATTTTAGTCAACTGAATGATGAAAGAGGGTAAAAGTCAAAGTGGGAGTTTCCAATTTAAAATGCAGATTACAGTCAATTTCAAGCATTTTCATTAGATAAAATTTTACAACTCTCCGGTTAGGGTTAGGGCTAGGATTAGGGTTAGGGTTTTTACAATTCTCCAGTAATCTTTTCTGGACCTAATTCTTTTGATTCAAGGATTAAATTCCTCGCTTCCTTTAGCATTTAAGTGTCAAAAAAAATTCTGCATGATATTTTAGTCAACTGAATGATGAAAGAGGGTCAAAGTCCAAGTGGGAGTTTCCAATATAAAATGCAGATTAGAGTCAATTTCAAGGATTGTCATTGGAGAAAAAAATCACACTTCTCTGGTAATCTTTCCCGGATCAAAAGTTTTTGATTCAAGGAATAAATTACAGACTTTCTTTAGCATGTACTTGTCAAAAATGATCTGTCTCAGAATATCTTCATGAACTGAACGATGGAAAAAGGTCAAAGTCCAAGTGTGAGTTTCCAATTTAAAATGCAGATTAGAGTCAATTTTAAGAATTTTCATTAGATAAAATTTTACAACTCTCCGGTTAGGGTTAGGGCTAGGATTAGGGTTAGGGTTTTTACAATTCTCCAGTAATCTTTTCTGGACATAATTCTTTTGATTCAAGGATTAAATCCTCGCTTCCTTTAGTTTTTAAGTGTCAAAAAAAATTCTGCATGATATTTTAGTCAACTGAATGATGAAAGAGGGTCAAAGTCAAAGTGGGAGTTTCCAATTTAATATGCAGATTAGAGTCAATTTCAAGAATTGTCATTGGAGAAAAAAATCACACTTCTCTGGTAATCTTTCCTGAATCAAAAGTTTTTGATTCAAGAACTAAATTACACACTTTCTTTAGCATGTACTTGTCAAAAATGATCTGTCTCAGAATATCTTCATGAACTGAAAGATGAAAGAGGATCAAAGTCCAAGTGGGAGTTTCCAATTTAAAATGCAGATTCGAGTCAATTTCAAGCATTTTCATTACATAAAATTTTACAACTCTCTGGTTAGGGTTAGGGCTAGGATTAGGGTTAGGGTTTTTACAATTCTCCAGTAATCTTTTCTGGACCTAATTCTTTTGATTCAAGGATTAAATTCCTTGCTGCCTTTAGCATTTAAGTGTCAAAAAAAATTCTGCATGATATTTTAGTCAACTGAATGATGAAAGAGGGTAAAAGTCAAAGTGGGAGTTTCCAATTTAAAATGCAGATTACAGTCAATTTCAAGCATTTTCATTAGATAAAATTTTACAACTCTCCGGTTAGGGTTAGGGCTAGGATTAGGGTTAGGGTTTTTACAATTCTCCAGTAATCTTTTCTGGACCTAATTCTTTTGATTCAAGGATTAAATTCCTCGCTTCCTTTAGCATTTAAGTGTCAAAAAAAATTCTGCATGATATTTTAGTCAACTGAATGATGAAAGAGGGTCAAAGTCCAAGTGGGAGTTTCCAATATAAAATGCAGATTAGAGTCAATTTCAAGCATTGTCATTGGAGAAAAAAATCACACTTCTCTGGTAATCTTTCCCGGATCAAAAGTTTTTGATTCAAGGAATAAATTACAGACTTTCTTTAGCATGTACTTGTCAAAAATGATCTGTCTCAGAATATCTTCATGAACTGAACGATGGAAAAAGGTCAAAGTCCAAGTGTGAGTTTCCAATTTAAAATGCAGATTAGAGTCAATTTTAAGAATTTTCATTAGATAAAATTTTACAACTCTCCGGTTAGGGTTAGGGCTAGGATTAGGGTTAGGGTTTTTACAATTCTCCAGTAATCTTTTCTGGACATAATTCTTTTGATTCAAGGATTAAATCCTCGCTTCCTTTAGTTTTTAAGTGTCAAAAAAAATTCTGCATGATATTTTAGTCAACTGAATGATGAAAGAGGGTCAAAGTCAAAGTGGGAGTTTCCAATTTAATATGCAGATTAGAGTCAATTTCAAGAATTGTCATTGGAGAAAAAAATCACACTTCTCTGGTAATCTTTCCTGAATCAAAAGTTTTTGATTCAAGAACTAAATTACACACTTTCTTTAGCATGTACTTGTCAAAAATGATCTGTCTCAGAATATCTTCATGAACTGAACGATGGAAAAAGGTCAAAGTCCAAGTGTGAGTTTCCAATTTAAAATGCAAATTAGAGTCAATTTCAAGCATTTTCATTAGATAAAATTTTACAACTCTCCAGTTAGGGTTAGGGCTGGGATTAGGGTTAGGGTTTTTACAATTCTCCAGTAATCTTTTCTGGACCTAATTCTTTTGATTCAAGGATTAAATCCTCGCTTCCTTTAGCATTTAAGTGTAAAAAAAAATTCTGCATGATATTTTAGTCAACTGAATGATGAAAGAGGGTCAAAGTCCAAGTGGGAGTTTCCAATTTAAAATGCAGATTAGAGTCAATTTCAAGCATTGTCATTAGATAAAATTTTACAACTCTCCGGTTAGGGTTAGGGCTAGGATTAGGGTTGGGGTTTTTACAATTCTCCAGTAATCTTTTCTGGACCTAATTCTTTTGATTCAAGGATTAAATTCCTCGCTTCCTTTAGCATTTAAGTGTCAAAAAAAAATTCTGCATGATATTTTAGTCAACTGAATGATGAAAGAGGGTCAAAGTCCAAGTGGGAGTTTCCAATTTAAAATGCAGATTAGAGTCGATTTCAAGCATTGTCATTGGAGAAAAAAAAATCACACTTCTCTGGTAATCTTTCCTGGATCAAAAGTTTTTGATTCATGGACTAAATTACACAAATTCCTCGCTTCCTTTAGCATTTAAGTGTCAAAAAAAAATTCTGCATGATATTTTAGTCAACTGAATGATGAAAGAGGGTCAAAGTCCAAGTGGGAGTTTCCAATTTAAAATGCAGATTAGAGTCAATTTCAAGCATTTTCATTAGATAAAATTTTACAACTCTCCAGTTAGGGTAAGGGCTAGGATTAGGGTTAGGGTTTTTAACATTCTCCAGTAATCTTTTCTGGACCTAATTCTTTTGATTCAAGGATTAAATTCCTCGCTTACTTTAGCATTTAAGTGTCAAAAAAAAATTCTGCATGATATTTTAGTCAACTGAATGATGAAAGAGGGTCAAAGTCCAAGTGAGAGTTTCCAATTTAAAATGCAGATTAGACTCAATTTCAAGCATTTTCATTAGATAAAGTTTTACAACTCTCCGGTTAGGGTTAGGGCTAGGATTAGGGTTAGGGTTTTTAACATTCTCCAGTAATCTTTTCTGGACCTAATTCTTTTGATTCAAGGATTAAATTCCTCGCTTCCTTTAGCATTTAAGTGTCAAAAAAAATTCTGCATGATATTTTAGTCAACTGAATGATAAAAGAGGGTCAAAGTCCAAGAGGGAGTTTCCAATATAAAATGCAGATTAGAGTCAATTTCAAGCATTGTCATTGGAGAAAAAATTCACACTTCTCTGGTAATCTTTCCTGGATCAAAAGTTTTTGATTCAAGGAATAAATTACAGACTTTCTTTAGCACGTACTTGTCAAAAATGATCTGTCTCAGAATATCTTCATGAACTGAACGATGAAAAAAGGTCAAAGTCCAAGTGAGAGTTTCCAATTTAAAATGCAGATTAGAGTCAATTTTAAGAATTTTCATTAGATAAAATTTTACAACTCTCCGGTTAGGGTTAGGGCTAGGATTAGGGTTAGGGTTTTTACAATTCTCCAGTAATCTTTTCTGGACCTAATTCTTTTGATTCAAGGATTAAATCCTCGCTTCCTTTAGCATTAAAGTGTCAAAAAAAATTCTGCATGATATTTTAGTCAACTGAATGATGAAAGAGGGGCAAAGTCCAAGTGGGAGTTTCCAATTTAAAATGCAGATTAGAGTCAATTTCAAGCATTTTCATTAGATAAAATTTTACAACTCTCCGGTTAGGGTTGGGGCTAGGATTAGGGTTAGGGTTTTTAACATTCTCCAGTAATCTTTTCTGGACCTAATTCTTTTGATTCAAGGATTAAATTCCTCGCTTCCTTTAGCAATTAAATGTCAAAAAAGAAATTCTGCATGATATTTTAGTCAACTGAATGATGAAAGAGGGTCAAAGTCCAAGTGGGAGTTTCCAATTTAATATGCAGATTAGTGTCAATTTCAAGCATTGTCATTGGAGAAAATAAATCACACTTCTCTGGTAATCTTTCCTGGATCAAAAGTTTTTGATTCAAGGACTAAATTACACACTTTCTTTAGCATGTACTTGTCAAAAATGATCTGTCTCAGAATATCTTCATGAACTGTACGATGGAAAAAGGTCAAAGTCAAAGTGGGAGTTTCCAATTTAAAATGCAGATTACAGTCAATTTCAAGCATTTTCATTACATAAAATTTTACAACTCTCCGGTTAGGGTTAGGGTTAGGATTAGGGTTAGGGTTTTTACAATTCTCCAGTAATCTTTTCTGGACCTAATTCTTTTGATTCAAGGATTAAATCCTCGCTTCCTTTAGCATTATGTGTCAAAAAAAATTCTGCATGATATTTTAGTCAACTGAATGATGAAAGAGGGTCAAAGTCCAAGTGGGAGTTTCCAATTTAAAATGCAGATTAGAGTCAATTTCAAGCATTGTTTTTGGAGAAAAAAAATCACCCTTCACTGGTAATCTTTCCTGGATCAAAAGTTTTTGATTCAAGGAATAAATTACAGACTTTCTTTAGCACGTACTTGTCAAAAATGATCTGTCTCAGAATATCTTCATGAACTGAACGATGAAAAAAGGTCAAAGTCCAAGTGGGAGTTTCCAATTTAAAATGCAAATTAGAGTCAATTTCAAGCATTTTCATTAGATAAAATTTTACAACTCTCCAGTTAGGGTTAGGGCTAGGATTAGGGTTAGGGTTTTTACAATTCTCCAGTAATCTTTTCTGGACCTAATTCTTTTGATTCAAGGATTAAATCCTCGCTTCCTTTAGCATTTAAGTGTAAAAAAAAATTCTGCATGATATTTTAGTCAACTGAATGATGAAAGAGGGTCAAAGTCCAAGTGGGAGTTTCCAATTTAAAATGCAGATTAGAGTCAATTTCAAGCATTGTTTTTGGAGAAAAAAAATCACCCTTCACTGGTAATCTTTCCTGGTTTAAAAGTTTTTGATTCAAGAACTAAATTACACACTTTATTTAGCATGTACTTGTCAAAAATGATCTGTCTCAGAATAACTTCATTAACTGAACGATGGAAAAAGGTCAAAGTCCAAGTGGGAGTTTCCAATTTAAAATGCAGATTAGAGTCAATTTTAAGAATTTTCATTAGATAAAATTTTACAACTCTCCGGTTAGGGTTAGGGCTAGGATTAGGGTTAGGGTTTTTACAATTCTCCAGTAATATTTTCTGGACCAAATTCTTTTGATTCAAGGATTAAATTCCTTGCTTCCTTTAGCATTTAAGTGTCAAAAAAAAATTCTGCATGATATTTTAGTCAACTGAATGATGAAAGAGGGTCAAAGTCCAAGTGGAAGTTTCCAATATAAAATGCAGATTAGAGTCAATTTCAAGCATTGTTATTGGAGAATAAAATCACACTTCTCTGGTAATCTTTCCTGGATCAAAAGTTTTTGATTCAAGGAATAAATTACACAAATTCCTCGCTTCCTTTAGCATTTAAGTGTCAAAAAAAAAATTCTGCATGATATTTTAGTCAACTGAATGATGAAAGAGGGTCAAAGTCCAAGTGGGAGTTTCCAATTTAATATGCAGATTAGTGTCAATTTCAAGCATTGTCATTGGAGAAAATAAATCACACTTCTCTGGTAATCTTTCCTGGATCAAAAGATTTTGATTCAAGGACTAAATTACACACTTTCTTTAGCATGTACTTGTCAAAAATGATCTGTCTCAGAATATCTTCATGAACTGTACGATGGAAAAAGGTGAAAGTCCAAGTGGGAGTTTCCAATTTAAAATGCACATTCGAGTCAATTTGAATAATTTTCATTACATAAAATTTTACAACTCTCTGGTTAGGGTTAGGGCTAGGATTAGGGTTAGGGTTTTTACAATTCTCCAGTAATCTTTTCTGGACCAAATTCTTTTGATTCAAGGATTAAATTCCATGCTTCCTTTAGCATTTAAGTGTCAAAAAAAATTCTGCATGATATTTTAGTCAACTGAATGATGAAAGAGGGTCAAAGTCCAAGTGGGAGTTTCCAATTTTAAATGCAGATTACAGTCAATTTCAAGCATTTTCATTAGATAAAATTTTACAACTCTCCCGTTAGGGTTAGGGCTAGGATTAGGGTTGGGGTTTTTACAATTCTCCAGTAATCTTTTCTGGACCTAATTCTTTTGATTCAAGGATTAAATTCCTCGCTTCCTTTAGCATTTAAGTGTCAAAAAAAATTCTGCATGATATTTTAGTCAACTGAATGATGAAAGAGGGTCAAAGTCCAAGTGGGAGTTTCCAATATAAAATGCAGATTAGAGTCAATTTCAAGCATTGTCATTGGACAATAAAATCACACTTCTCTGGTAATCTTTCCTGGATCAAAAGTTTTTGATTCAAGGAATAAATTACACACTTTCTTTAGCATGTACTTGTCAAAAATGATCTGTCTCAGAATATCTTCATGAACTGTACGATGGAAAAAGGTGAAAGTCCAAGTGGGAGTTTCCAATTTAAAATGCACATTCGAGTCAATTTGAATAATTTTCATTACATAAAATTTTACAACTCTCTGGTTAGGGTAAGGGCTAGGATTAGGGTTAGGGTTTTTACAATTCTCCAGTAATCTTTTCTGGACCAAATTCTTTTGATTCAAGGATTAAATTCCATGCTTCCTTTAGCATTTAAGTGTCAAAAAAAATTCTGCATGATATTTTAGTCAACTGAATGATGAAAGAGGGTCAAAGTCCAAGTGGGAGTTTCCAATTTTAAATGCAGATTACAGTCAAATTCAAGCATTTTCATTAGATAAAATTTTACAACTCTCCGGTTAGGGTTAGGGCTAGGATTAGGGTTGGGGTTTTTACAATTCTCCAGTAATCTTTTCTGGACCTAATTCTTTTGATTCAAGGATTAAATTCCTCGCTTCCTTTAGCATTTAAGTGTCAAAAAAAAAATTCTGCATGATATTTTAGTCAACTGAATGATGAAAGAGGGTCAAAGTCCAAGTGGGAGTTTCCAATATAAAATGCAGATTAGAGTCAATTTAAAGCATTGTCATTGGAGAATAAAATCACACTTCTCTGGTAATCTTTCCTGGATCAAAAGTTTTTGATTCAAGGAATAAATTACACAAATTCCTCGCTTCCTTTAGCATTTAAGTGTCAAAAAAAAAAATTCTGCATGATATTTTAGTCAACTGAATGATGAAAGAGGGTCAAAGTCCAAGTGGGAGTTTCCAATTTAATATGCAGATTAGTGTCAATTTCAAGCATTGTCATTGGAGAAAATAAATCACACTTCTCTGGTAATCTTTCCTGGATCAAAAGATTTTGATTCAAGGACTAAATTACACACTTTCTTTAGCATGTACTTGTCAAAAATGATCTGTCTCAGAATATCTTCATGAACTGTACGATGGAAAAAGGTGAAAGTCCAAGTGGGAGTTTCCAATTTAAAATGCAGATTCGAGTCAATTTGAATAATTTTCATTACATAAAATTTTACAACTCTCTGGTTAGGGTTAGGGCTAGGATTAGGGTTAAGGTTTTTACAATTCTCCAGTAATCCTTTCTGGACCTACTTCTTTTGATTCAAGGATTAAATTCCTCGCTTCCTTTGGCATTTAAGTGTCAAAAAAAAATTCTGCATGATATTTTAGTCAACTGAATGATGAAAGAGGGTCAAAGTCCAAGTGGGAGTTTCCAATTTAAAATGCAGATTAGAGTCAATTTTAAGAATTTTCATTAGATAAAATTTTACAAATTTCCAGTTAGGGTTAGGGCTAGGATTAGGGTTAGGGTTTTTACAATTCTCCAGAAATCTTTTCTGGACCTAATTCTTTTGTTTCAAGGATTAAATTCCTCGCTTCCTTTAGCATTTAAGTGTAAAAAAAATTCTGCATGATATTTTAGTCAACTGAATGATGAAAGAGGGTCAAAGTCAAAGTGGGAGTTTCTAATTTAAAATGTAAATTAGAGTCAATTTCAAGCATTTTCATTAGATAAAATTTTACAACTCTCCGGTTAGGGTTAGGGCTAGGATTAGGGTTAGGGTTTTTACAATTCTCCAGTAATCTTTTCTGGACCTAATTCTTTTGATTCAAGGATTAAATTCCTCGCTTCCTTTAGCATTTAAGTGTCAAAAAAAATTCTGCATGATATTTTAGTCAACTGAATGATGAAAGAGGGTCAAAGTCCAAGTGGGAGTTTCCAATATAAAATGCAGATTAGAGTCAATTTCAAGCATTGTCATTGGAGAATAAAATCACACTTCTCTGGTAATCTTTCCTGGATCAAAAGTTTTTGATTCAAGGAATAAATTACACAAATTCCTCGCTTCCTTTAGCATTTAAGTGTCAAAAAAAAAATTCTGCATGATATTTTAGTCAACTGAATGATGAAAGAGGGTCAAAGTCCAAGTGGGAGTTTCCAATTTAATATGCAGATTAGTGTCAATTTCAAGCATTGTCATTGGAGAAAATAAATCACACTTCTCTGGTAATCTTTCCTGGATCAATAGATTTTGATTCAAGGACTAAATTACACACTTTCTTTAGCATGTACTTGTCAAAAATGATCTGTCTCAGAATATCTTCATGAACTGTACGATGGAAAAAGGTGAAAGTCCAAGTGGGAGTTTCCAATTTAAAATGCACATTCGAGTCAATTTGAATAATTTTCATTACATAAAATTTTACAACTCTCTGGTTAGGGTAAGGGCTAGGATTAGGGTTAGGGTTTTTACAATTCTCCAGTAATCTTTTCTGGACCAAATTCTTTTGATTCAAGGATTAAATTCCATGCTTCCTTTAGCATTTAAGTGTCAAAAAAAATTCTGCATGATATTTTAGTCAACTGAATGATGAAAGAGGGTCAAAGTCCAAGTGGGAGTTTCCAATTTTAAATGCAGATTACAGTCAATTTCAAGCATTTTCATTAGATAAAATTTTACAACTCTCCGGTTAGGGTTAGGGCTAGGATTAGGGTTGGGGTTTTTACCATTCTCCAGTAATCTTTTCTGGACCTAATTCTTTTGATTCAAGGATTAAATTCCTCGCTTCCTTTAGCATTTAAGTGTCAAAAAAAAATTCTGCATGATATTTTAGTCAACTGAATGATGAAAGAGGGTCAAAGTCCAAGTGGGAGTTTCCAATATAAAATGTAGATTAGAGTCAATTTCAAGCATTGTCATTGGAGAATAAAATCACACTTCTCTGGTAATCTTTCCTGGATCAAAAGTTTTTGATTCAAGGAATAAATTACACAAATTCCTCGCTTCCTTTAGCATTTAAGTGTCAAAAAAAAAATTCTGCATGATATTTTAGTCAACTGAATGATGAAAGAGGGTCAAAGTCCAAGTGGGAGTTTCCAATTTAATATGCAGATTAGTGTCAATTTCAAGCATTGTCATTGGAGAAAATAAATCACACTTCTCTGGTAATCTTTCCTGGATCAAAAGATTTTGATTCAAGGACTAAATTACACACTTTCTTTAGCATGTACTTGTCAAAAATGATCTGTCTCAGAATATCTTCATGAACTGTACGATGGAAAAAGGTGAAAGTCCAAGTGGGAGTTTCCAATTTAAAATGCAGATTCGAGTCAATTTGAATAATTTTCATTACATAAAATTTTACAACTCTCTGGTTAGGGTTAGGGCTAGGATTAGGGTTAAGGTTTTTACAATTCTCCAGTAATCCTTTCTGGACCTAATTCTTTTGATTCAAGGATTAAATTCCTCGCTTCCTTTGGCATTTAAGTGTCAAAAAAAAATTCTACATGATATTTTAGTCAACTGAATGATGAAAGAGGGTCAAAGTCCAAGTGGGAGTTTCCAATTTAAAATGCAGATTAGAGTCGATTTCAAGCATTGTCATTGGAGAAAATAAATCACACTTCTCTGGTAATCTTTCCTGGATCAAAAGTTTTTGAATCAAGGACTAAATTACACAAATTCCTCGCTTCCTTTAGAATTTAAGTGTAAAAAAAATTCTGCATGATATTTTAGTCAACTGAATGATGAAAGAGGGTCAAAGTCAAAGTGGGAGTTTCTAATTTAAAATGTAAATTAGAGTCAATTTCAAGCATTTTCATTAGATAAAATTTTACAACTCTCCGGTTAGGGTTAGGGCTAGGATTAGGGTTAGGGTTTTTACAATTCTCCAGTAATCTTTTCTGGACCTAATTCTTTTGATTCAAGGATTAAATTCCTCGCTTCCTTTAGCATTTAAGTGTCAAAAAAATTCTGCATGATATTTTAGTCAACTGAATGATGAAAGAGGGTCAAAGTCCAAGTGGGAGTTTCCAATATAAAATGCAGATTAGAGTCAATTTCAAGCATTGTCATTGGAGAAAAAAATCACACTTCTCTGGTAATCTTTCCTGGATCAAAAGTTTTTGATTCAAGGAATAAATTACAGACTTTCTTTAGCACGTACTTGTCAAAAATGATCTGTCTCAGAATATCGTCATGAACTGAACGATGAAAAAAGGTCAAAGTCCAAGTGGGAGTTTCCAATTTAAAATGCAGATTAGAGTCAATTTTAAGAATTTTCATTAGATAAAATTTTACAACTCTCCGGTTAGGGTTAGGGCTAGGATTAGGGTTAGGGTTTTTACAATTCTCCAGTAATCTTTTCTGGACCTAATTCTTTTGATTCAAGGATTAAATCCTCGCTTCCTTTAGCATTTAAGTGTCAAAAAAAATTCTGCATGATATTTTAGTCAACTGAATGATGAAAGAGGGTCAAAGTCCAAGTGGGAGTTTCCTATTTAAAATGCAGATTAGAGTCGATTTCAAGCATTGTCATTGGAGAAAAAAAAATCACACTTCTCTGGTAATCTTTCCTGGATCAAAAGTTTTTGATTCAAGGACTAAATTACACAAATTCCTCACTTCCTTTAGCATTTAAGTGTCAAAAAAAAATTCTGCATGATATTTTAGTCAACTGAATGATGAAAGAGGGTCAAAGTCCAAGTGGGAGTTTCCAATTTAAAATGCAGATTAGAGTCAATTTCAAGCATTTTCATTAGATAAAATTTTACAACTCTCCAGTTAGGGTTAGGGCTAGGATTAGGGTTAGGGTTTTTAACATTCTCCAGTAATCTTTTCTGGACCTAATTCTTTTGATTCAAGGATTAAATTCCTCGCTTACTTTAGCATTTAAGTGTCAAAAAAAATTCTGCATGATATTTTAGTCAACTGAATGACGAAAGAGGGTCAAAGTCCAAGTGAGAGTTTCCAATTTAAAATGCAGATTAAACTCAATTTCAAGCATTTTCATTAGATAAAATTTTACAACTCTTCGGTTAGGGTTAGGGCTAGGATTAGGGTTAGGGTTTTTAACATTCTCCAGTAATCTTTTCTAGACCTAATTCTATTGATTCAAGGATTAAATTCCTCGCTTCCTTTAGCATTTAATGTCAAAAAAAATTCTGCATGATATTTTAGTCAACTGTATGATGAAAGAGGGTCAAAGTCCAAGTGGGAGTTTCCAATTTAAAATGCAGATTAGAGTCAATTTCAAGCATTGTCATTGGAGAAAAAAAAATCACACTTCTCTGGTAATCTTTCCTGGATCAAAAGTTTTTGATTCAAGGACTAAATTACACAAATTCCTCGCTTCCTTTAGCAATTAAGTGTCAAAAAAAAATTCTGCATGATATTTTAGTCAACTGAATGATGAAAGAAGGTCAAAGTCCAAGTGGGAGTTTCCAATTTAAAATGCAGATTGGAGTCAATTTCAAGCATTTTCATTAGATAAAATTTTACAACTCTCCGGTTAGGGTTAGGGCTAGGATTAGGGTTAGGGTTTTTAACATTCTCCAGTAATCTTTTCTGGACCTAATTCTTTTGATTCAAGGAATAAATTACAGACTTTCTTTAGCATGTACTTGTCAAAAATGATCTGTCTCAAAATATCTTCATGAACTGAACTATGAAAAAAGGTCAAAGTCCAAGTGGGAGTTTCCAATTTAAAATGCAAATTAGAGTCAATTTCAAGCATTTTCATTAGATAAAATTTTACAACTCTCCGGTTAGGGTTAGGGCTAGGGTTAGGGTTTTTACAATTCTCCAGTAATCTTTTCTGGACCTAATTCTTTTGATTCAAGAATTAAATTCCTTGCTTCCTTTAGCATTTAAGTGTCAAAAAAAATTCTGCATGATATTTTAGTCAACTGAATGATGAAAGAGGGTCAAAGTCAAAGTGGGAGTTTCCAATTTAAATTGCAGATTACAGTCAATTTCAAGCATTTTCATTAGATAAAATTTTACAACTCTCCGGTTAGGGTTAGGGCTAGGATTAGGGTTAGGGTTTTTACAATTCTCCAGTAATCTTTTCTGGACATAATTCTTTTGATTCAAGGATTAAATTCCTCGCTTCCTTTAGTATTTAAGTGTCAAAAAAAATTCTGCATGATATTTTAGTCAACTGAATGATGAAAGAGGGTCAAAGTCCAAGTGAGTTTCCAATATAAAATGCAGATTAGAGTCAATTTCAAGCATTGTCATTGGAGAAAAAAATTACACTTCTCTGGTAATCTTTCCTGGATCAAAAGTTTTTGATTCAAGGACTAAATTACACACTTTCTTTAGCATGTACTTGTCAAAAATGATCTGTCTCAGAATATCTTCATGAACTGTACGATGGAAAATGGTCAAAGTCAAAGTGGGAGTTTCCAATTTAAAATGCAGATTACAGTCAATTTCAAGCATTTTCATTACATAAAATTTTACAACTCTCCGGTTAGGGTTAGGGTTAGGATTAGGGTTAGGGTTTTTACAATTCGCCAGTAATCTTTTCTGGACCTAATTCTTTTGATTCAAGGATTAAATCCTCGCTTCCTTAAGCATTTAAGTGTCAAAAAAAATTCTGCATGATATTTTAGTCAACTGAATGATGAAAGAGGGTCAAAGTCCAAGTGGGAGTTTCCAATTTAAAATGCAGATTAGAGTTGATTTCAAGCATTGTCATTGGAGAAAAAAAATCACACTTCTCTGGTAATCTTTCCTGGATCAAAAGTTTCTGATTCAAGGACTAAATTACACAAATTCCTCGCTTCCTTTAGCAATTAAGTGTCAAAAAAAAATTCTGCATGATATTTTAGTGAACTGAATGATGAAAGAAGGTCAAAGTCCAAGTGGGAGTTTCCAATTTAAAATGCAGATTGGAGTCAATGTCAAGCATTTTCATTAGATAAAATTTTACAACTCTCCGGTTAGGGTTAGGGCTAGGATTAGGGTTAGGGTTTTTAACATTCTCCAGTAATCTTTTCTGGACCTAATTCTTTTGATTCAAGGATTAAATCCTCGCTTCCTTTAGCATTTAAGTGTCAAAAAAAATTCTGCATGATGTTTTAGTCAACTGAATGATGAAAGAGGGTCAAAGTCAAAGTGGGAGTTTCCAATTTAAAATGCAGATTACAGTTAATTTCAAGCATTTTCCTTAGATAAAATTTTACAACTCTCCGGTTAGGGTTAGGGCTAGGATTAGGGTTAGGGTTTTTAACATTCTCCAGTAATCTTTTCTAGACCTAATTCTTTTGATTCAAGAATTAAATTCCTCGCTTCCTTTAGCATTTAATGTCAAAAAAAATTCTGCATGATATTTTAGTCAGCTGAATGATGAAAGAGGGTCAAAGTCCAAGTGGGAGTTTCCAATTTAAAATGCAGATTAGAGTCAATTTCAAGCATTGTTATTGGAGAAAAAAAAATCACACTTCTCTGGTAATCTTTCCTGGATCAAAAGTTTTTGATTCAAGGACTAAATTACACAAATTCCTCGCTTCCTTTAGCAATTAAGTGTCAAAAAAAAATTCTGCATGATATTTTAGTCAACTGAATGATGAAAGAAGGTCAAAGTCCAAGTGGGAGTTTCCAATTTAAAATGCAGATTGGAGTCAATTTCAAGCATTTTCATTAGATAAAATTTTACAACTCTCCGGTTAGGGTTAGGGTTAGGATTAGGGTTAGGGTTTTTACAATTCTCCAGTAATCTTTTCTGGACCTAATTCTTTTGATTCAAGGAATAAATTACAGACTTTCTTTAGCATGTACTTGTCAAAAATGATCTGTCTCAGAATATCTTCATGAACTGAACGATGAAAAAAGGTCAAAGTCCAAGTGGGAGTTTCCAATTTAAAATGCAAATTAGAGTCAATTTCAAGCATTTTCATTAGATAAAATTTTACAACTCTCCGGTTAGGGTTAGGGCTAGGGTTAGGGTTTTTACAATTCTCCAGTAATCTTTTCTGGACCTAATTCTTTTGATTCAAGAATTAAATTCCTTGCTTCCTTTAGCATTTAAGTGTCAAAAAAAATTCTGCATGATATTTTAGTCAACTGAATGATGAAAGAGGGTCAAAGTCAAAGTGGGAGTTTCCAATTTAAATTGCAGATTACAGTCAATTTCAAGCATTTTCATTAGATAAAATTTTACAACTCTCCGGTTAGGGTTAGGGCTAGGATTAGGGTTAGGGTTTTTACAATTCTCCAGTAATCTTTTCTGGACCTAATTCTTTTGATTCAAGGATTAAATTCCTCGCTTCCTTTAGTATTTAAGTGTCAAAAAAAATTCTGCATGATATTTTAGTCAACTGAATGATGAAAGAGGGTCAAAGTCCAAGTGAGTTTCCAATATAAAATGCAGATTAGAGTCAATTTCAAGCATTGTCATTGGAGAAAAAAATTACACTTCTCTGGTAATCTTTCCTGGATCAAAAGTTTTTGATTCAAGGACTAAATTACACACTTTCTTTAGCATGTACTTGTCAAAAATGATCTGTCTCAGAATATCTTCATGAACTGTACGATGGAAAATGGTCAAAGTCAAAGTGGGAGTTTCCAATTTAAAATGCAGATTACAGTCAATTTCAAGCATTTTCATTACATAAAATTTTACAACTCTCCGGTTAGGGTTAGGGTTAGGATTAGGGTTAGGGTTTTTACAATTCGCCAGTAATCTTTTCTGGACCTAATTCTTTTGATTCAAGGATTAAATCCTCGCTTCCTTAAGCATTTAAGTGTCAAAAAAAATTCTGCATGATATTTTAGTCAACTGAATGATGAAAGAGGGTCAAAGTCCAAGTGGGAGTTTCCAATTTAAAATGCAGATTAGAGTTGATTTCAAGCATTGTCATTGGAGAAAAAAAATCACACTTCTCTGGTAATCTTTCCTGGATCAAAAGTTTTTGATTCAAGGACTAAATTACACAAATTCCTCGCTTCCTTTAGCAATTAAGTGTCAAAAAAAAATTCTGCATGATATTTTAGTGAACTGAATGATGAAAGAAGGTCAAAGTCCAAGTGGGAGTTTCCAATTTAAAATGCAGATTGGAGTCAATGTCAAGCATTTTCATTAGATAAAATTTTACAACTCTCCGGTTAGGGTTAGGGCTAGGATTAGGGTTAGGGTTTTTAACATTCTCCAGTAATCTTTTCTGGACCTAATTCTTTTGATTCAAGGATTAAATCCTCGCTTCCTTTAGCATTTAAGTGTCAAAAAAAATTCTGCATGATGTTTTAGTCAACTGAATGATGAAAGAGGGTCAAAGTCAAAGTGGGAGTTTCCAATTTAAAATGCAGATTACAGTTAATTTCAAGCATTTTCCTTAGATAAAATTTTACAACTCTCCGGTTAGGGTTAAGGCTAGGATTAGGGTTAGGGTTTTTAACATTCTCCAGTAATCTTTTCTAGACCTAATTCTTTTGATTCAAGAATTAAATTCCTCGCTTCCTTTAGCATTTAATGTCAAAAAAAATTCTGCATGATATTTTAGTCAGCTGAATGATGAAAGAGGGTCAAAGTCCAAGTGGGAGTTTCCAATTTAAAATGCAGATTAGAGTCAATTTCAAGCATTGTTATTGGAGAAAAAAAAATCACACTTCTCTGGTAATCTTTCCTGGATCAAAAGTTTTTGATTCAAGGACTAAATTACACAAATTCCTCGCTTCCTTTAGCAATTAAGTGTCAAAAAAAAATTCTGCATGATATTTTAGTCAACTGAATGATGAAAGAAGGTCAAAGTCCAAGTGGGAGTTTCCAATTTAAAATGCAGATTGGAGTCAATTTCAAGCATTTTCATTAGATAAAATTTTACAACTCTCCGGTTAGGGTTAGGGTTAGGATTAGGGTTAGGGTTTTTACAATTCTCCAGTAATCTTTTCTGGACCTAATTCTTTTGATTCAAGGAATAAATTACAGACTTTCTTTAGCATGTACTTGTCAAAAATGATCTGTCTCAAAATATCTTCATGAACTGAACGATGAAAAAAGGTCAAAGTCCAAGTGGGAGTTTCCAATTTAAAATGCAAATTAGAGTCCATTTCAAGCATTTTCATTAGATAAAATTTTACAACTCTCCGGTTAGGGTTAGGGCTAGGATTAGGGTTAGGGTTTTTAACATTCTCCAGTAATCTTTTCTGGACCTAATTCTTTTGATTCAAGGATTAAATTCCTCGCTTCCTTTAGCATTTAATGTCAAAAAAAAATTCTGCACGATATTTTAGTCAACTGAATGATGAAAGAGGGTCAAAGTCCAAGTGGGAGTTTCCAATTTAAAATGCAGATTAGAGTCATTTTCAAGCATTTTCATTAGATAAAATTTTACAACTCTCCAGTTAGGGTTAGGGCTAGGATTAGGGTTAGGGTTTTTAACATTCTCCAGTAATCTTTTCTGGACCTAATTCTTTTGATTCAAGGATTAAATTCCTCGCTTACTTTAGCATTTAAGTGTAAAAAAAAATTCTGCATGATATTTTAGTCAACTGAATGATGAAAGAGGGTCAAAGTCCAAGTGGGAGTTTCCAATTTAAAATGCAGATTAGAGTCAATTTCAAGCATTGTCATTGGAGAAAAAAATCACACTTCTCTGGTAATCTTTCCTGGATCAAAAGTTTTTGATTCAAGGAATAAATTACAGACTTTCTTTAGCACGTACTTGTCAAAAATGATCTGTCTCAGAATATCTTCATGAACTGAACGATGAAAAAAGGTCAAAGTCCAAGTGAGAGTTTCCAATTTAAAATGCAGATTAGAGTCAATTTTAAGAATTTTCATTAGATAAAATTTTACAACTCTCCGGTTAGGGTTAGGGCTAGGATTAGGGTTAGGGTTTTTACAATTCTCCAGTAATCTTTTCTGGACCTAATTCTTTTGATTCAAGGATTAAATCCTCACTTCCTTTAGCATTTAAGTGTCAAAAAAAATTCTGCATGATATTTTAGTCAACTGAATGATGAAAAAGGGTCAAAGTCCAAGTGGGAGTTTCTAATTTAAAATGCAGATTAGAGTCGATTTCAAGCATTGTCATTGGAGAAAAAAAAATCACACTCCTCTGGTAATCTTTCCTGGATCAAAAATTTTTGATTCAAGGACTAAATTACACAAATTCCTCGCTTCCTTTAGCAATTAAGTGCCAAAAAAAAATTCTGCATGATATTTTAGTCAACTGAATGATGAAAGAAGGTCAAAGTCCAAGTAGGAGTTTCCAATTTAAAATGCAGATTGGAGTCAATTTCAAGCATTTTCATTAGATAAAATTTTACAACTCTCCGGTTAGGGTTAGTGCTAGGATTAGGGTTAGGGTTTTTACCATTCTCCAGTAATCTTTTCTGGACCTAATTCTTTTGATTCAAGGATTAAATCCTCGCTTGCTTTAGCATTTAAGTGTCAAAAAAAATTCTGCATGATGTTTTAGTCAACTGAATGATGAAAGATGGTCAAAGTCAAAGTGGGAGTTTCCAATTTAAAATGCAGATTAGAGTCAATTTCAAGCATTTTCATTAGATAAAATTTTACAACTCTCCGGTTAGGGTTAGGGCTAGGATTAGGGTTAGGGTTTTTACAATTCTCCAGTAATCTTTTCTGGACCTAATTCTTTTGATTCAAGAATTAAATTCCTTGCTTCCTTTAGCATTTAAGTGTCAAAAAAAATTCTGCATGATATTTTAGTCAACTGAATGATGAAAGAGGGTCAAAGTCAAAGTGGGAGTTTCCAATTTAAATTGCAGATTAGAGTCATTTTCAAGCATTTTCATTAGATAAAATTTTACAACTCTCCGGTTAGGGTTAGGGCTAGGATTAGGGTTAGGGTTTTTACAATTCTCCAGTAATCTTTTCTGGACCTAATTCTTTTGATTCAAGGATTAAATTCCTCGCTTCCTTTAGCATTTAAGTGTCAAAAAAAATTCTGCATGATATTTTAGTCAACTGAATGATGAAAGAGGGTCAAAGTCCAAGTGAGTTTCCAATATAAAATGCAGATTAGAGTCAATTTCAAGCATTGTCATTGGAGAAAAAAATTACACTTCTCTGGTAATCTTTCCTGGATCAAAAGTTTTTGATTCAAGGAATAAATTACAGACTTTCTTTATCACGTACTTGTCAAAAATGATCTGTCTCAGAAATTCTTCATGAACTGAACGATGAAAAAAGGTCAAAGTCCAAGTGGGAGTTTCCAATTTAAAATGCAGATTAGAGTCAATTTTAAGAATTTTCATTAGATAAAATTTTACAACTCTCCGGTTAGGGTTAGGGCTAGGATTAGGGTTAGGGTTTTTACAATTCTCCAGTAATCTTTTCTGGACCTAATTCTTTTGATTCAAGGATTAAATCCTCGCTTCCTTTAGCATTTAAGTGTCAAAAAAAATTCTGCATGATATTTTAGTCAACTGAATGATGAAAGAGGGTCAAAGTCCAAGTGGGAGTTTCCAATTTAAAATGCAGATTAGAGTCGATTTCAAGCATTGTCATTGGAGAAAAAAAAATCACACTTCTCTGGAAATCTTTCCTGGATCAAAAGTTTTTGATTCAAGGACAAAATTACACAAATTCCTCGCTTCCTTTAGCAATTAAGTGTCAAAAAAAAATTCTGCATGATATTTTAGTCAACTGAATGATGAAAGAAGGTCAAAGTCCAAGTGGGAGTTTCCAATTTAAAATGCAGATTGGAGTCAATTTCAAGCATTTTCATTAGATAAAATTTTACAACTCTCCGGTTAGGGTTAGGGCTAGGATTAGGGTTAGGGTTTTTAACATTCTCCAGTATTCTTTTCTGGACCTAATTCTTTTGATTCAAGGAATAAATTACAGACTTTCTTTAGCATGTACTTGTCAAAAATGATCTGTCTCAGAATATCTTCATGAACTGAACGATGAAAAAAGGTCAAAGTCCAAGTGGGAGTTTCCAATTTAAAATGCAAATTAGAGTCAATTTCAAGCATTTTCATTAGATAAAATTTTACAACTCTCTGGTTAGGGTTAGGGCTAGGATTAGGGTTAGGGTTTTTACAATTCTCCAGTAATCTTTTCTGGACCTAATTCTTTTGATTCAAGAATTAAATTCCTTGCTTCCTTTAGCATTTAAGTGTCAAAAAAAATTCTGCATGATATTTTAGTCAACTGAATGATGAAAGAGGGTCAAAGTCAAAGTGGGAGTTTCCAATTTAAATTGCAGATTACAGTCAATTTCAAGCATTTTCATTAGATAAAATTTTACAACTCTCCGGTTAGGGTTAGGGCTAGGATTAGGGTTAGGGTTTTTACAATTCTCCAGTAATCTTTTCTGGACCTAATTCTTTTGATTCAAGGATTAAATTCCTCGCTTCCTTTAGCATTTAAGTGTCAAAAAAAATTCTGCATGATATTTTAGTCAACTGAATGATGAAAGAGGGTCAAAGTCCAAGTGAGTTTCCAATATAAAATGCAGATTAGAGTCAATTTCAAGCATTGTCATTGGAGAAAAAAATCACACTTCTCTGGTAATCTTTCCTGGATCAAAAGTTTTTGAATCAAGGACTAAATTACACAAATTCCTCGCTTCCTTTAGCATTTAAGTGCCAAAAAAAAAATTCTGCATGATATTTTAGTCAACTGAATGATGAAAGAGGGTCAAAGTCCAAGTGAGAGTTTCCAATTTAAAATGCAGATTAGAGTCAATTTCAAGCATTTTCATTAGATAAAATTTTACAACTCTCCGGTTAGGGTTAGGGCTAGGACTAGGGTTAGGGTTTTTAACATTCTCCAGTAATCTTTTCTGGACCTAATTCTTTTGATTCAAGGATTAAATTCCTCGCTTCCTTTAGCATTTAATGTCAAAAAATATTCTGCACGATATTTTAGTCAACTGAATGATGAAAGAGGGTCAAAGTCCAAGTGGGAGTTTCCAATTTAAAATGCAGATTAGAGTCAATTTCAAGCATTTTCATTAGATAAAATTTTACAACTCTCCAGTTAGGGTTAGGGCTAGGATTAGGGTTAGGGTTTTTAACATTCTCCAGTAATCTTTTCTGGACCTAATTCTTTTGATTCAAGGATTAAATTCCTCGCTTACTTTAGCATTTAAGTGTAAAAAAAAATTCTGCATGATATTTTAGTCAACTGAATGATGAAAGAGGGTCAAAGTCCAAGTGAGAGTTTCCAATTTAAAATGCAGATTAGAGTCAATTTCAAGCATTGTCACTGGAGAAAAAAAAATCACACTTCTCTGGTAATCTTTCCTGGATCAAAAGTTTTTGATTCAAGGACTAAATTACACAAATTCCTCGCTTCCTTTAGCATTTAAGTGCCAAAAAAAAAATTCTGCATGATATTTTAGTCAACTGAATGATGAAAGAGGGTCAAAGTCCAAGTGGGAGTTTCCAATTTAAAATGCAGATTAGAGTCAATTTCAAGCATTTTCATTAGATAAAATTTTACAACTCTCCAGTTAGGGTTAGGGCTAGGATTAGGGTTAGGGTTTTTACAATTCTCCAGTAATCTTTTCTGGACCTAATTCTTTTGATTCAAGGATTAAATTCCTCGCTTCCTTTAGCATTTAATGTCAAAAAAAAATTCTGCACGATATTTTAGTCAACTGAATGATGAAAGAGGGTCAAAGTCCAAGTGGGAGTTTCCAATTTAAAATGCAGATTAGAGTCAATTTCAACCATTTTCATTAGATAAAATTTTACAACTCTCCAGTTAGGGTTAGGGCTAGGATTAGGGTTAGGGTTTTTAACATTCTCCAGTAATCTTTTCTGGACCTAATTCTTTTGATTCAAGGATTAAATTCCTCGCTTACTTTAGCATTTAAGTGTAAAAAAAAATTCTGCATGATATTTTAGTCAACTGAATGATGAAAGAGGGTCAAAGTCCAAGTGAGAGTTTCCAATTTAAAATGCAGATTAGAGTCAATTTCAAGCATTGTCACTGGAGAAAAAAAAATCACACTCCTCTGGTAATCTTTCCTGGATCAAAAGTTTTTGATTCAAGGACTAAATTACACAAATTCCTCGCTTCCTTTAGCATTTAAGTGCCAAAAAAAAATTCTGCATGATATTTTAGTCAACTGAATGATGAAAGAGGGTCAAAGTCCAAGTGGGAGTTTCCAATTTAAAATGCAGATTAGAGTCAATTTCAAGCATTTTCATTAGATAAAATTTTACAACTCTCCAGTTAGGGTTAGGGCTAGGATTAGGGTTAGGGTTTTTACAATTCTCCAGTAATCTTTTCTGGACCTAATTCTTTTGATTCAAGGATTAAATTCCTCGCTTACTTTAGCATTTAAGTGTAAAAAAAAATTCTGCATGATATTTTAGTCAACTGAATGATGAAAGAGGGTCAAAGTCCAAGTGAGAGTTTCCAATTTAAAATGCAGATTAGAGTCAATTTCAAGCATTGTCATTGGAGAAAAAAAAATCACACTTCTCTGGTAATCTTTCCTGGATCAAAAGTTTTTGATTCAAGGACTAAATTACACAAATTCCTCGCTTCCTTTAGCATTTAAGTGCCAAAAAAAAAATTCTGCATGATATTTTAGTCAACTGAATGATGAAAGAGGGTCAAAGTCCAAGTGGGAGTTTCCAATTTAAAATGCAGATTAGAGTCAATTTCAAGCATTTTCATTAGATAAAATTTTACAACTCTCCGGTTAGGGTTAGGGCTAGGATTAGGGTTAGGGTTTTTAACATTCTCCAGTAATCTTTTCTAGACCTAATTCTTTTGATTCAAGGATTAAATTCCTCGCTTCCTTTAGCATTTAATGTCAAAAAAAATTCTGCATGATATTTTAGTCAACTGAATGATGAAAGAGGGTCAAAGTCCAAGTGGGAGTTTCCAATTTAAAATGCAGATTAGAGTCAATTTCAAGCATTTTCATTAGATAAAATTTTACAACTCTCCAGTTAGGGTTAGGGCTAGGATTAGGGTTAGGGTTTTTACAATTCTCCAGTAATCTTTTCTGGACCTAATTCTTTTGATTCAAGGATTAAATTCCTTGCTTACTTTAGCATTTAAGTGTAAAAAAAAAATTCTGCATGATATTTTAGTCAACTGAATGATGAAAGAGGGTCAAAGTCCAAGTGAGAGTTTCCAATTTAAAATGCAGATTAGAGTCAATTTCAAGCATTGTCATTGGAGAAAAAAAAATCACACTTCTCTGGTAATCTTTCCTGGATCAAAAGTTTTTGATTCAAGGACTAAATTACACAAATTCCTCGCTTCCTTTAGCATTTAAGTGCCAAAAAAAAATTCTGCATGATATTTTAGTCAACTGAATGATGAAAGAGGGTCAAAGTCCAAGTGGGAGTTTCCAATTTAAAATGCAGATTAGAGTCAATTTCAAGCATTTTCATTAGATAAAATTTTACAACTCTCCGGTTAGGGTTAGGGCTAGGATTAGGGTTAGGGTTTTTAACATTCTGCAGTAATCTTTTCTAGACCTAATTCTTTTGATTCAAGGATTAAATTCCTCGCTTCCTTTAGCATTTAATGTCAAAAAAAATTCTGCATGATATTTTAGTCAACTGAATGATGAAAGAGGGTCAAAGTCCAAGTGGGAGTTTCCAATTTAAAATGCAGATTAGAGTCAATTTCAAGCATTGTCATTGGAGAAAAAAAAATCACACTTCTCTGGTAATCTTTCCTGGATCAAAAGTTTTTGAATCAAGGACTAAATTACACAAATTCCTCGCTTCCTTTAGCATTTAAGTGCCAAAAAAAAAATTCTGCATGATATTTTAGTCAACTGAATGATGAAAGAGGGTCAAAGTCCAAGTGAGAGTTTCCAATTTAAAATGCAGATTAGAGTCAATTTCAAGCATTTTCATTAGATAAAATTTTACAACTCTCCGGTTAGGGTTAGGGCTAGGATTAGGGTTAGGGTTTTTAACATTCTCCAGTAATCTTTTCTGGACCTAATTCTTTTGATTCAAGGATTAAATTCCTCGCTTCCTTTAGCATTTAATGTCAAAAAAAAATTCTGCACGATATTTTAGTCAACTGAATGATGAAAGAGGGTCAAAGTCCAAGTGAGAGTTTCCAATTTAATATGCAGATTAGAGTCAATTTCAAGCATTTTCATTAGATAAAATTTTACAACTCTCCGGTTAGGGTTAGGGCTGGGATTAGGGTTAGGGTTTTTAACATTCTCCAGTAATCTTTTCTGGACCTAATTCTTTTGATTCAAGGATTAAATTCCTCGCTTCCTTTAGCATTTAATGTCAAAAAAAAATTCTGCACGATATTTTAGTCAACTGAATGATGAAAGAGGGTCAAAGTCCAAGTGGGAGTTTCCAATTTAAAATGCAGATTAGAGTCAATTTCAAGCATTTTCATTAGATAAAATTTTACAACTCTCCGGTTAGGGTTAGGGCTAGGATTAGGGTTAGGGTTTTTAACATTCTCCAGTAATCTTTTCTAGACCTAATTCTTTTGATTCAAGGATTAATTTCCTCGCTTCCTTTAGCATTTAATGTCAAAAAAAATTCTGCATGATATTTTAGTCAACTGAATGATGAAAGAGGGTCAAAGTCCAAGTGGGAGTTTCCAATTTAAAATGCAGATTAGAGTCAATTTCAAGCATTTTCATTAGATAAAATTTTACAACTCTCCAGTTAGGGTTAGGGCTAGGATTAGGGTTAGGGTTTTTACAATTCTCCAGTAATCTTTTCTGGACCTAATTCTTTTGATTCAAGGATTAAATTCCTCGCTTACTTTAGCATTTAAGTGTAAAAAAAAAATTCTGCATGATATTTTAGTCAACTGAATGATGAAAGAGGGTCTAAGTCCAAGTGAGAGTTTCCAATTTAAAATGCAGATTAGAGTCAATTTCAAGCATTGTCATTGGAGAAAAAAAAATCACACTTCTCTGGTAATCTTTCCTGGATCAAAAGTTTTTGATTCAAGGACTAAATTACACAAATTCCTCGCTTCCTTTAGCATTTAAGTGCCAAAAAAAAAATTCTGCATGATATTTTAGTCAACTGAATGATGAAAGAGGGTCAAAGTCCAAGTGGGAGTTTCCAATTTAAAATGCAGATTAGAGTCAATTTCAAGCATTTTCATTAGATAAAATTTTACAACTCTCCGGTTAGGGTTAGGGCTAGGATTAGGGTTAGGGTTTTTAACATTCTCCAGTAATCTTTTCTAGACCTAATTCTTTTGATTCAAGGATTAAATTCCTCGCTTCCTTTAGCATTTAATGTCAAAAAAAATTCTGCATGATATTTTAGTCAACTGAATGATGAAAGAGGGTCAAAGTCCAAGTGGGAGTTTCCAATTTAAAATGCAGATTAGAGTCAATTTCAAGCATTGTCATTGGAGAAAAAAAAATCACACTTCTCTGGTAATCTTTCCTGGATCACAAGTTTTTGAATCAAGGACTAAATTACACAAATTCCTCGCTTCCTTTAGCATTTAAGTGCCAAAAAAAAAATTCTGCATGATATTTTAGTCAACTGAATGATGAAAGAGGGTCAAAGTCCAAGTGAGAGTTTCCAATTTAAAATGCAGATTAGAGTCACTTTCAAGCATTTTCATTAGATAAAATTTTACAACTCTCCGGTTAGGGTTAGGGCTAGGACTAGGGTTAGGGTTTTTAACATTCTCCAGTAATCTTTTCTGGACCTAATTCTTTTGATTCAAGGATTAAATTCCTCGCTTCCTTTAGCATTTAATGTCAAAAAAAAATTCTGCACGATATTTTAGTCAACTGAATGATGAAAGAGGGTCAAAGTCCAAGTGAGAGTTTCCAATTTAATATGCAGATTAGAGTCATTTTCAAGCATTTTCATTAGATAAAATTTTACAACTCTCCGGTTAGGGTTAGGGCTAGGATTAGGGTTAGGGTTTTTAACATTCTCCAGTAATCTTTTCTGGACCTAATTCTTTTGATTCAAGGATTAAATTCCTCGCTTCCTTTAGCATTTAATGTCAAAAAAAAATTCTGCACGATATTTTAGTCAACTGAATGATGAAAGAGGGTCAAAGTCCAAGTGAGAGTTTCCAATTTAATATGCAGATTAGAGTCAATTTCAAGCATTTTCATTAGATAAAATTTTACAACTCTCCGGTTAGGGTTAGGGCTAGGATTAGGGTTAGGGTTTTTAACATTCTCCAGTAATCTTTTCTGGACCTAATTCTTTTGATTCAAGGATTAAATTCCTCGCTTCCTTTAGCATTTAATGTCAAAAAAAAATTCTGCAAGATATTTTAGTCAACTGAATGATGAAAGAGGGTCAAAGTCCAAGTGAGAGTTTCCAATTTAATATGCAGATTAGAGTCAATTTCAAGCATTTTCATTAGATAAAATTTTACAACTCTCCGGTTAGGGTTAGGGCTGGGATTAGGGTTAGGGTTTTTAACATTCTCCAGTAATCTTTTCTGGACCTAATTCTTTTGATTCAAGGATTAAATTCCTCGCTTCCTTTAGCATTTAATGTCAAAAAAAAATTCTGCACGATATTTTAGTCAACTGAATGATGAAAGAGGGTCAAAGTCCAAGTGGGAGTTTCCAATTTAAAATGCAGATTAGAGTCAATTTCAAGCATTTTCATTAGATAAAATTTTACAACTCTCCGGTTAGGGTTAGGGCTAGGATTAGGGTTAGGGTTTTTAACATTCTCCAGTAATCTTTTCTAGACCTAATTCTTTTGATTCAAGGATTAAATTCCTCGCTTCCTTTAGCATTTAATGTCAAAAAAAATTCTGCATGATATTTTAGTCAACTGAATGATGAAAGAGGGTCAAAGTCCAAGTGGGAGTTTCCAATTTAAAATGCAGATTAGAGTCAATTTCAAGCATTTTCATTAGATAAAATTTTACAACTCTCCAGTTAGGGTTAGGGCTAGGATTAGGGTTAGGGTTTTTACAATTCTCCAGTAATCTTTTCTGGACCTAATTCTTTTGATTCAAGGATTAAATTCCTCGCTTACTTTAGCATTTAAGTGTAAAAAAAAAAATTCTGCATGATATTTTAGTCAACTGAATGATGAAAGAGGGTCAAAGTCCAAGTGAGAGTTTCCAATTTAAAATGCAGATTAGAGTCAATTTCAAGCATTGTCATTGGAGAAAAAAAAATCACACTTCTCTGGTAATCTTTCCTGGATCAAAAGTTTTTGATTCAAGGACTAAATTACACAAATTCCTCGCTTCCTTTAGCATTTAAGTGCCAAAAAAAAAATTCTGCATGATATTTTAGTCAACTGAATGATGAAAGAGGGTCAAAGTCCAAGTGGGAGTTTCCAATTTAAAATGCAGATTAGAGTCAATTTCAAGCATTTTCATTAGATAAAATTTTACAACTCTCCGGTTAGGGTTAGGGCTAGGATTAGGGTTAGGGTTTTTAACATTCTCCAGTAATCTTTTCTAGACCTAATTCTTTTGATTCAAGGATTAAATTCCTCGCTTCCTTTAGCATTTAATGTCAAAAAAAATTCTGCATGATATTTTAGTCAACTGAATGATGAAAGAGGGTCAAAGTCCAAGTGGGAGTTTCCAATTTAAAATGCAGATTAGAGTCAATTTCAAGCATTGTCATTGGAGAAAAAAAAATCACACTTCTCTGGTAATCTTTCCTGGATCACAAGTTTTTGAATCAAGGACTAAATTACACAAATTCCTCGCTTCCTTTAACATTTAAGTGCCAAAAAAAAAATTCTGCATGATATTTTAGTCAACTGAATGATGAAAGAGGGTCAAAGTCCAAGTGAGAGTTTCCAATTTAAAATGCAGATTAGAGTCACTTTCAAGCATTTTCATTAGATAAAATTTTACAACTCTCCGGTTAGGGTTAGGGCTAGGACTAGGGTTAGGGTTTTTAACATTCTCCAGTAATCTTTTCTGGACCTAATTCTTTTGATTCAAGGATTAAATTCCTCGCTTCCTTTAGCATTTAATGTCAAAAAAAAATTCTGCACGATATTTTAGTCAACTGAATGATGAAAGAGGGTCAAAGTCCAAGTGAGAGTTTCCAATTTAATATGCAGATTAGAGTCATTTTCAAGCATTTTCATTAGATAAAATTTTACAACTCTCCGGTTAGGGTTAGGGCTAGGATTAGGGTTAGGGTTTTTAACATTCTCCAGTAATCTTTTCTGGACCTAATTCTTTTGATTCAAGGATTAAATTCCTCGCTTCCTTTAGCATTTAATGTCAAAAAAAAATTCTGCACGATATTTTAGTCAACTGAATGATGAAAGAGGGTCAAAGTCCAAGTGAGAGTTTCCAATTTAATATGCAGATTAGAGTCAATTTCAAGCATTTTCATTAGATAAAATTTTACAACTCTCCGGTTAGGGTTAGGGCTAGGATTAGGGTTAGGGTTTTTAACATTCTCCAGTAATCTTTTCTGGACCTAATTCTTTTGATTCAAGGATTAAATTCCTCGCTTCCTTTAGCATTTAATGTCAAAAAAAAATTCTGCACGATATTTTAGTCAACTGAATGATGAAAGAGGGTCAAAGTCCAAGTGGGAGTTTCCAATTTAAAATGCAGATTAGAGTCAATTTCAAGCATTTTCATTAGATAAAATTTTACAACTCTCCGGTTAGGGTTAGGGCTAGGATTAGGGTTAGGGTTTTTAACATTCTCCAGTAATCTTTTCTAGACCTAATTCTTTTTATTCAAGGATTAAATTCCTCGCTTCCTTTAGCATTTAATGTCAAAAAAAATTCTGCATGATATTTTAGTCAACTGAATGATGAAAGAGGGTCAAAGTCCAAGTGGGAGTTTCCAATTTAAAATGCAGATTAGAGTCAATTTCAAGCATTGTCATTGGAGAAAAAAAAATCACACTTCTCTGGTAATCTTTCCTGGATCAAAAGTTTTTGAATCAAGGACTAAATTACACAAATTCCTCGCTTCCTTTAGCATTTAAGTGCCAAAAAAAAAATTCTGCATGATATTTTAGTCAACTGAATGATGAAAGAGGGTCAAAGTCCAAGTGAGAGTTTCCAATTTAAAATGCAGATTAGAGTCACTTTCAAGCATTTTCATTAGATAAAATTTTACAACTCTCCGGTTAGGGTTAGGGCTAGGACTAGGGTTAGGGTTTTTAACATTCTCCAGTAATCTTTTCTGGACCTAATTCTTTTGATTCAAGGATTAAATTCCTCGCTTCCTTTAGCATTTAATGTCAAAAAAAAATTCTGCACGATATTTTAGTCAACTGAATGATGAAAGAGGGTCAAAGTCCAAGTGAGAGTTTCCAATTTAATATGCAGATTAGAGTCAATTTCAAGCATTTTCATTAGATAAAATTTTACAACTCTCCGGTTAGGGTTAGGGCTAGGACTAGGGTTAGGGTTTTTAACATTCTCCAGTAATCTTTTCTGGACCTAATTCTTTTGATTCAAGGATTAAATTCCTCGCTTCCTTTAGCATTTAATGTCAAAAAAAAATTCTGCACGATATTTTAGTCAACTGAATGATGAAAGAGGGTCAAAGTCCAAGTGGGAGTTTCCAATTTAAAATGCAGATTAGAGTCAATTTCAAGCATTTTCATTAGATAAAATTTTACAACTCTCTAGTTAGGGTTAGGGCTAGGATTAGGGTTAGGGTTTTTACAATTCTCCAGTAATCTTTTCTGGACCTAATTCTTTTGATTCAAGGATTAAATTCCTCGCTTACTTTAGCATTTAAGTGTAAAAAAAAAATTCTGCATGATATTTTAGTCAACTGAATGATGAAAGAGGGTCAAAGTCCAAGTGAGAGTTTCCAATTTAAAATGCAGATTAGAGTCAATTTCAAGCATTGTCATTGGAGAAAAAAAAATCACACTTCTCTGGTAATCTTTCCTGGATCAAAAGTTTTTGATTCAAGGACTAAATTACACAAATTCCTCGCTTCCTTTAGCATTTAAGTGCCAAAAAAAAAATTCTGCATGATATTTTAGTCAACTGAATGATGAAAGAGGGTCAAAGTCCAAGTGAGAGTTTCCAATTTAAAATGCAGATTAGAGTCAATTTCAAGCATTTTCATTAGATAAAATTTTACAACTCTCCGGTTAGGGTTAGGGCTAGGACTAGGGTTAGGGTTTTTAACATTCTCCAGTAATCTTTTCTGGACCTAATTCTTTTGATTCAAGGATTAAATTCCTCGCTTCCTTTAGCATTTAATGTCAAAAAAAAATTCTGCATGATATTTTAGTCAACTGAATGATGAAAGAGGGTCAAAGTCCAAGTGAGAGTTTCCAATTTAATATGCAGATTAGAGTCAATTTCAAGCATTTTCATTAGATAAAATTTTACAACTCTCCGGTTAGGGTTAGGGCTAGGATTAGGGTTAGGGTTTTTAACATTCTCCAGTAATCTTTTCTGGACCTAATTCTTTTGATTCAAGGATTAAATTCCTCGCTTCCTTTAGCATTTAATGTCAAAAAAAAATTCTGCACGATATTTTAGTCAACTGAATGATGAAAGAGGGTCAAAGTCCAAGTGGGAGTTTCCAATTTAAAATGCAGATTAGAGTCAATTTCAAGCATTTTCATTAGATAAAATTTTACAACTCTCCAGTTAGGGTTAGGGCTAGGATTAGGGTTAGGGTTTTTAACATTCTCCAGTAATCTTTTCTGGACCTAATTCTTTTGATTCAAGGATTAAATTCCTCGCTTACTTTAGCATTTAAGTGTAAAAAAAAATTCTGCATGATATTTTAGTCAACTGAATGATGAAAGAGGGTCAAAGTCCAAGTGAGAGTTTCCAATTTAAAATGCAGATTAGAGTCAATTTCAAGCATTGTCACTGGAGAAAAAAAAATCACACTTCTCTGGTAATCTTTCCTGGATCAAAAGTTTTTGATTCAAGGACTAAATTACACAAATTCCTCGCTTCCTTTAGCATTTAAGTGCCAAAAAAAAAATTCTGCATGATATTTTAGTCAACTGAATGATGAAAGAGGGTCAAAGTCCAAGTGGGAGTTTCCAATTTAAAATGCAGATTAGAGTCAATTTCAAGCATTTTCATTAGATAAAATTTTACAACTCTCCAGTTAGGGTTAGGGCTAGGATTAGGGTTAGGGTTTTTACAATTCTCCAGTAATCTTTTCTGGACCTAATTCTTTTGATTCAAGGATTAAATTCCTCGCTTCCTTTAGCATTTAATGTCAAAAAAAAATTCTGCACGATATTTTAGTCAACTGAATGATGAAAGAGGGTCAAAGTCCAAGTGGGAGTTTCCAATTTAAAATGCAGATTAGAGTCAATTTCAAGCATTTTCATTAGATAAAATTTTACAACTCTCCAGTTAGGGATAGGGCTAGGATTAGGGTTAGGGTTTTTACAATTCTCCAGTAATCTTTTCTGGACCTAATTCTTTTGATTCAAGGATTAAATTCCTCGCTTACTTTAGCATTTAAGTGTAAAAAAAAAATTCTGCATGATATTTTAGTCAACTGAATGATGAAAGAGGGTCAAAGTCCAAGTGAGAGTTTCCAATTTAAAATGCAGATTAGAGTCAATTTCAAGCATTGTCATTGGAGAAAAAAAAATCACACTTCTCTGGTAATCTTTCCTGGATCAAAAGTTTTTGATTCAAGGACTAAATTACACAAATTCCTCGCTTCCTTTAGCATTTAAGTGCCAAAAAAAAAATTCTGCATGATATTTTAGTCAACTGAATGATGAAAGAGGGTCAAAGTCCAAGTGAGAGTTTCCAATTTAAAATGCAGATTAGAGTCAATTTCAAGCATTTTCATTAGATAAAATTTTACAACTCTCCGGTTAGGGTTAGGGCTAGGACTAGGGTTAGGGTTTTTAACATTCTCCAGTAATCTTTTCTGGACCTAATTCTTTTGATTCAAGGATTAAATTCCTCGCTTCCTTTAGCATTTAATGTCAAAAAAAAATTCTGCACGATATTTTAGTCAACTGAATGATGAAAGAGGGTCAAAGTCCAAGTGAGACTTTCCAATTTAAAATGCAGATTAGAGTCAATTTCAAGCATTTTCATTAGATAAAATTTTACAACTCTCCAGTTAGGGATAGGGCTAGGATTAGGGTTAGGGTTTTTACAATTCTCCAGTAATCTTTTCTGGACCTAATTCTTTTGATTCAAGGATTAAATTCCTCGCTTACTTTAGCATTTAAGTGTAAAAAAAAATTCTGCATGATATTTTAGTCAACTGAATGATGAAAGAGGGTCAAAGTCCAAGTGAGAGTTTCCAATTTAAAATGCAGATTAGAGTCAATTTCAAGCATTGTCATTGGAGAAAAAAAAATCACACTTCTCTGGTAATCTTTCCTGGATCAAAAGTTTTTGATTCAAGGACTAAATTACACAAATTCCTCGCTTCCTTTAGCATTTAAGTGCCAAAAAAAAAATTCTGCATGATATTTTAGTCAACTGAATGATGAAAGAGGGTCAAAGTCCAAGTGAGAGTTTCCAATTTAAAATGCAGATTAGAGTCAATTTCAAGCATTTTCATTAGATAAAATTTTACAACTCTCCGGTTAGGGTTAGGGCTAGGACTAGGGTTAGGGTTTTTAACATTCTCCAGTAATCTTTTCTGGACCTAATTCTTTTGATTCAAGGATTAAATTCCTGGCTTCCTTTAGCATTTAATGTCAAAAAAAAATTCTGCACGATATTTTAGTCAACTGAATGATGAAAGAGGGTCAAAGTCCAAGTGAGACTTTCCAATTTAATATGCAGATTAGAGTCAATTTCAAGCATTTTCATTAGATAAAATTTTACAACTCTCCGGTTAGGGTTAGGGCTAGGATTAGGGTTAGGGTTTTTAACATTCTCCAGTAATCTTTTCTGGACCTAATTCTTTTGATTCAAGGATTAAATTCCTCGCTTCCTTTAGCATTTAATGTCAAAAAAAAATTCTGCACGATATTTTAGTCAACTGAATGATGAAAGAGGGTCAAAGTCCAAGTGGGAGTTTCCAATTTAAAATGCAGATTAGAGTCAATTTCAAGCATTTTCATTAGATAAAATTTTACAACTCTCCAGTTAGGGTTAGGGCTAGGATTAGGGTTAGGGTTTTTAACATTCTCCAGTAATCTTTTCTGGACCTAATTCTTTTGATTCAAGGATTAAATTCCTCGCTTACTTTAGCATTTAAGTGTAAAAAAAAATTCTGCATGATATTTTAGTCAACTGAATGATGAAAGAGGGTCAAAGTCCAAGTGAGAGTTTCCAATTTAAAATGCAGATTAGAGTCAATTTCAAGCATTGTCACTGGAGAAAAAAAAATCACACTTCTCTGGTAATCTTTCCTGGATCAAAAGTTTTTGATTCAAGGACTAAATTACACAAATTCCTCGCTTCCTTTAGCATTTAAGTGCCAAAAAAAAAATTCTGCATGATATTTTAGTCAACTGAATGATGAAAGAGGGTCAAAGTCCAAGTGGGAGTTTCCAATTTAAAATGCAGATTAGAGTCAATTTCAAGCATTTTCATTAGATAAAATTTTACAACTCTCCAGTTAGGGTTAGGGCTAGGATTAGGGTTAGGGTTTTTACAATTCTCCAGTAATCTTTTCTGGACCTAATTCTTTTGATTCAAGGATTAAATTCCTCGCTTCCTTTAGCATTTAATGTCAAAAAAAAATTCTGCACGATATTTTAGTCAACTGAATGATGAAAGAGGGTCAAAGTCCAAGTGGGAGTTTCCAATTTAAAATGCAGATTAGAGTCAATTTCAAGCATTTTCATTAGATAAAATTTTACAACTCTCCAGTTAGGGATAGGGCTAGGATTAGGGTTAGGGTTTTTACAATTCTCCAGTAATCTTTTCTGGACCTAATTCTTTTGATTCAAGGATTAAATTCCTCGCTTACTTTAGCATTTAAGTGTAAAAAAAAAATTCTGCATGATATTTTAGTCAACTGAATGATGAAAGAGGGTCAAAGTCCAAGTGAGAGTTTCCAATTTAAAATGCAGATTAGAGTCAATTTCAAGCATTGTCATTGGAGAAAAAAAAATCACACTTCTCTGGTAATCTTTCCTGGATCAAAAGTTTTTGATTCAAGGACTAAATTACACAAATTCCTCGCTTCCTTTAGCATTTAAGTGCCAAAAAAAAAATTCTGCATGATATTTTAGTCAACTGAATGATGAAAGAGGGTCAAAGTCCAAGTGGGAGTTTCCAATTTAAAATGCAGATTAGAGTCAATTTCAAGCATTTTCATTAGATAAAATTTTACAACTCTCCAGTTAGGGTTAGGGCTAGGATTAGGGTTAGGGTTTTTACAATTCTCCAGTAATCTTTTCTGGACCTAATTCTTTTGATTCAAGGATTAAATTCCTCGCTTCCTTTAGCATTTAATGTCAAAAAAAAATTCTGCACGATATTTTAGTCAACTGAATGATGAAAGAGGGTCAAAGTCCAAGTGGGAGTTTCCAATTTAAAATGCAGATTAGAGTCAATTTCAAGCATTTTCATTAGATAAAATTTTACAACTCTCCAGTTAGGGATAGGGCTAGGATTAGGGTTAGGGTTTTTACAATTCTCCAGTAATCTTTTCTGGACCTAATTCTTTTGATTCAAGGATTAAATTCCTCGCTTACTTTAGCATTTAAGTGTAAAAAAAAAATTCTGCATGATATTTTAGTCAACTGAATGATGAAAGAGGGTCAAAGTCCAAGTGAGAGTTTCCAATTTAAAATGCAGATTAGAGTCAATTTCAAGCATTGTCATTGGAGAAAAAAAAATCACACTTCTCTGGTAATCTTTCCTGGATCAAAAGTTTTTGATTCAAGGACTAAATTACACAAATTCCTCGCTTCCTTTAGCATTTAAGTGCCAAAAAAAAAATTCTGCATGATATTTTAGTCAACTGAATGATGAAAGAGGGTCAAAGTCCAAGTGGGAGTTTCCAATTTAAAATGCAGATTAGAGTCAATTTCAAGCATTTTCATTAGATAAAATTTTACAACTCTCCAGTTAGGGTTAGGGCTAGGATTAGGGTTAGGGTTTTTACAATTCTCCAGTAATCTTTTCTGGACCTAATTCTTTTGATTCAAGGATTAAATTCCTCGCTTCCTTTAGCATTTAATGTCAAAAAAAAATTCTGCACGATATTTTAGTCAACTGAATGATGAAAGAGGGTCAAAGTCCAAGTGGGAGTTTCCAATTTAAAATGCAGATTAGAGTCAATTTCAAGCATTTTCATTAGATAAAATTTTACAACTCTCCAGTTAGGGATAGGGCTAGGATTAGGGTTAGGGTTTTTACAATTCTCCAGTAATCTTTTCTGGACCTAATTCTTTTGATTCAAGGATTAAATTCCTCGCTTACTTTAGCATTTAAGTGTAAAAAAAAAATTCTGCATGATATTTTAGTCAACTGAATGATGAAAGAGGGTCAAAGTCCAAGTGAGAGTTTCCAATTTAAAATGCAGATTAGAGTCAATTTCAAGCATTGTCATTGGAGAAAAAAAAATCACACTTCTCTGGTAATCTTTCCTGGATCAAAAGTTTTTGATTCAAGGACTAAATTACACAAATTCCTCGCTTCCTTTAGCATTTAAGTGCCAAAAAAAAAATTCTGCATGATATTTTAGTCAACTGAATGATGAAAGAGGGTCAAAGTCCAAGTGAGAGTTTCCAATTTAAAATGCAGATTAGAGTCAATTTCAAGCATTTTCATTAGATAAAATTTTACAACTCTCCGGTTAGGGTTAGGGCTAGGACTAGGGTAAGGGTTTTTAACATTCTCCAGTAATCTTTTCTGGACCTAATTCTTTTGATTCAAGGATTAAATTCCTCGCTTCCTTTAGCATTTAATGTCAAAAAAAAATTCTGCACGATATTTTAGTCAACTGAATGATGAAAGAGGGTCAAAGTCCAAGTGAGACTTTCCAATTTAATATGCAGATTAGAGTCAATTTCAAGCATTTTCATTAGATAAAATTTTACAACTCTCCGGTTAGGGTTAGGGCTAGGATTAGGGTTAGGGTTTTTAACATTCTCCAGTAATCTTTTCTGGACCTAATTCTTTTGATTCAAGGATTAAATTCCTCGCTTCCTTTAGCATTTAATGTCAAAAAAAAATTCTGCACGATATTTTAGTCAACTGAATGATGAAAGAGGGTCAAAGTCCAAGTGGGAGTTTCCAATTTAAAATGCAGATTAGAGTCAATTTCAAGCATTTTCATTAGATAAAATTTTACAACTCTCCAGTTAGGGTTAGGGCTAGGATTAGGGTTAGGGTTTTTAACATTCTCCAGTAATCTTTTCTGGACCTAATTCTTTTGATTCAAGGATTAAATTCCTCGCTTACTTTAGCATTTAAGTGTAAAAAAAAATTCTGCATGATATTTTAGTCAACTGAATGATGAAAGAGGGTCAAAGTCCAAGTGAGAGTTTCCAATTTAAAATGCAGATTAGAGTCAATTTCAAGCATTGTCACTGGAGAAAAAAAAATCACACTTCTCTGGTAATCTTTCCTGGATCAAAAGTTTTTGATTCAAGGACTAAATTACACAAATTCCTCGCTTCCTTTAGCATTTAAGTGCCAAAAAAAAAATTCTGCATGATATTTTAGTCAACTGAATGATGAAAGAGGGTCAAAGTCCAAGTGGGAGTTTCCAATTTAAAATGCAGATTAGAATCAATTTCAAGCATTTTCATTAGATAAAATTTTACAACTCTCCAGTTAGGGTTAGGGCTAGGATTAGGGTTAGGGTTTTTACAATTCTCCAGTAATCTTTTCTGGACCTAATTCTTTTGATTCAAGGATTAAATTCCTCGCTTACTTTAGCATTTAAGTGTAAAAAAAAATTATGCATGATATTTTAGTCAACTGAATGATGAAAGAGGGTCAAAGTCCAAGTGAGAGTTTCCAATTTAAAATGCAGATTAGAGTCAATTTCAAGCATTGTCATTGGAGAAAAAAAAATCACACTTCTCTGGTAATCTTTCCTGGATCAAAAGTTTTTGATTCAAGGACTAAATTACACAAATTCCTCGCTTCCTTTAGCATTTAACACTAGATTTACCGAGTTTTTATTCTCTGCTGAGAGTCCCAAGGTGTTTGTCACCCCTGCTGTGATTTTCGCAGGTCTTCAGCCCCATCCTCCTCCTGCTTTTGTTGTGCAAACACACCCATTACCTGTGAGGCCTGGCGCATTTGCATTTTTTACTCAGAGTAGCTCAAATCCAAGGCAGGCTAAACCTCTGTGTGTGACATGGAAACCTTCACAAAAGTCTGCCATATCTATACCAAATATCCCACACGCTGACTGACCTGCAAATATGAAAGACGCACATTCACAAA
This sequence comes from Brienomyrus brachyistius, assembly GCF_023856365.1. Lineage (NCBI taxonomy): Eukaryota > Metazoa > Chordata > Actinopteri > Osteoglossiformes > Mormyridae > Brienomyrus > Brienomyrus brachyistius. Next base: position 111,181 of record NW_026042369.1, on the reverse strand, counting down.
ATATATGGAAACACAAGTCTGTGTTATTTATAAAACAAATTGAGTGAAAATAGAATGAAAAGTTGCTAATAGAATGAAATGAATAAAATGAAAACATGCTAACACTTCAGTCTCCAATGCATGTTTGTATATAAATGTCATAAGCTGAGTGAAGTCATGGTCCATGGTTTTTGACATGCTCATACACATACAGAATAAAATGTCATTTCATTTTCATTGGCCATCACTGAATTATAACACCAAAAATGAATTTTGTTTTTGTGTGATCTCTCCAGCTTTGCATGTTTGGCTGTTCATGTAAAAATTGATGTATCCGTGCCTCAGTTCCAGGTTCATCTCTTCGTCATCTTTCTGCCTTTTGTCTCAGTGGTTACTGTCCCACACAGTCTGTCTATCTTTCAAAGTCTGTGTTTGCAGCGTTTGAAAACCCAGTGACCATCATCCCTGTATTTGGCAATGGAGTTCCTTGGCTAGAAGAATCGGAAACAATCTTCTTTTTCCTTTCCACCCTGTAGATGCTTTGTACAGAACGTAGGCATTCACCGCCACCAAGTCCAGCATGTTGTAAAACACAGCTACTGGCCACTTGCTTGTTGCTGCTCGTACTGAATACATGCGCGCCATTCTAAACACTGACGTGGAGAATTCCTCTCCCTGTGCAGTGTCCTTTGCCAATGGAGGAAGTTCACGGCAAACGTTATTCACCATGCCCAGTAAAGTGAAGCAGTCTGTGTGACAGTGACAGTGAGGTGAAGAAATTGTCCATTGTGACATTTCTCCCGTCATCCAGAAATGACTCCATCAGACTCATGACCACGTTCTCTGCCAGCCTTCACCAAGAACTGTGCTGAAAGTTTCACTCCAGGAGAACACATGAACATAGATGTACAGCTGTTCTCGACCAAGGTTCATTGTCCATGCAGTATATTTACATTTACATTTACAGGATTTGGCAGACGCCCTTAGCCAGAGCGACTTACATAAGTGCTTTGAGACTCTGCAATGAATTTCCGATGCTAGCTCAATAAGGACCCCAGCTACGAATACTATCTCTGAGAACGCCATTGAGTAGTGCAGAATTTTTATTTTATTTAATTTTTTTAAAACACACACCAGAAAAAGAGTCGAGTAAGAATATAGAAGTTCTACGTCAGGTATTTCTGAAAAAGAAAAGTTTTGAGTCGTCGCTTGAAGACATTCAAGGATTCAGCTGTTCGGACATCTAGGGGGAGTTCATTCCATCAATTAGGTGCCAGGACAGAGAAGAGCCGAGATGCGTGTCTTCCTTGTGCCTTGAGGGGAGGTGGGACCAGTCGAGCAGTGCTGGAGGATCGGAGAGATCGTGGTGCAGAGCGGGGTGTGATGAGGTCCTTTAGGTAGGATGGTGCCAGAGAATTTTTGGCTTTGTATGCGAGCATCAGTGTTTTGAATCTGATGCGTGCAGCTACAGGAAGCCAGTGGAGGGAGCGCAGCAAAGGAGTGGTGTGGGAGAACTTGGGAAGGATGAAAACAAGACGAGCAGCTGCATTCTGGGACGGATGGCGCTCAGTGGTTGCAGTAGTCAAGGCGTGAGATGACGAGGGACTGGACGAGTATCTGGGTAGCCTGGGTGGAAAGAAATTGACGTATCCTCCTGATGTTAAAGAGGAGAAACCGACAAGAGCGAGAAAGACTGGCGATATGTGAGGAAAATGACAACCGATCATCTATGGTAACTCCAAGGTTTCTAGCAGAAACCGAAGGACGGATCAGGGAGTTGTCAAAGGAGATCGCAAGGTCCTGGAGGGGGGATGAGTCAGCCGGGATGTAAAGCAACTCAGTTTTACTAGTTTTGAGTTTTAGCTGGTGAGTGGTCATCCAAGATGAGATGTCTGCCAAGCATGTAGAGATCTTAGTGGAGACATGAGTGTCTGAGGGAGGGAAGGAGAGGATGAGTTGAGTGTCATCGGCATAGCAGTGGTAGGAGAAGCCATGTGAGGATATAACTTCGCCAAGAGATTTAGTGTAGAGGGAGAATAGGAGAGGGCCAAGAACCGAGCCCTGAGGGACACCGGTGGAAAGACAACGTGGAGTAGATGTGGATCCATTCCATGTCACTTGGTATATCGCATCCAAGCCGGACAAATTTGGGATCAAGTTCTGGATGGCCACGGATTTGGAGACCAAATACGTCTGCAACGTGTCCCCTAACTTGGGAAAGGACCCCAGTCACCAGAAAAGGGAGAGGCTGGCAGAGAACATGGTCATGAGTCTGATGGAGCCATTTCTGGATGACGGGAGAAATGTCACAACGGACAATTTCTTCACCTCACTGGCACTGTCACACAGACTGCTTCAGCGCAAAACAACACTACTGAGCACAGGGAATAAAGTTTGGTATGAACTTCCTCCAATTTCAAAGGACACTGCACAGCAAGAGGAATTCTCCGCGTCAGTGCTTAGAAGTGGCAGTGTCTCCTTGACAATTTATGCACCTAAAAAAACAAGATTGTGTGTGTTCTGAGTTCCTTGGACCAAGATGTGGCGATCTGTGAAGGCAGAAAGAGGAAACCCAACACGATAACAGACTATAACCACATGAAGGTATGTGAATGTGTGTATAATTTTACATCAGTGCTACAATGTTTTCTGATATGTACTATACAGGCCTATATAGAAAGAAGGTAGAAAAAAAGCAAATACACTCATGACTCTCTCTCTCTCTGCTGTTATAGTGTGGTGTAAATGTGTTGGACCAAATGGCGCGCATGTATTCCGTAAGAGCAGCAACATGCAGGTGGCCAGTAGCTGTATTTTACAACATGCTGGACCTGGTGGTGGCAAATTCCTACGTTCTGTACAAGGCATGTACAGGGTGGGAAGGCAAAAGAAGATTATTTTTGAGTCATCTAGCCAAGGAACTCCATTGCCAATTTATGCCACAAAAGGCTATGGGGACAGAGGAAGGCTGCTGCTGTGCCAGGACTTGTATGGACAACTCAGTGTCAGGTACAGGAGAACTGCAACAGAAACCGCAGCAGGTTTACCAGTGCAAAGTGTTACAAATTCACTTGCGCCAAATGCAGGGATGATGGTCACTGGGTCTGCAAACACTGCAAAGTTTGAAACACTAATTTTTTTTTATAAATAAAACAGACTTGTGCTTCCATATATTTTGTGAATGTGTGTCTTTCATATTTGCAGGTCAGTCAGCATGTGGGATATTTGGTATAGATATGGCAGACTTTTGTGAAGGTTTCCATGTCACACACAGAGGTTTAGCCTGCCTTGGATTTTAGCTGCTCTGAGTAAAAAAATGCAAATGTGCCAGGCCTCACAGGTAATGGGTGTGTTTGCACAACAAAAGCAGGAGGACAATGGCCCAAGAAACTCTCAGCAGGGATGCTAGTAGGTGTTAGGCCCAGGGAATTTACGCAAATTTGCGTAGATTTGGCAGTTCTAGTGTTAAGTGCCAAAAAAAAAATTCTGCATGATATTTTAGTCAACTGAATGATGAAAGAGGGTCAAAGTCCAAGTGGGAGTTTCCAATTTAAAATGCAGATTAGAGTCAATTTCAAGCATTTTCATTAGATAAAATTTTACAACTCTCCAGTTAGGGTTAGGGCTAGGATTAGGGTTAGGGTTTTTAACATTCTCCAGTAATCTTTTCTGGACCTAATTCTTTTGATTCAAGGATTAAATTCCTCGCTTCCTTTAGCATTTAATGTCAAAAAAAAATTCTGCACGATATTTTAGTCAACTGAATGATGAAAGAGGGTCAAAGTCCAAGTGGGAGTTTCCAATTTAAAATGCAGATTAGAGTCAATTTCAAGCATTGTCATTGGAGAAAAAAAAATCACACTTCTCTGGTAATCTTTCCTGGATCAAAAGTTTTTGAATCAAGGACTAAATTACACAAATTCCTCGCTTCCTTTAGCATTTAAGTGCCAAAAAAAAAATTCTGCATGATATTTTAGTCAACTGAATGATGAAAGAGGGTCAAAGTCCAAGTGGGAGTTTCCAATTTAAAATGCAGATTAGAGTCAATTTCAAGCATTTCCATTAGATAAAATTTTACAACTCTCCAGTTAGGGTTAGGGCTAGGATTAGGGTTAGGGTTTTTAACATTCTCCAGTAATCTTTTCTGGACCTAATTCTTTTGATTCAAGGATTAAATTCCTCGCTTACTTTAGCATTTAAGTGTAAAAAAAAATTCTGCATGATATTTTAGTCAACTGAATGATGAAAGAGGGTCAAAGTCCAAGTGAGAGTTTCCAATTTAAAATGCAGATTAGAGTCAATTTCAAGCATTGTCACTGGAGAAAAAAAAATCACACTTCTCTGGTAATCTTTCCTGGATCAAAAGTTTTTGATTCAAGGACTAAATTACACAAATTCCTCGCTTCCTTTAGCATTTAAGTGCCAAAAAAAAAAATTCTGCATGATATTTTAGTCAACTGAATGATGAAAGAGGGTCAAAGTCCAAGTGGGAGTTTCCAATTTAAAATGCAGATTAGAGTCAATTTCAAGCATTTTCATTAGATAAAATTTTACAACTCTCCAGTTAGGGTTAGGGCTAGGATTAGGGTTAGGGTTTTTACAATTCTCCAGTAATCTTTTCTGGACCTAATTCTTTTGATTCAAGGATTAAATTCCTCGCTTACTTTAGTATTTAAGTGTAAAAAAAAAATTATGCATGATATTTTAGTCAACTGAATGATGAAAGAGGGTCAAAGTCCAAGTGAGAGTTTCCAATTTAAAATGCAGATTAGAGTCAATTTCAAGCATTGTCATTGGAGAAAAAAAAATCACACTTCTCTGGTAATCTTTCCTGGATCAAAAGTTTTTGATTCAAGGACTAAATTACACAAATTCCTCGCTTCCTTTAGCATTTAAGTGCCAAAAAAAAAATTCTGCATGATATTTTAGTCAACTGAATGATGAAAGAGGGTCAAAGTCCAAGTGGGAGTTTCCAATTTAAAATGCAGATTAGAGTCAATTTCAAGCATTTTCATTAGATAAAATTTTACAACTCTCCAGTTAGGGTTAGGGCTAGGATTAGGGTTAGGTTTTTTAACATTCTCCAGTAATCTTTTCTGGACCTAATTCTTTTGATTCAAGGATTAAATTCCTCGCTTCCTTTAGCATTTAATGTCAAAAAAAAATTCTGCAAGATATTTTAGTCAACTGAATGATGAAAGAGGGTCAAAGTCCAAGTGGGAGTTTCCAATTTAAAATGCAGATTAGAGTCAATTTCAAGCATTGTCATTGGAGAAAAAAAAATCACACTTCTCTGGTAATCTTTCCTGGATCAAAAGTTTTTGATTCAAGGACTAAATTACACAAATTCCTCGCTTCCTTTAGCATTTAAGTGCCAAAAAAAAAAATTCTGCATGATATTTTAGTCAACTGAATGATGAAAGAGGGTCAAAGTCCAAGTGGGAGTTTCCAATTTAAAATGCAGATTAGAGTCAATTTCAAGCATTTCCATTAGATAAAATTTTACAACTCTCCAGTTAGGGTTAGGGCTAGGATTAGGGTTAGGGTTTTTAACATTCTCCAGTAATCTTTTCTGGACCTAATACTTTTGATTCAAGGATTAAATTCCTCGCTTACTTTAGCATTTAAGTGTCAAAAAAAAATTATGCATGATATTTTAGTCAACTGAATGATGAAAGAGGGTCAAAGTCCAAGTGAGAGTTTCCAATTTAAAATGCAGATTAGACTGAATTTCAAGCGTTTTCATTAGATAAAATTTTACAACTCTCCGGTTAGGGTTAGGGCTAGGATTAGGGTTAGGGTTTTTAACATTCTCCAGTAATCTTTTCTGGACCTAATTCTTTTGATTCAAGGATTAAATTCCTCGCTTCCTTTAGCATTTAAGTGTAAAAAAAAATTCTGCATGATATTTTAGTCAACTGAATTATGAAAGAGGGTCAAAGTCCAAGTGAGAGTTTCCAATTTCAAATGCAGATTAGAGTCAATTTCAAGCATTGTCATTGGAGAAAAAAAAATCACACTTCTCTGGTATTTCCTGGATCAAAAGTTTTTGATTCAAGGACTAAATTACACAAATTCCTCGCGTCCTTTAGCATTTAAGTGCCAAAAAAAAATTCTGCATGATATTTTAGTCAACTGAATGATGAAAGAGGGTCAAAGTCCAAGTGGGAGTTTCCAATTTAAAATGCAGATTAGAGTCAATTTCAAGCATTTTCATTAGATAAAATTTTACAACTCTCCGGTTAGGGTTAGGGCTAGGATTAGGGTTAGGGTTTTTAACATTCTCCAGTAATCTTTTCTAGACCTAATTCTTTTGATTCAAGGATTAAATTCCTCGCTTCCTTTAGCTTTTAATGTCAAAAAAATTCTGCATGATGTTTTAGTCAACTGAATGATGAAAGAGGGTCAAAGTCCAAGTGGGAGTTTCCAATTTAAAATGCAGATTAGAGTCAATTTCAAGCATTGTTATTGGAGAAAAAAAAATCACACTTCTCTGGTAATCTTTCCTGGATCAAAAGTTTTTGAATCAAGGACTAAATTACACAAATTCCTCGCTTCCTTTAGCATTTAAGTGCCAAAAAAAAATTCTGCATGATATTTTAGTCAACTGAATGATGAAAGAGGGTCAAAGTCCAAGTGAGAGTTTCCAATTTAAAATGCAGATTAGAGTCAATTTCAAGCATTTTCATTAGATAAAATTTTACAACTCTCCGGTTAGGGTTAGGGCTAGGACTAGGGTTAGGGTTTTTAACATTCTCCAGTAATCTTTTCTGGACCTAATTCTTTTGATTCAAGGATTAAATTCCTCGCTTCCTTTAGCATTTAATGTCAAAAAAAAATTCTGCACGATATTTTAGTCAACTGAATGATGAAAGAGGGTCAAAGTCCAAGTGAGAGTTTCCAATTTAATATGCAGATTAGAGTCAATTTCAAGCATTGTCATTGGAGAAAAAAAAATCACACTTCTCTGGTAATCTTTCCTGGATCAAAAGTTTTTGAATCAAGGACTAAATTACACAAATTCCTCGCTTCCTTTAGCATTTAAGTGCCAAAAAAAAAATTCTGCATGATATTTTAGTCAACTGAATGATGAAAGAGGGTCAAAGTCCAAGTGGGAGTTCCCAATTTAAAATGCAGATTAGAGTCAATTTCAAGCATTTCCATTAGATAAAATTTTACAACTCTCCAGTTAGGGTTAGGGCTAGGATTAGGGTTAGGGTTTTTAACATTCTCCAGTAATCTTTTCTGGACCTAATTCTTTTGATTCAAGGATTAAATTCCTCGCTTACTTTAGCATTTAAGTGTCAAAAAAAAATTCTGCATGATATTTTAGTCAACTGAATGATGAAAGAGGGTCAAAGTCCAAGTGGGAGTTTCCAATTTAATATGCAGATTAGAGTCAATTTCAAGCATTGTCATTGGAGAAAATAAATCACACTTCTCTGGTAATCTTTCCTGGATCAAAAGTTTTTGATTCAAGGACTAAATTACACAAATTCCTCGCTTCCTTTAGCATTTAAGTGTCAAAAAAAAATTCTGCATGATATTTTAGTCAACTGAATGATGAAAGAGGGTCAAAGTCCAAGTGGGAGTTTCCAATTTAAAATGCAGATTAGAGTCAATTTCAAGCATTTTCATTAGATAAAATTTTACAACTCTCCGGTTAGGGTTAGGGCTAGGATTAGGGTTAGGGTTTTTAACATTCTCCAGTAATCTTTTCTGGACCTTATTCTTTTGATTCAAGGATTAAATACTCACTTACTTTAGCATTTAAGTGTCAAAAAAAAATTCTGCATGATATTTTAGTCAACTGAATGATGAAAGAGGGTCAAAGTCCAAGTGAGAGTTTCCAATTTAAAATGCAGATTAGACTCAATTTCAAGCATTTTCATTAGATAAAATTTTACAACTCTCCGGTTAGGGTTAGGGCTAGGATTAGGGTTAGGGTTTTTAACATTCTCCAGTAATCTTTTCTGGACCTAATTCTTTTGATTCAAGGATTAAATTCCTCGCTTCCTTTAGCATTTAATGTGAAAAAAAAATTCTGCATGATATTTTAGTCAACTGAATGATGAAAGAGGGTCAAAGTCCAAGTGGGAGTTTCCAATTTAATATGCAGATTAGAGTCAATTTCAAGCATTGTCATTGGAGAAAATAAATCACACTTCTCTGGTAATCTTTCCTGGATCAAAAGTTTTTGATTCAAGGACTAAATTACACAAATTCCTCGCTTCATTTAGCATTTAAGTGTCAAAAAAAAATTCTGCATGACATTTTAGTTAACTGAATGATGAAAGAGGTTCAAAGTCCAAGTGGGAGTTTCCAATTTAAAATGCAGATTAGAGTCAATTTCAAGCATTTTCATTAGATAAAATTTTACAACTCTCCGGTTAGGGTTAGGGCTAGGATTAGGGTTAGGGTTTTTAACATTCTCCAGTAATCTTTTCTGGACCTAATTCTTTTGATTCAAGGATTAAATTCCTCGCTTACTTTAGCATTTAAGTGTCAAAAAAAAATTCTGCATGATATTTTAGTCAACTGAATGATGAAAGAGGGTCAAAGTCCAAGTGAGAGTTTCCAATTTAAAATGCAGATTAGACTCAATTTCAAGCATTTTCATTAGATAAAATTTTACAACTCTCCGGTTAGGGTTAGGGCTAGGATTAGGGTTAGGGTTTTTAACATTCTCCAGTAATCTTTTCTGGACCTAATTCTTTTGATTCAAGGATTAAATTCCTCGCTTCCTTTAGCATTTAATGTCTAAAAAAAATTCTGCATGATATTTTAGTCAACTGAATGATGAAAGAGGGTCAAAGTCCAAGTGGGAGTTTCCAATTTAATATGCAAATTAGAGTCAATTTCAAGCATTGTCATTGGAGAAAATAAATCACACTTCTCTGGTAATCTTTCCTGGATCAAAAGTTTTTGATTCAAGGACTAAATTACACAAATTCCTCGCTTCATTTAGCATTTAAGTGTCAAAAAAAAATTCTGCATGACATTTTAGTTAACTGAATGATGAAAGAGGGTCAAAGTCCAAGTGGGAGTTTCCAATTTAAAATGCAGATTAGAGTCAATTTCAAGCATTTTCATTAGATAAAATTTTACAACTCTCCGGTTAGGGTTAGGGCTAGGACTAGGGTTAGGGTTTTTAACATTCTCCAGTAATCTTTTCTGGACCTAATTCTTTTGATTCAAGGATTAAATTCCTCGCTTCCTTTAGCATTTAATGTAAAAAAAAAATTCTGCACGATATTTTAGTCAACTGAATGATGAAAGAGGGTCAAAGTCCAAGTGAGAGTTTCCAATTTAATATGCAGATTAGAGTCAATTTCAAGCATTTTCATTAGATAAAATTTTACAACTCTCCGGTTAGGGTTAGGGCTAGGATTAGGGTTAGGGTTTTTAACATTCTCCAGTAATCTTTTCTGGACCTAATTCTTTTGATTCAAGGATTAAATTCCTCGCTTCCTTTAGCATTTAATGTCAAAAAAAAATTCTGCACGATATTTTAGTCAACTGAATGATGAAAGAGGGTCAAAGTCCAAGTGGGAGTTTCCAATTTAAAATGCAGTTTAGAGTCAATTTCAAGCATTGTCATTGGAGAAAAAAAAATCACACTTCTCTGGTAATCTTTCCTGGATCAAAAGTTTTTGATTCAAGGACTAAATTACACAAATTCCTCGCTTCCTTTAGCATTTAAGTGCCAAAAAAAAAATTCTGCATGATATTTTAGTCAACTGAATGATGAAAGAGGGTCAAAGTCCAAGTGAGAGTTTCCAATTTAAAATGCAGATTAGAGTCAATTTCAAGCATTTTCATTAGATAAAATTTTACAACTCTCCGGTTAGGGTTAGGGCTAGGACTAGGGTTAGGGTTTTTAACATTCTCCAGTAATCTTTTCTGGACCTAATTCTTTTGATTCAAGGAATAAATTCCTCGCTTCCTTTAGCATTTAATGTCAAAAAAAAATTCTGCACGATATTTTAGTCAACTGAATGATGAAAGAGGGTCAAAGTCCAAGTGAGAGTTTCCAATTTAATATGCAGATTAGAGTCAATTTCAAGCATTTTCATTAGATAAAATTTTACAACTCTCCGGTTAGGGTTAGGGCTAGGATTAGGGTTAGGGTTTTTAACATTCTCCAGTAATCTTTTCTGGACCTAATTCTTTTGATTCAAGGATTAAATTCCTCGCTTCCTTTAGCATTTAATGTCAAAAAAAAATTCTGCACGATATTTTAGTCAACTGAATGATGAAAGAGGGTCAAAGTCCAAGTGGGAGTTTCCAATTTAAAATGCAGTTTAGAGTCAATTTCAAGCATTGTCATTGGAGAAAATAAATCACACTTCTCTGGTAATCTTTCCTGGATCAAAAGTTTTTGATTCAAGGACTAAATTACACAAATTCCTCGCTTCATTTAGCATTTAAGTGTCAAAAAAAAATTCTGCATGACATTTTAGTTAACTGAATGATGAAAGAGGGTCAAAGTCCAAGTGGGAGTTTCCAATTTAAAATGCAGATTAGAGTCAATTTCAAGCATTTTCATTAGATAAAATTTTACAACTCTCCGGTTAGGGTTAGGGCTAGGATTAGGGTTAGGGTTTTTAACATTCTCCAGTAATCTTTTCTGGACCTAATTCTTTTGATTCAAGGATTAAATTCCTCGCTTCCTTTAGCATTTAATGTCTAAAAAAAATTCTGCATGATATTTTAGTCAACTGAATGATGAAAGAGGGTCAAAGTCCAAGTGGGAGTTTCCAATTTAATATGCAAATTAGAGTCAATTTCAAGCATTGTCATTGGAGAAAATAAATCACACTTCTCTGGTAATCTTTCCTGGATCAAAAGTTTTTGATTCAAGGACTAAATTACACAAATTCCTCGCTTCATTTAGCATTTAAGTGTCAAAAAAAAATTCTGCATGACATTTTAGTTAACTGAATGATGAAAGAGGGTCAAAGTCCAAGTGGGAGTTTCCAATTTAAAATGCAGATTAGAGTCAATTTCAAGCATTTTCATTAGATAAAATTTTACAAATCTCCGGTTAGGGTTAGGGCTAGGACTAGGGTTAGGGTTTTTAACATTCTCCAGTAATCTTTTCTGGACCTAATTCTTTTGATTCAAGGATTAAATTCCTCGCTTCCTTTAGCATTTAATGTCAAAAAAAAATTCTGCACGATATTTTAGTCAACTGAATGATGAAAGAGGGTCAAAGTCCAAGTGAGAGTTTCCAATTTAATATGCAGATTAGAGTCAATTTCAAGCATTTTCATTAGATAAAATTTTACAACTCTCCGGTTAGGGTTAGGGCTAGGATTAGGGTTAGGGTTTTTAACATTCTCCAGTAATCTTTTCTGGACCTAATTCTTTTGATTCAAGGATTAAATTCCTCGCTTCCTTTAGCATTTAATGTCAAAAAAAAATTCTGCACGATATTTTAGTCAACTGAATGATGAAAGAGGGTCAAAGTCCAAGTGGGAGTTTCCAATTTAAAATGCAGATTAGAGTCAATTTCAAGCATTGTCATTGGAGAAAAAAAAATCACACTTCTCTGGTAATCTTTCCTGGATCAAAAGTTTTTGATTCAAGGACTAAATTACACAAATTCCTCGCTTCCTTTAGCATTTAAGTGCCAAAAAAAAATTCTGCATGATATTTTAGTCAACTGAATGATGAAAGAGGGTCAAAGTCCAAGTGAGAGTTTCCAATTTAAAATGCAGATTAGAGTCAATTTCAAGCATTTTCATTAGATAAAATTTTACAACTCTCCGGTTAGGGTTAGGGCTAGGACTAGGGTTAGGGTTTTTAACATTCTCCAGTAATCTTTTCTGGACCTAATTCTTTTGATTCAAGGATTAAATTCCTCGCTTCCTTTAGCATTTAATGTCAAAAAAAAATTCTGCACGATATTTTAGTCAACTGAATGATGAAAGAGGGTCAAAGTCCAAGTGGGAGTTTCCAATTTAAAATGCAGATTAGAGTCAATTTCAAGCATTGTCATTGGAGAAAAAAAAATCACACTTCTCTGGTAATCTTTCCTGGATCAAAAGTTTTTGAATCAAGGACTAAATTACACAAATTCCTCGCTTCCTTTAGCATTTAAGTGCCAAAAAAAAAATTCTGCATGATATTTTAGTCAACTGAATGATGAAAGAGGGTCAAAGTCCAAGTGGGAGTTTCCAATTTAAAATGCAGATTAGAGTCAATTTCAAGCATTTCCATTAGATAAAATTTTACAACTCTCCAGTTAGGGTTAGGGCTAGGATTAGGGTTAGGGTTTTTAACATTCTCCAGTAATCTTTTCTGGACCTAATTCTTTTGATTCAAGGATTAAATTCCTCGCTTCCTTTAGCATTTAAGTGTAAAAAAAAATTCTGCATGATATTTTAGTCAACTGAATGATGAAAGAGGGTCAAAGTCCAAGTGAGAGTTTCCAATTTAAAATGCAGATTAGAGTCAATTTCAAGCATTGTCACTGGAGAAAAAAAAATCACACTCCTCTGGTAATCTTTCCTGGATCAAAAGTTTTTGATTCAAGGACTAAATTACACAAATTCCTCGCTTCCTTTAGCATTTAAGTGCCAAAAAAAAAATTCTGCATGATATTTTAGTCAACTGAATGATGAAAGAGGGTCAAAGTCCAAGTGGGAGTTTCCAATTTAAAATGCAGATTAGAGTCAATTTCAAGCATTTTCATTAGATAAAATTTTACAACTCTCCGGTTAGGGTTAGGGCTAGGATTAGGGTTAGGGTTTTTAACATTCTCCAGTAATCTTTTCTAGACCTAATTCTTTTGATTCAAGGATTAAATTCCTCGCTTCCTTTAGCATTTAATGTCAAAAAAAATTCTGCATGATATTTTAGTCAACTGAATGATGAAAGAGGGTCAAAGTCCAAGTGGGAGTTTCCAATTTAAAATGCAGATTAGAGTCAATTTCAAGCATTGTCATTGGAGAAAAAAAATCACACTTCTCTGGTAATCTTTCCTGGATCAAAAGTTTTTGAATCAAGGACTAAATTACACAAATTCCTCGCTTCCTTTAGCATTTAAGTGCCAAAAAAAAAATTCTGCATGATATTTTAGTCAACTGAATGATGAAAGAGGGTCAAAGTCCAAGTGAGAGTTTCCAATTTAAAATGCAGATTAGAGTCAATTTCAAGCATTTTCATTAGATAAAATTTTACAACTCTCCGGTTAGGGTTAGGGCTAGGACTAGGGTTAGGGTTTTTAACATTCTCCAGTAATCTTTTCTGGACCTAATTCTTTTGATTCAAGGATTAAATTCCTCGCTTCCTTTAGCATTTAATGTCAAAAAAAAATTCTGCACGATATTTTAGTCAACTGAATGATGAAAGAGGGTCAAAGTCCAAGTGAGAGTTTCCAATTTAATATGCAGATTAGAGTCAATTTCAAGCATTGTCATTGGAGAAAAAAAAATCACACTTCTCTGGTAATCTTTCCTGGATCAAAAGTTTTTGAATCAAGGACTAAATTACACAAATTCCTCGCTTCCTTTAGCATTTAAGTGCCAAAAAAAAAATTCTGCATGATATTTTAGTCAACTGAATGATGAAAGAGGGTCAAAGTCCAAGTGAGAGTTTCCAATTTAAAATGCAGATTAGAGTCAATTTCAAGCATTTTCATTAGATAAAATTTTACAACTCTCCGGTTAGGGTTAGGGCTAGGACTAGGGTTAGGGTTTTTAACATTCTCCAGTAATCTTTTCTGGACCTAATTCTTTTGATTCAAGGATTAAATTCCTCGCTTCCTTTAGCATTTAATGTCAAAAAAAAATTCTGCACGATATTTTAGTCAACTGAATGATGAAAGAGGGTCAAAGTCCAAGTGAGAGTTTCCAATTTAATATGCAGATTAGAGTCAATTTCAAGCATTGTCATTGGAGAAAAAAAAATCACACTTCTCTGGTAATCTTTCCTGGATCAAAAGTTTTTGAATCAAGGACTAAATTACACAAATTCCTCGCTTCCTTTAGCATTTAAGTGCCAAAAAAAAATTCTGCATGATATTTTAGTCAACTGAATGATGAAAGAGGGTCAAAGTCCAAGTGGGAGTTTCCAATTTAACACTAGATTTACCGAGTTTTTATTCTCTGCTGAGAGTCCCAAGGTGTTTGTCACCCCTGCTGTGATTTTCACAGGTCTTCAGCCCCATCCTCCTCCTGCTTTTGTTGTGCAAACACACCCATTACCTGTGAGGCCTGGCGCATTTGCATTTTTTACTCAGAGTAGCTCAAATCCAAGGCAGGCCAAACCTCTGTGTGTGACATGGAAACCTTCACAAAAGTCTGCCATATCTATACCAAATATCCCACACGCTGACTGACCTGCAAATATGAAAGACGCACATTCACAAAATATATGGAAACACAAGTCTGTGTTATTTATAAAACAAATTGAGTGAAAATAGAATGAAAAGTTGCTAATAGAATGAAATGAATAAAATGAAAACATGCTAACACTTCAGTCTCCAATGCATGTTTGTATATAAATGTCATAAGCTGAGTGAAGTCATGGTCCATGGCTCATACACATACAGAATAAAATGTCATTTCATTTTCATTGGCCATCACTGAATTATAACACCAAAAGTGAATTTTGTTTTTGTGTGATCTCTCCAGCTTTGCATGTTTGGCTGTTCATGTAAAAATTTATGTATCCGTGCCTCAGTTCCAGGTTCATCTCTTCGTCATCTTTCTGCCTTTTGTCTCAGTGGTTACTGTCCCACACAGTCTGTCTATCTTTCAAAGTCTGTGTTTGCAGCGTTTGAAAACCCAGTGACCATCATCCCTGTATTTGGCAATGGAGTTCCTTGGCTAGAAGAATTGGAAACAATCTTCTTTTTCCTTTCCACCCTGTAGATGCTTTGTACAGAACGTAGGCATTCACGGCCACCAAGTCCAGCATGTTGTAAAACACAGCTACTGGCCACTTGCTTGTTGCTGCTCGTACTGAATACATGCGCGCCATTCTAAACACTGACGTGGAGAATTCCTCTCCCTGTGCAGTGTCCTTTGCCAATGGAGGAAGTTCACGGCAAACGTTATTCACCATGCCCAGTAAAGTGAAGCAGTCTGTGTGACAGTGACAGTGAGGTGAAGAAATTGTCCATTGTGACATTTCTCCCGTCATCCAGAAATGACTCCATCAGACTCATGACCACGTTCTCTGCCAGCCTTCACCAAGAACTGTGCTGAAAGTTTCACTCCAGGAGAACACATGAACATAGATGTACAGCTGTTCTCGACCAAGGTTCATTGTCCATGCAGTATATTTACATTTACATTTACAGGATTTGGCAGACGCCCTTAGCCAGAGCGACTTACATAAGTGCTTTGAGACTCTGCAATGAATTTCCGATGCTAGCTCAATAAGGACCCCAGCTACGAATACTATCTCTGAGAACGCCATTGAGTAGTGCAGAATTTTTATTTTATTTTATTTTTTTAAAACACACACCAGAAAAAGAGTCGAGTAAGAATATAGAAGTTCTACGTCAGGTATTTCTGAAAAAGAAAAGTTTTGAGTCGTCGCTTGAAGACATTCAAGGATTCAGCTGTTCGGACATCTAGGGGGAGTTCATTCCACCAATTAGGTGCCAGGACAGAGAAGAGCCGAGACGCGTGTCTTCCTTGTGCCTTGAGGGGAGGTGGGACCAGTCGAGCAGTGCTGGAGGATTGGAGAGATCGTGGTGCAGAGCGGGGTGTGATGAGGTCCTTTAGGTAGGATGGTGCCAGAGAATTTTTGGCTTTGTATGCGAGCATCAGTGTTTTGAATCTGATGCGTGCAGCTACAGGAAGCCAGTGGAGGGAGCGCAGCAAAGGAGTGGTGTGGGAGAACTTGGGAAGGTTGAAAACAAGACGAGCAGCTGCATTCTGAATCAGTTGGAGGGGACGGATGGCGCTCAGTGGTAAACCCGCTAGAAGCGAGTTGCAGTAGTCAAGGCGTGAGATGACGAGGGACTGGACGAGTATCTGGGTAGCCTGGGTGGAAAGAAATGGACGTATCCTCCTGATGTTAAAGAGGAGAAACCGACAAGAGCGAGAAAGACTGGCGATATGTGAGGAAAATGACAACCGATCATCTATGGTAACTCCAAGGTTTCTAGCAGAAACCGAAGGACGGATCAGGGAATTGTCAAAGGAGATCGCAAGGTCCTGGAGGGGGGATGAGTCAGCCGGGATGTAAAGCAACTCAGTTTTACTAGTGTTGAGTTTTAGCTGGTGAGTGGTCATCCAAGATGAGATGTCTGCCAAGCATGTAGAGATCTTAGTGGAGACATGAGTGTCTGAGGGAGGGAAGGAGAGGATGAGTTGAGTGTCATCGGCATAGCAGTGGTAGGAGAAGCCATGTGAGGATATAACTTCGCCAAGAGATTTAGTGTAGAGGGAGAATAGGAGAGGGCCAAGAACCGAGCCCTGAGGGACACCGGTGGAAAGACAACGTAGAGTAGATATGGATCCATTCCATGTCACTTGGTATATCGCATCCAAGCCGGACAAATTTGGGATCAAGTTCTGGATGGCCACGGATTTGGAGACCAAATACGTCTGCAACGTGTCCCCTAACTTGGGAAAGGACCCCAGTCACCAGAAAAGGGAGAGGCTGGCAGAGAACATGGTCATGAGTCTGATGGAGCCATTTCTGGATGACGGGAGAAATGTCACAACGGACAATTTCTTCACCTCACTGGCACTGTCACACAGACTGCTTCAGCGCAAAACAACACTACTGAGCACAGGGAATAAAGTTTGGTATGAACTTCCTCCAATTTCAAAGGACACTGCACAGCAAGAGGAATTTTCCGCGTCAGTGCTTAGAAGTGGCAGTGTCTCCTTGACAATTTATGCACCTAAAAAAACAAGATTGTGTGTGTTCTGAGTTCTTTGGACCAAGATGTGGCGATCTGTGAAGGCAGAAAGAGGAAACCCAACACGATAACAGACTATAATCACATGAAGGTATGTGAATGTGTGTATAATTTTACATCAGTGCTACAATGTTTTCTGATATGTACTATACAGGCCTATATAGAAAGAAGGTAGAAAAAAAGCAAATACACTCATGACTCTCTCTCTCTCTGCTGTTATCGTGTGGTGTAAATGTGTTGGACCAAATGGCGCGCATGTATTCCGTAAGAGCAGCAACATGCAGGTGGCCAGTAGCTGTATTTTACAACATGCTGGACCTGGTGGTGGCAAATTCCTACGTTCTGTACAAGGCATGTACAGGGTGGGAAGGCAAAAGAAGATTATTTTTGAGTCATCTAGCCAAGGAACTCCATTGCCAATTTATGCCACAAAAGGCTATGGGGACAGAGGAAGGCTGCTGCTGTGCCAGGACTTGTATGGACAACTCAGTGTCAGGTACAGGAGAACTGCAACAGAAACCACAGCAGGTTTACCAGTGCAAAGTGTTACAAATTCACTTGCGCCAAATGCAGGGATGATGGTCACTGGGTCTGCAAACACTGCAAAGTTTGAAAAACTCAATTTTTTTTATAAATAAAACAGACTTGTGCTTCCATATATTTTGTGAATGTGTGTCTTTCATATTTGTAGGTCAGTCAGCGTGTGGGATATTTGGTATAGATATGGCAGACTTTTGTGAAGGTTTCCATGTCACACACAGAGGTTTAGCCTGCCTTGGATTTTAGCTGCTCTGAGTAAAAAAATGCAAATGTGCCAGGCCTCACAGGTAATGGGTGTGTTTGCACAACAAAAGCAGGAGGACAATGGCCCAAGAAACTCTCAGCAGGGATGCTAGTAGGTGTTAGGCCCAGGGAATTTACGCAAATTTGAGTAGATTTGGCAGTTCTAGTGTTAAAATGCAGATTAGAGTCAATTTCAAGCATTTCCATTAGATAAAATTTTACAACTCTCCAGTTAGGGTTAGGGCTAGGATTAGGGTTAGGGTTTTTAACATTCTCCAGTAATCTTTTCTGGACCTAATTCTTTTGATTCAAGGATTAAATTCCTCGCTTACTTTAGCATTTAAGTGTCAAAAAAAAATTCTGCATGATATTTTAGTCAACTGAATGATGAAAGAGGGTCAAAGTCCAAGTGAGAGTTTCCAATTTAAAATGCAGATTAGACTCAATTTCAAGCGTTTTCATTAGATAAAATTTTACAACTCTCCGGTTAGGGTTAGGGCTAGGATTAGGGTTAGGGTTTTTAACATTCTCCAGTAATCTTTTCTGGACCTAATTCTTTTGATTCAAGGATTAAATTCCTCGCTTCCTTTAGCATTTAATGTCAAAAAAAAATTCTGCACGATATTTTAGTCAACTGAATGATGAAAGAGGGTCAAAGTCCAAGTGGGAGTTTCCAATTTAATATGCAGATTAGAGTCAATTTCAAGCAT
Organism: Brienomyrus brachyistius; assembly: GCF_023856365.1. Taxonomy (NCBI): domain Eukaryota; kingdom Metazoa; phylum Chordata; class Actinopteri; order Osteoglossiformes; family Mormyridae; genus Brienomyrus; species Brienomyrus brachyistius. The sequence goes on along the minus strand of NW_026042369.1, from coordinate 92,818 downwards.
TGTCATTGGAGAAAATAAATCACACTTCTCTGGTAATCTTTCCTGGATCAAAAGTTTTTGATTCAAGAACTAAATTACACAAATTCCTCGCTTCCTTTAGCATTTAAGTGTCAAAAAAAAATTCTGCATGATATTTTAGTCAACTGAATGATGAAAGAGGGTCAAAGTCCAAGTGGGAGTTTCCAATTTAAAATGCAGATTAGAGTCAATTTCAAGCATTTTCATTAGATAAAATTTTACAACTCTCCGGTTAGGGTTAGGGCTAGGATTAGGGTTAGGGTTTTTAACATTCTCCAGTAATCTTTTCTGGACCTAATTCTTTTGATTCAAGGATTAAATCCTCGCTTACTTTAGCATTTCAGTGTCAAAAAAAAATTCTGCATGATATTTTAGTCAACTGAATGATGAAAGAGGGTCAAAGTCCAAGTGAGAGTTTCCAATTTAAAATGCAGATTAGACTCAATTTCAAGCATTTTCATTAGATAAAATTTTACAACTCTCCGGTTAGGGTTAGGGCTAGGATTAGGGTTAGGGTTTTTACAATTCTCCAGTAATCTTTTCTGGACCTAATTCTTTTGATTCAAGGATTAAATTCCTCGCTTACTTTAGCATTTAAGTGTAAAAAAAAAATTCTGCATGATATTTTAGTCAACTGAATGATGAAAGAGGGTCAAAGTCCAAGTGAGAGTTTCCAATTTAAAATGCAGATTAGAGTCAATTTCAAGCATTGTCATTGGAGAAAAAAAAATCACACTTCGCTGGTAATCTTTCCTGGATCAAAAGTTTTTGATTCAAGGACTAAATTACACAAATTCCTCGCTTCCTTTAGCATTTAAGTGCCAAAAAAAAATTCTGCATGATATTTTAGTCAACTGAATGATGAAAGAGGGTCAAAGTCCAAGTGGGAGTTTCCAATTTAAAATGCAGATTAGAGTCAATTTCAAGCATTTTCATTAGATAAAATTTTACAACTCTCCGGTTAGGGTTAGGGCTAGGATTAGGGTTAGGGTTTTTAACATTCTCCAGTAATCTTTTCTGGACCTAATTCTTTTGATTCAAGGATTAAATTCCTCGCTTCCTTTAGCATTTAATGTCAAAAAAAAATTCTGCACGATATTTTAGTCAACTGAATGATGAAAGAGGGTCAAAGTCCAAGTGGGAGTTTCCAATTTAAAATGCAGATTAGAGTCAATTTCAAGCATTGTCATTGGAGAAAAAAAATCACACTTCTCTGGTAATCTTTCCTGGATCAAAAGTTTTTGATTCAAGGAATAAATTACAGACTTTCTTTAGCATGTACTTGTCAAAAATGATCTGTCTCAGAATATCTTCATGAACTGAACGATGAAAAAAGGTCAAAGTCCAAGTGGGAGTTTCCAATTTAAAATGCAAATTAGAGTCAATTTCAAGCATTTTCATTAGATAAAATTTTACAACTCTCCGGTTAGGGTTAGGGCTAGGATTAGGGTTAGGATTTTTACAATTCTCCAGTAATATTTTCTGGACCTAATTCTTTTGATTCAAGGATTAAATTCATTGCTTCCTTTAGCATTTAAGTGTCAAAAAAAATTCTGCATGATATTTTAGTCAACTGAATGATGAAAGAGGGTCAAAGTCAAAGTGGGAGTTTCCAGTTTAAAATGCAGATTACAGTCAATTTCAAGCATTTTCATTAGATAAAATTTTACAACTCTCCGGTTAGGGTTAGGGCTAGGATTATGGTTGGGGTTTTTACAATTCTCCAGTAATCTTTTCTGGACCTAATTCTTTTGATTCAAGGATTAAATTCCTTGCTTCCTTTAGCATTTAAGTGTCAAAAAAAATTCTGCATTATATTTTAGTCAACTGAATGATGAAAGAGGGTCAAAGTCAAAGTGGGAGTTTCCAATTTAAATTGCAGATTACAGTCAATTTCAAGCATTTTCATTAGATAAAATTTTACAACTCTCCGGTTAGGGTTAGGGCTAGGATTAGGGTTAGGGTTTTTACAATTCTCCAGTAATCTTTTCTGGACCTAATTCTTTTGATTCAAGGATTAAATTCCTCGCTTCCTTTAGCATTTAATGTCAAAAAAAAATTTTGCACGATATTTTAGTCAACTGAATGATGAAAGAGGGTCAAAGTCCAAGTGGGAGTTTCCAATTTAATATGCAGATTAGAGTCAATTTCAAGCATTGTCATTGGAGAAAATAAATCACACTTCTCTGGTAATCTTTCCTGGATCAAAAGTTTTTGATTCAAGGACTAAATTACACAAATTCCTCGCTTCCTTTAGCATTTAAGTGTCAAAAAAATATTCTGCATTATATTTTAGTCAACTGAATGATGAAAGAGGGTCAAAGTCAAAGTGGGAGTTTCCAATTTAAATTGCAGATTACAGTCAATTTCAAGCATTTTCATTAGATAAAATTTTACAACTCTCCGGTTAGGGTTAGGGCTAGGATTAGGGTTAGGGTTTTTACAATTCTCCAGTAATCTTTTCTGGACCTAATTCTTTTGATTCAAGGATTCAATTCCTCGCTTCCTTTAGCATTTAAGTGTCAAAAAAAATTCTGCATGATATTTTAGTCAACTGAATGATGAAAGAGGGTCAAAGTCAAAGTGGGAGTTTCCAATTTAAAATGCAGATTAGAGTCCATTTCAAGCATTGTCATTGGAGAAAAAAATCACACTTCTCTGGTAATCTTTCCTGGATCAAAAGTTTTTGATTCAAGGAATAAATGACAGACTTTCTGAAGCATGTACTTGTCAAAAATGATCTGTCTCAGAATATCTTCATTAACTGAATGATGGAAAAAGGTCAAAGTCCAAGTGGGAGTTTCCAATTTAAAATGCAGATTAGAGTCAATTTTAAGAATTTTCATTAGATAAAATTTTACAACTCTCCGGTTAGGGTTAGGGCTAGGATTAGGGTTAGGGTTTTTACAATTCTCCAGTAATCTTTTCTGGACCTAATTCTATTGATTCAAGGATTAAATCCTCGCTTCCTTTAGCATTTAAGTGTCAAAAAAAATTCTGCATGATATTTTAGTCAACTGAATGATGAAAGAGGGTCAAAGTCCATGTGGGAGTTTCCAATTTAATATGCAGATTAGAGTCCATTTCAAGCATTGTCATTGGAGAAAAAAATCACACTTCTCTGGTAATCTTTCCTGGATCAAAAGTTTTTGATTCAAGGAATAAATTACAGACTTTCTGTAGCATGTACTTGTCAAAAATGATCTGTCTCAGAATATCTTCATGAACTGAACGATGGAAAAAGGTCAAAGTCCAAGTGGGAGTTTCCAATTTAAAATGCAGATTAGAGTCAATTTTAAGAATTTTCATTAGATAAAATTTTACAACTCTCCGGTTAGGGTTAGGGCTAGGATTAGGGTTAGGGTTTTTACAATTCTCCAGTAATCTTTTCTGGACCTAATTCTTTTGATTCAAGGATTCAATTCCTCGCTTCCTTTAGTATTTAAGTGTCAAAAAAAATTCTGCATGACATTTTAGTCAACTGAATGATGAAAGAGGGTCAAAGTCAAAGTGGGAGTTTCCAGTTTAAAATGCAGACTACAGTCAATTTCAAGCATTTTCATTAGATAAAATTTTACAACTCTCCGGTTAGGGTTAGGGCTAGGATTAGGGTTGGGGTTTTTACAATTCTCCAGTAATCTTTTCTGGACCTAATTCTTTTGATTCAAGGATTAAATTCCTTGCTTCCTTTAGCATTTAAGTGTCAAAAAAAATTCTGCATTATATTTTAGTCAACTGAATGATGAAAGAGGGTCAAAGTCCAAGTGGGAGTTTCCAATTTAAATTGCAGATTACAGTCAATGTCAAGCATTTTCATTAGATAAAATTTTACAACTCTCCGGTTAGGGTTAGGGCTAGGATTAGGGTTAGGGTTTTTACAATTCTCCAGTAATCTTTTCTGGACCTAATTCTTTTGATTCAAGGATTAAATTCCTCGCTTCCTTTAGCATTTAAGTGTCAAAAAAAATTCTGCATGATATTTTAGTCAACTGAATGATGAAAGAGGGTCAAAGTCCAAGTGGGAGTTTCCAATATAAAATGCAGATTAGAGTCAATTTCAAGCATTGTCACTGGAGAAAAAAATCACACTTCTCTGGTAATCTTTCCTGGATCAAAAGTTTTTGATTCAAGGAATAAATTACAGACTTTCTTTAGCATGTACTTGTCAAAAATGATCTGTCTCAGAATATCTTCATGAACTAAACGATGAAAAAAGGTCAAAGTCCAAGTTGGAGTTTCCAATTTAAAATGCAAATTAGAGTCAATTTCAAGCATTTTCATTAGATAAAATTTTACAACTCTCCGGTTAGGGTTAGGGCTAGGATTAGGGTTAGGGTTTTTACAATTCTCCAGTAATCTTTTCTGGACCTAATTCTTTTGATTCAAGGATTAAATTCCTTGCTTCCTTTAGCATTTAAGTGTCAAAAAAAATTCTGCATGATATTTTAGTCAACTGAATGATGAAAGAGGGTCAAAGTCAAAGTGGGAGTTTCCAGTTTAAAATGCAGATTACAGTCAATTTCAAGCATTTTCATTAGATAAAATTTTACAACTCTCCGGTTAGGGTTAGGGCTAGGATTAGGGTTGGGGTTTTTACAATTCTCCAGTAATCTTTTCTGGACCTAATTCTTTTGATTCAAGGATTAAATTCCTTGCTTCCTTTAGCATTTAAGTGTCAAAAAAAATTCTGCATTATATTTTAGTCAACTGAATGATGAAAGAGGGTCAAAGTCCAAGTGGGAGTTTCCAATTTAAAATGCAGATTAGAGTCAATTTCAAGCATTTTCATTAGATAAAATTTTACAACTCTCCGGTTAGGGTTAGGGCTAGGATTAGGGTTAGGGTTTTTAACATTCTCCAGTAATCTTTTCTGGACCTAATTCTTTTGATTCAAGGATTAAATTCCTCGCTTCCTTTAGCATTTAATGTCTAAAAAAAATTCTGCATGATATTTTAGTCAACTGAATGATGAAAGAGGGTCAAAGTCCAAGTGGGAGTTTCCAATTTAATATGCAAATTAGAGTCAATTTCAAGCATTGTCATTGGAGAAAATAAATCACACTTCTCTGGTAATCTTTCCTGGATCAAAAGTTTTTGATTCAAGGACTAAATTACACAAATTCCTCGCTTCATTTAGCATTTAAGTGTCAAAAAAAAATTCTGCATGACATTTTAGTTAACTGAATGATGAAAGAGGGTCAAAGTCCAAGTGGGAGTTTCCAATTTAAAATGCAGATTAGAGTCAATTTCAAGCATTTTCATTAGATAAAATTTTACAAATCTCCGGTTAGGGTTAGGGCTAGGACTAGGGTTAGGGTTTTTAACATTCTCCAGTAATCTTTTCTGGACCTAATTCTTTTGATTCAAGGATTAAATTCCTCGCTTCCTTTAGCATTTAATGTCAAAAAAAAATTCTGCACGATATTTTAGTCAACTGAATGATGAAAGAGGGTCAAAGTCCAAGTGAGAGTTTCCAATTTAATATGCAGATTAGAGTCAATTTCAAGCATTTTCATTAGATAAAATTTTACAACTCTCCGGTTAGGGTTAGGGCTAGGATTAGGGTTAGGGTTTTTAACATTCTCCAGTAATCTTTTCTGGACCTAATTCTTTTGATTCAAGGATTAAATTCCTCGCTTCCTTTAGCATTTAATGTCAAAAAAAAATTCTGCACGATATTTTAGTCAACTGAATGATGAAAGAGGGTCAAAGTCCAAGTGGGAGTTTCCAATTTAAAATGCAGATTAGAGTCAATTTCAAGCATTGTCATTGGAGAAAAAAAAATCACACTTCTCTGGTAATCTTTCCTGGATCAAAAGTTTTTGATTCAAGGACTAAATTACACAAATTCCTCGCTTCCTTTAGCATTTAAGTGCCAAAAAAAAAATTCTGCATGATATTTTAGTCAACTGAATGATGAAAGAGGGTCAAAGTCCAAGTGAGAGTTTCCAATTTAAAATGCAGATTAGAGTCAATTTCAAGCATTTTCATTAGATAAAATTTTACAACTCTCCGGTTAGGGTTAGGGCTAGGACTAGGGTTAGGGTTTTTAACATTCTCCAGTAATCTTTTCTGGACCTAATTCTTTTGATTCAAGGATTAAATTCCTCGCTTCCTTTAGCATTTAATGTCAAAAAAAAATTCTGCACGATATTTTAGTCAACTGAATGATGAAAGAGGGTCAAAGTCCAAGTGGGAGTTTCCAATTTAAAATGCAGATTAGAGTCAATTTCAAGCATTGTCATTGGAGAAAAAAAAATCACACTTCTCTGGTAATCTTTCCTGGATCAAAAGTTTTTGAATCAAGGACTAAATTACACAAATTCCTCGCTTCCTTTAGCATTTAAGTGCCAAAAAAAAAATTCTGCATGATATTTTAGTCAACTGAATGATGAAAGAGGGTCAAAGTCCAAGTGGGAGTTTCCAATTTAAAATGCAGATTAGAGTCAATTTCAAGCATTTCCATTAGATAAAATTTTACAACTCTCCAGTTAGGGTTAGGGCTAGGATTAGGGTTAGGGTTTTTAACATTCTCCAGTAATCTTTTCTGGACCTAATTCTTTTGATTCAAGGATTAAATTCCTCGCTTCCTTTAGCATTTAAGTGTAAAAAAAAATTCTGCATGATATTTTAGTCAACTGAATGATGAAAGAGGGTCAAAGTCCAAGTGAGAGTTTCCAATTTAAAATGCAGATTAGAGTCAATTTCAAGCATTGTCACTGGAGAAAAAAAAATCACACTCCTCTGGTAATCTTTCCTGGATCAAAAGTTTTTGATTCAAGGACTAAATTACACAAATTCCTCGCTTCCTTTAGCATTTAAGTGCCAAAAAAAAAATTCTGCATGATATTTTAGTCAACTGAATGATGAAAGAGGGTCAAAGTCCAAGTGGGAGTTTCCAATTTAAAATGCAGATTAGAGTCAATTTCAAGCATTTTCATTAGATAAAATTTTACAACTCTCCGGTTAGGGTTAGGGCTAGGATTAGGGTTAGGGTTTTTAACATTCTCCAGTAATCTTTTCTAGACCTAATTCTTTTGATTCAAGGATTAAATTCCTCGCTTCCTTTAGCATTTAATGTCAAAAAAAATTCTGCATGATATTTTAGTCAACTGAATGATGAAAGAGGGTCAAAGTCCAAGTGGGAGTTTCCAATTTAAAATGCAGATTAGAGTCAATTTCAAGCATTGTCATTGGAGAAAAAAAATCACACTTCTCTGGTAATCTTTCCTGGATCAAAAGTTTTTGAATCAAGGACTAAATTACACAAATTCCTCGCTTCCTTTAGCATTTAAGTGCCAAAAAAAAAATTCTGCATGATATTTTAGTCAACTGAATGATGAAAGAGGGTCAAAGTCCAAGTGAGAGTTTCCAATTTAAAATGCAGATTAGAGTCAATTTCAAGCATTTTCATTAGATAAAATTTTACAACTCTCCGGTTAGGGTTAGGGCTAGGACTAGGGTTAGGGTTTTTAACATTCTCCAGTAATCTTTTCTGGACCTAATTCTTTTGATTCAAGGATTAAATTCCTCGCTTCCTTTAGCATTTAATGTCAAAAAAAAATTCTGCACGATATTTTAGTCAACTGAATGATGAAAGAGGGTCAAAGTCCAAGTGAGAGTTTCCAATTTAATATGCAGATTAGAGTCAATTTCAAGCATTGTCATTGGAGAAAAAAAAATCACACTTCTCTGGTAATCTTTCCTGGATCAAAAGTTTTTGAATCAAGGACTAAATTACACAAATTCCTCGCTTCCTTTAGCATTTAAGTGCCAAAAAAAAAATTCTGCATGATATTTTAGTCAACTGAATGATGAAAGAGGGTCAAAGTCCAAGTGAGAGTTTCCAATTTAAAATGCAGATTAGAGTCAATTTCAAGCATTTTCATTAGATAAAATTTTACAACTCTCCGGTTAGGGTTAGGGCTAGGACTAGGGTTAGGGTTTTTAACATTCTCCAGTAATCTTTTCTGGACCTAATTCTTTTGATTCAAGGATTAAATTCCTCGCTTCCTTTAGCATTTAATGTCAAAAAAAAATTCTGCACGATATTTTAGTCAACTGAATGATGAAAGAGGGTCAAAGTCCAAGTGAGAGTTTCCAATTTAATATGCAGATTAGAGTCAATTTCAAGCATTGTCATTGGAGAAAAAAAAATCACACTTCTCTGGTAATCTTTCCTGGATCAAAAGTTTTTGAATCAAGGACTAAATTACACAAATTCCTCGCTTCCTTTAGCATTTAAGTGCCAAAAAAAAATTCTGCATGATATTTTAGTCAACTGAATGATGAAAGAGGGTCAAAGTCCAAGTGGGAGTTTCCAATTTAACACTAGATTTACCGAGTTTTTATTCTCTGCTGAGAGTCCCAAGGTGTTTGTCACCCCTGCTGTGATTTTCACAGGTCTTCAGCCCCATCCTCCTCCTGCTTTTGTTGTGCAAACACACCCATTACCTGTGAGGCCTGGCGCATTTGCATTTTTTACTCAGAGTAGCTCAAATCCAAGGCAGGCTAAACCTCTGTGTGTGACATGGAAACCTTCACAAAAGTCTGCCATATCTATACCAAATATCCCACACGCTGACTGACCTGCAAATATGAAAGACGCACATTCACAAAATATATGGAAACACAAGTCTGTGTTATTTATAAAACAAATTGAGTGAAAATAGAATGAAAAGTTGCTAATAGAATGAAATGAATAAAATGAAAACATGCTAACACTTCAGTCTCCAATGCATGTTTGTATATAAATGTCATAAGCTGAGTGAAGTCATGGTCCATGGCTCATACACATACAGAATAAAATGTCATTTCATTTTCATTGGCCATCACTGAATTATAACACCAAAAGTGAATTTTGTTTTTGTGTGATCTCTCCAGCTTTGCATGTTTGGCTGTTCATGTAAAAATTTATGTATCCGTGCCTCAGTTCCAGGTTCATCTCTTCGTCATCTTTCTGCCTTTTGTCTCAGTGGTTACTGTCCCACACAGTCTGTCTATCTTTCAAAGTCTGTGTTTGCAGCGTTTGAAAACCCAGTGACCATCATCCCTGTATTTGGCAATGGAGTTCCTTGGCTAGAAGAATTGGAAACAATCTTCTTTTTCCTTTCCACCCTGTAGATGCTTTGTACAGAACGTAGGCATTCACGGCCACCAAGTCCAGCATGTTGTAAAACACAGCTACTGGCCACTTGCTTGTTGCTGCTCGTACTGAATACATGCGCGCCATTCTAAACACTGACGTGGAGAATTCCTCTCCCTGTGCAGTGTCCTTTGCCAATGGAGGAAGTTCACGGCAAACGTTATTCACCATGCCCAGTAAAGTGAAGCAGTCTGTGTGACAGTGACAGTGAGGTGAAGAAATTGTCCATTGTGACATTTCTCCCGTCATCCAGAAATGACTCCATCAGACTCATGACCACGTTCTCTGCCAGCCTTCACCAAGAACTGTGCTGAAAGTTTCACTCCAGGAGAACACATGAACATAGATGTACAGCTGTTCTCGACCAAGGTTCATTGTCCATGCAGTATATTTACATTTACATTTACAGGATTTGGCAGACGCCCTTAGCCAGAGCGACTTACATAAGTGCTTTGAGACTCTGCAATGAATTTCCGATGCTAGCTCAATAAGGACCCCAGCTACGAATACTATCTCTGAGAACGCCATTGAGTAGTGCAGAATTTTTATTTTATTTTATTTTTTTAAAACACACACCAGAAAAAGAGTCGAGTAAGAATATAGAAGTTCTACGTCAGGTATTTCTGAAAAAGAAAAGTTTTGAGTCGTCGCTTGAAGACATTCAAGGATTCAGCTGTTCGGACATCTAGGGGGAGTTCATTCCACCAATTAGGTGCCAGGACAGAGAAGAGCCGAGACGCGTGTCTTCCTTGTGCCTTGAGGGGAGGTGGGACCAGTCGAGCAGTGCTGGAGGATTGGAGAGATCGTGGTGCAGAGCGGGGTGTGATGAGGTCCTTTAGGTAGGATGGTGCCAGAGAATTTTTGGCTTTGTATGCGAGCATCAGTGTTTTGAATCTGATGCGTGCAGCTACAGGAAGCCAGTGGAGGGAGCGCAGCAAAGGAGTGGTGTGGGAGAACTTGGGAAGGTTGAAAACAAGACGAGCAGCTGCATTCTGAATCAGTTGGAGGGGACGGATGGCGCTCAGTGGTAAACCCGCTAGAAGCGAGTTGCAGTAGTCAAGGCGTGAGATGACGAGGGACTGGACGAGTATCTGGGTAGCCTGGGTGGAAAGAAATGGACGTATCCTCCTGATGTTAAAGAGGAGAAACCGACAAGAGCGAGAAAGACTGGCGATATGTGAGGAAAATGACAACCGATCATCTATGGTAACTCCAAGGTTTCTAGCAGAAACCGAAGGACGGATCAGGGAATTGTCAAAGGAGATCGCAAGGTCCTGGAGGGGGGATGAGTCAGCCGGGATGTAAAGCAACTCAGTTTTACTAGTGTTGAGTTTTAGCTGGTGAGTGGTCATCCAAGATGAGATGTCTGCCAAGCATGTAGAGATCTTAGTGGAGACATGAGTGTCTGAGGGAGGGAAGGAGAGGATGAGTTGAGTGTCATCGGCATAGCAGTGGTAGGAGAAGCCATGTGAGGATATAACTTCGCCAAGAGATTTAGTGTAGAGGGAGAATAGGAGAGGGCCAAGAACCGAGCCCTGAGGGACACCGGTGGAAAGACAACGTAGAGTAGATATGGATCCATTCCATGTCACTTGGTATATCGCATCCAAGCCGGACAAATTTGGGATCAAGTTCTGGATGGCCACGGATTTGGAGACCAAATACGTCTGCAACGTGTCCCCTAACTTGGGAAAGGACCCCAGTCACCAGAAAAGGGAGAGGCTGGCAGAGAACATGGTCATGAGTCTGATGGAGCCATTTCTGGATGACGGGAGAAATGTCACAACGGACAATTTCTTCACCTCACTGGCACTGTCACACAGACTGCTTCAGCGCAAAACAACACTACTGAGCACAGGGAATAAAGTTTGGTATGAACTTCCTCCAATTTCAAAGGACACTGCACAGCAAGAGGAATTTTCCGCGTCAGTGCTTAGAAGTGGCAGTGTCTCCTTGACAATTTATGCACCTAAAAAAACAAGATTGTGTGTGTTCTGAGTTCTTTGGACCAAGATGTGGCGATCTGTGAAGGCAGAAAGAGGAAACCCAACACGATAACAGACTATAATCACATGAAGGTATGTGAATGTGTGTATAATTTTACATCAGTGCTACAATGTTTTCTGATATGTACTATACAGGCCTATATAGAAAGAAGGTAGAAAAAAAGCAAATACACTCATGACTCTCTCTCTCTCTGCTGTTATCGTGTGGTGTAAATGTGTTGGACCAAATGGCGCGCATGTATTCCGTAAGAGCAGCAACATGCAGGTGGCCAGTAGCTGTATTTTACAACATGCTGGACCTGGTGGTGGCAAATTCCTACGTTCTGTACAAGGCATGTACAGGGTGGGAAGGCAAAAGAAGATTATTTTTGAGTCATCTAGCCAAGGAACTCCATTGCCAATTTATGCCACAAAAGGCTATGGGGACAGAGGAAGGCTGCTGCTGTGCCAGGACTTGTATGGACAACTCAGTGTCAGGTACAGGAGAACTGCAACAGAAACCACAGCAGGTTTACCAGTGCAAAGTGTTACAAATTCACTTGCGCCAAATGCAGGGATGATGGTCACTGGGTCTGCAAACACTGCAAAGTTTGAAAAACTCAATTTTTTTTATAAATAAAACAGACTTGTGCTTCCATATATTTTGTGAATGTGTGTCTTTCATATTTGTAGGTCAGTCAGCGTGTGGGATATTTGGTATAGATATGGCAGACTTTTGTGAAGGTTTCCATGTCACACACAGAGGTTTAGCCTGCCTTGGATTTTAGCTGCTCTGAGTAAAAAAATGCAAATGTGCCAGGCCTCACAGGTAATGGGTGTGTTTGCACAACAAAAGCAGGAGGACAATGGCCCAAGAAACTCTCAGCAGGGATGCTAGTAGGTGTTAGGCCCAGGGAATTTACGCAAATTTGAGTAGATTTGGCAGTTCTAGTGTTAAAATGCAGATTAGAGTCAATTTCAAGCATTTCCATTAGATAAAATTTTACAACTCTCCAGTTAGGGTTAGGGCTAGGATTAGGGTTAGGGTTTTTAACATTCTCCAGTAATCTTTTCTGGACCTAATTCTTTTGATTCAAGGATTAAATTCCTCGCTTACTTTAGCATTTAAGTGTCAAAAAAAAATTCTGCATGATATTTTAGTCAACTGAATGATGAAAGAGGGTCAAAGTCCAAGTGAGAGTTTCCAATTTAAAATGCAGATTAGACTCAATTTCAAGCGTTTTCATTAGATAAAATTTTACAACTCTCCGGTTAGGGTTAGGGCTAGGATTAGGGTTAGGGTTTTTAACATTCTCCAGTAATCTTTTCTGGACCTAATTCTTTTGATTCAAGGATTAAATTCCTCGCTTCCTTTAGCATTTAATGTCAAAAAAAAATTCTGCACGATATTTTAGTCAACTGAATGATGAAAGAGGGTCAAAGTCCAAGTGGGAGTTTCCAATTTAATATGCAGATTAGAGTCAATTTCAAGCATTGTCATTGGAGAAAATAAATCACACTTCTCTGGTAATCTTTCCTGGATCAAAAGTTTTTGATTCAAGAACTAAATTACACAAATTCCTCGCTTCCTTTAGCATTTAAGTGTCAAAAAAAAATTCTGCATGATATTTTAGTCAACTGAATGATGAAAGAGGGTCAAAGTCCAAGTGGGAGTTTCCAATTTAAAATGCAGATTAGAGTCAATTTCAAGCATTTTCATTAGATAAAATTTTACAACTCTCCGGTTAGGGTTAGGGCTAGGATTAGGGTTAGGGTTTTTAACATTCTCCAGTAATCTTTTCTGGACCTAATTCTTTTGATTCAAGGATTAAATCCTCGCTTACTTTAGCATTTCAGTGTCAAAAAAAAATTCTGCATGATATTTTAGTCAACTGAATGATGAAAGAGGGTCAAAGTCCAAGTGAGAGTTTCCAATTTAAAATGCAGATTAGACTCAATTTCAAGCATTTTCATTAGATAAAATTTTACAACTCTCCGGTTAGGGTTAGGGCTAGGATTAGGGTTAGGGTTTTTACAATTCTCCAGTAATCTTTTCTGGACCTAATTCTTTTGATTCAAGGATTAAATTCCTCGCTTACTTTAGCATTTAAGTGTAAAAAAAAAATTCTGCATGATATTTTAGTCAACTGAATGATGAAAGAGGGTCAAAGTCCAAGTGAGAGTTTCCAATTTAAAATGCAGATTAGAGTCAATTTCAAGCATTGTCATTGGAGAAAAAAAAATCACACTTCGCTGGTAATCTTTCCTGGATCAAAAGTTTTTGATTCAAGGACTAAATTACACAAATTCCTCGCTTCCTTTAGCATTTAAGTGCCAAAAAAAAATTCTGCATGATATTTTAGTCAACTGAATGATGAAAGAGGGTCAAAGTCCAAGTGGGAGTTTCCAATTTAAAATGCAGATTAGAGTCAATTTCAAGCATTTTCATTAGATAAAATTTTACAACTCTCCGGTTAGGGTTAGGGCTAGGATTAGGGTTAGGGTTTTTAACATTCTCCAGTAATCTTTTCTGGACCTAATTCTTTTGATTCAAGGATTAAATTCCTCGCTTCCTTTAGCATTTAATGTCAAAAAAAAATTCTGCACGATATTTTAGTCAACTGAATGATGAAAGAGGGTCAAAGTCCAAGTGGGAGTTTCCAATTTAAAATGCAGATTAGAGTCAATTTCAAGCATTGTCATTGGAGAAAAAAAATCACACTTCTCTGGTAATCTTTCCTGGATCAAAAGTTTTTGATTCAAGGAATAAATTACAGACTTTCTTTAGCATGTACTTGTCAAAAATGATCTGTCTCAGAATATCTTCATGAACTGAACGATGAAAAAAGGTCAAAGTCCAAGTGGGAGTTTCCAATTTAAAATGCAAATTAGAGTCAATTTCAAGCATTTTCATTAGATAAAATTTTACAACTCTCCGGTTAGGGTTAGGGCTAGGATTAGGGTTAGGATTTTTACAATTCTCCAGTAATATTTTCTGGACCTAATTCTTTTGATTCAAGGATTAAATTCATTGCTTCCTTTAGCATTTAAGTGTCAAAAAAAATTCTGCATGATATTTTAGTCAACTGAATGATGAAAGAGGGTCAAAGTCAAAGTGGGAGTTTCCAGTTTAAAATGCAGATTACAGTCAATTTCAAGCATTTTCATTAGATAAAATTTTACAACTCTCCGGTTAGGGTTAGGGCTAGGATTATGGTTGGGGTTTTTACAATTCTCCAGTAATCTTTTCTGGACCTAATTCTTTTGATTCAAGGATTAAATTCCTTGCTTCCTTTAGCATTTAAGTGTCAAAAAAAATTCTGCATTATATTTTAGTCAACTGAATGATGAAAGAGGGTCAAAGTCAAAGTGGGAGTTTCCAATTTAAATTGCAGATTACAGTCAATTTCAAGCATTTTCATTAGATAAAATTTTACAACTCTCCGGTTAGGGTTAGGGCTAGGATTAGGGTTAGGGTTTTTACAATTCTCCAGTAATCTTTTCTGGACCTAATTCTTTTGATTCAAGGATTAAATTCCTCGCTTCCTTTAGCATTTAATGTCAAAAAAAAATTTTGCACGATATTTTAGTCAACTGAATGATGAAAGAGGGTCAAAGTCCAAGTGGGAGTTTCCAATTTAATATGCAGATTAGAGTCAATTTCAAGCATTGTCATTGGAGAAAATAAATCACACTTCTCTGGTAATCTTTCCTGGATCAAAAGTTTTTGATTCAAGGACTAAATTACACAAATTCCTCGCTTCCTTTAGCATTTAAGTGTCAAAAAAATATTCTGCATTATATTTTAGTCAACTGAATGATGAAAGAGGGTCAAAGTCAAAGTGGGAGTTTCCAATTTAAATTGCAGATTACAGTCAATTTCAAGCATTTTCATTAGATAAAATTTTACAACTCTCCGGTTAGGGTTAGGGCTAGGATTAGGGTTAGGGTTTTTACAATTCTCCAGTAATCTTTTCTGGACCTAATTCTTTTGATTCAAGGATTCAATTCCTCGCTTCCTTTAGCATTTAAGTGTCAAAAAAAATTCTGCATGATATTTTAGTCAACTGAATGATGAAAGAGGGTCAAAGTCAAAGTGGGAGTTTCCAATTTAAAATGCAGATTAGAGTCCATTTCAAGCATTGTCATTGGAGAAAAAAATCACACTTCTCTGGTAATCTTTCCTGGATCAAAAGTTTTTGATTCAAGGAATAAATGACAGACTTTCTGAAGCATGTACTTGTCAAAAATGATCTGTCTCAGAATATCTTCATTAACTGAATGATGGAAAAAGGTCAAAGTCCAAGTGGGAGTTTCCAATTTAAAATGCAGATTAGAGTCAATTTTAAGAATTTTCATTAGATAAAATTTTACAACTCTCCGGTTAGGGTTAGGGCTAGGATTAGGGTTAGGGTTTTTACAATTCTCCAGTAATCTTTTCTGGACCTAATTCTATTGATTCAAGGATTAAATCCTCGCTTCCTTTAGCATTTAAGTGTCAAAAAAAATTCTGCATGATATTTTAGTCAACTGAATGATGAAAGAGGGTCAAAGTCCATGTGGGAGTTTCCAATTTAATATGCAGATTAGAGTCCATTTCAAGCATTGTCATTGGAGAAAAAAATCACACTTCTCTGGTAATCTTTCCTGGATCAAAAGTTTTTGATTCAAGGAATAAATTACAGACTTTCTGTAGCATGTACTTGTCAAAAATGATCTGTCTCAGAATATCTTCATGAACTGAACGATGGAAAAAGGTCAAAGTCCAAGTGGGAGTTTCCAATTTAAAATGCAGATTAGAGTCAATTTTAAGAATTTTCATTAGATAAAATTTTACAACTCTCCGGTTAGGGTTAGGGCTAGGATTAGGGTTAGGGTTTTTACAATTCTCCAGTAATCTTTTCTGGACCTAATTCTTTTGATTCAAGGATTCAATTCCTCGCTTCCTTTAGTATTTAAGTGTCAAAAAAAATTCTGCATGACATTTTAGTCAACTGAATGATGAAAGAGGGTCAAAGTCAAAGTGGGAGTTTCCAGTTTAAAATGCAGACTACAGTCAATTTCAAGCATTTTCATTAGATAAAATTTTACAACTCTCCGGTTAGGGTTAGGGCTAGGATTAGGGTTGGGGTTTTTACAATTCTCCAGTAATCTTTTCTGGACCTAATTCTTTTGATTCAAGGATTAAATTCCTTGCTTCCTTTAGCATTTAAGTGTCAAAAAAAATTCTGCATTATATTTTAGTCAACTGAATGATGAAAGAGGGTCAAAGTCCAAGTGGGAGTTTCCAATTTAAATTGCAGATTACAGTCAATGTCAAGCATTTTCATTAGATAAAATTTTACAACTCTCCGGTTAGGGTTAGGGCTAGGATTAGGGTTAGGGTTTTTACAATTCTCCAGTAATCTTTTCTGGACCTAATTCTTTTGATTCAAGGATTAAATTCCTCGCTTCCTTTAGCATTTAAGTGTCAAAAAAAATTCTGCATGATATTTTAGTCAACTGAATGATGAAAGAGGGTCAAAGTCCAAGTGGGAGTTTCCAATATAAAATGCAGATTAGAGTCAATTTCAAGCATTGTCACTGGAGAAAAAAATCACACTTCTCTGGTAATCTTTCCTGGATC
This sequence comes from Brienomyrus brachyistius, assembly GCF_023856365.1. NCBI lineage: Eukaryota > Metazoa > Chordata > Actinopteri > Osteoglossiformes > Mormyridae > Brienomyrus > Brienomyrus brachyistius. The sequence goes on along the minus strand of NW_026042369.1, from coordinate 76,044 downwards.
AAAAGTTTTTGATTCAAGGAATAAATTACAGACTTTCTTTAGCATGTACTTGTCAAAAATGATCTGTCTCAGAATATCTTCATGAACTAAACGATGAAAAAAGGTCAAAGTCCAAGTTGGAGTTTCCAATTTAAAATGCAAATTAGAGTCAATTTCAAGCATTTTCATTAGATAAAATTTTACAACTCTCCGGTTAGGGTTAGGGCTAGGATTAGGGTTAGGGTTTTTACAATTCTCCAGTAATCTTTTCTGGACCTAATTCTTTTGATTCAAGGATTAAATTCCTTGCTTCCTTTAGCATTTAAGTGTCAAAAAAAATTCTGCATGATATTTTAGTCAACTGAATGATGAAAGAGGGTCAAAGTCAAAGTGGGAGTTTCCAGTTTAAAATGCAGATTACAGTCAATTTCAAGCATTTTCATTAGATAAAATTTTACAACTCTCCGGTTAGGGTTAGGGCTAGGATTAGGGTTGGGGTTTTTACAATTCTCCAGTAATCTTTTCTGGACCTAATTCTTTTGATTCAAGGATTAAATTCCTTGCTTCCTTTAGCATTTAAGTGTCAAAAAAAATTCTGCATTATATTTTAGTCAACTGAATGATGAAAGAGGGTCAAAGTCAAAGTGGGAGTTTCCAATTTAAATTGCGGATTACAGTCAATTTCAAGCATTTTCATTAGATAAAATTTTACAACTCTCCGGTTAGGGTTAGGGCTAGGATTAGGGTTAGGGTTTTTACAATTCTCCAGTAATCTTTTCTGGACCTAATTCTTTTGATTCAAGGCTTAAATTCCTTGCTTCCTTTAGCATTTAAGTGTCAAAAAAAATTCTGCATTATATTTTAGTCAACTGAATGATGAAAGAGGGTCAAAGTCAAAGTGGGAGTTTCCAATTTAAATTGCAGATTACAGTCAATTTCAAGCATTTTCATTAGATAAAATTTTACAACTCTCCGGTTAGGGTTAGGGCTAGGATTAGGGTTAGGGTTTTTACAATTCTCCAGTAATCTTTTCTGGACCTAATTCTTTTGATTCAAGGATTAAATTCCTCGCTTCCTTTAGCATTTAAGTGTCAAAAAAAATTCTGCATGATATTTTAGTCAACTGAATGATGAAAGAGGGTCAAAGTCCAAGTGGGAGTTTCCAATATAAAATGCAGATTAGAGTAAATTTCAAGCATTGTCACTGGAGAAAAAAATCACACTTCTCTGGTAATCTTTCCTGGATCAAAAGTTTTTGATTCAAGGAATAAATTACAGACTTTCTTTAGCATGTACTTGTCAAAAATGATCTGTCTCAGAATATCTTCATGAACTAAACGATGAAAAAAGGTCAAAGTCCAAGTTGGAGTTTCCAATTTAAAATGCAAATTGGAGTCAATTTCAAGCATTTTCATTAGATAAAATTTTACAACTCTCCGGTTAGGGTTAGGGCTAGGATTAGGGTTAGGGTTTTTACAATTCTCCAGTAATCTTTTCTGGACCTAATTCTTTTGATTCAAGGATTGAATTCCTTGCTTCCTTTAGCATTTAAGTGTCAAAAAAAATTCTGCATGATATTTTAGTCAACTGAATGATGAAAGAGGGTCAAAGTCAAAGTGGGAGTTTCCAATTTAAATTGCAGATTACAGTCAATTTCAAGCATTTTCATTAGATAAAATTTTACAACTCTCCGGTTAGGGTTAGGGCTAGGATTAGGGTTAGGGTTTTTACAATTCTCCAGTAATCTTTTCTGGACCTAATTCTTTTGATTCAAGGATTAAATTCCTCGCTTCCCATAGCATTTAAGTGTCAAAAAAAATTCTGCATGATATTTTAGTCAACTGAATGATGAAAGAGGGTCAAAGTCCAAGTGGGAGTTTCCAATATAAAATGCAGATTAGAGTCAATTTCAAGCATTGTCACTGGAGAAAAAAATCACACTTCTCTGGTAATCTTTCCTGGATCAAAAGTTTTTGATTCAAGGAATAAATTACAGACTTTCTTTAGCATGTACTTGTCAAAAATGATCTGTCTCAGAATATCTTCATGAACTAAACGATGAAAAAAGGTCAAAGTCCAAGTTGGAGTTTCCAATTTAAAATGCAAATTAGAGTCAATTTCAAGCATTTTCATTAGATAAAATTTTACAACTCTCCGGTTAGGGTTAGGGCTAGGATTAGGGTTAGGGTTTTTACAATTCTCCAGTAATCTTCTCTGGACCTAATTCTTTTGATTCAAGGATTAAATTCCTTGCTTCCTTTAGCATTTAAGTGTCAAAAAAAATTCTGCATGATATTTTAGTCAACTGAATGATGAAAGAGGGTCAAAGTCAAAGTGGGAGTTTCCAGTTTAAAATGCAGATTACAGTCAATTTCAAGCATTTTCATTAGATAAAATTTTACAACTCTCCGGTTAGGGTTAGGGCTAGGATTAGGGTTGGGGTTTTTACAATTCTCCAGTAATCTTTTCTGGACCTAATTCTTTTGATTCAAGGATTAAATTCCTTGCTTCCTTTAGCATTTAAGTGTCAAAAAAAATTCTGCATTATATTTTAGTCAACTGAATGATGAAAGAGGGTCAAAGTCAAAGTGGGAGTTTTCAATTTAAATTGCAGATTACAGTCAATTTCAAGCATTTTCATTAGATAAAATTTTACAACTCTCCGGTTAGGGTTAGGGCTAGGATTAGGGTTAGGGTTTTTACAATTCTCCAGTAATCTTTTCTGGACCTAATTCTTTTGATTCAAGGATTTAATTCCTCGCTTCCTTCAGCATTTAAGTGTCAAAAAAAATTCTGCATGATATTTTAGTCAACTGAATGATGAAAGAGGGTCAAAGTCCAAGTGGGAGTTTCCAATATAAAATGCAGATTAGAGTCAATTTCAAGCATTGTCACTTGAGAAAAAAATCACACTTCTCTGGTAATCTTTCCTGGATCAAAAGTTTTTGATTCAAGGAATAAATGACAGACTTTCTTTAGCATGTACTTGTCAAAAATGATCTGTCTCAGAATATCTTCATGAACTAAACGATGAAAAAAGGTCAAAGTCCAAGTTGGAGTTTCCAATTTAAAATTCAAATTAGAGTCAATTTCAAGCATTTTCATTAGATAAAATTTTACAACTCTCCGGTTAGGGTTAGGGCTAGGATTAGGGTTAGGGTTTTTACAATTCTCCAGTAATCTTTTCTGGACCTAATTCTTTTGATTCAAGGATTGAATTCCTTGCTTCCTTTAGCATTTAAGTGTCAAAAAAAATTCTGCATGATATTTTAGTCAACTGAATGATGAAAGAGGGTCAAAGTCAAAGTGGGAGTTTCCAATTTAAATTGCAGATTACAGTCAATTTCAAGCATTTTCATTAGATAAAATTTTACAACTCTCCGGTTAGGGTTAGGGCTAGGATTTGGGTTAGGGTTTTTACAATTCTCCAGTAATCTTTTCTGGACCTAATTCTTTTGATTCAAGGATTAAATTCCTCGCTTCCCTTAGCATTTAAGTGTCAAAAAAAATTCTGCATGATATTTTAGTCAACTGAATGATGAAAGAGGGTCAAAGTCCAAGTGGGAGTTTCCAATATAAAATGCAGATTAGAGTCAATTTCAAGCATTGTCACTGGAGAAAAAAATCACACTTCTCTGGTAATCTTTCCTGGATCAAAAGTTTTTGATTCAAAGAATAAATTACAGACTTTCTTTAGCATGTACTTGTCAAAAATGATCTGTCTCAGAATATCTTCATGAACTAAACGATGAAAAAAGGTCAAAGTCCAAGTTGGAGTTTCCAATTTAAAATGCAAATTAGAGTCAATTTCAAGCATTTTCATTAGATAAAATTTTACAACTCTCCGGTTAGGGTTAGGGCTAGGATTAGGGTTAGGGTTTTTACAATTCTCCAGTAATCTTTTCTGGACCTAATTCTTTTGATTCAAGGATTAAATTCCTTGCTTCCTTTAGCATTTAAGTGTCAAAAAAAATTCTGCATGATATTTTAGTCAACTGAATGATGAAAGAGGGTCAAAGTCAAAGTGGGAGTTTCCAGTTTAAAATGCAGATTACAGTCAATTTCAAGCATTTTCATTAGATAAAATTTTACAACTCTCCGGTTAGGGTTAGGGCTAGGATTAGGGTTGGGGTTTTTACAATTCTCCAGTAATCTTTTCTGGACCTAATTCTTTTGATTCAAGGATTAAATTCCTTGCTTCCTTTAGCATTTAAGTGTCAAAAAAAATTCTGCATTATATTTTAGTCAACTGAATGATGAAAGAGGGTCAAAGTCAAAGTGGGAGTTTTCAATTTAAATTGCAGATTACAGTCAATTTCAAGCATTTTCATTAGATAAAATTTTACAACTCTCCGGTTAGGGTTAGGGCTAGGATTAGGGTTAGGGTTTTTACAATTCTCCAGTAATCTTTTCTGGACCTAATTCTTTTGATTCAAGGATTTAATTCCTCGCTTCCTTCAGCATTTAAGTGTCAAAAAAAATTCTGCATGATATTTTAGTCAACTGAATGATGAAAGAGGGTCAAAGTCCAAGTGGGAGTTTCCAATATAAAATGCAGATTAGAGTCAATTTCAAGCATTGTCACTTGAGAAAAAAATCACACTTCTCTGGTAATCTTTCCTGGATCAAAAGTTTTTGATTCAAGGAATAAATTACAGACTTTCTTTAGCATGTACTTGTCAAAAATGATCTGTCTCAGAATATCTTCATGAACTAAACGATGAAAAAAGGTCAAAGTCCAAGTTGGAGTTTCCAATTTAAAATTCAAATTAGAGTCAATTTCAAGCATTTTCATTAGATAAAATTTTACAACTCTCCGGTTAGGGTTAGGGCTAGGATTAGGGTTAGGGTTTTGACAATTCTTCAGTAATCTTTTCTGGACCTAATTATTTGATTCAAGGATTAAATTCCTCGCTTCCTTTAGCATTTAAGTGTCAAAAAAAATTCTGCATGATATTTTAGTCAACTGAATGATGAAAGAGGGTCAAAGTCCAAGTGGGAGTTTCCAATATAAAATGCAGATTAAAGTCAATTTCAAGCATTGTCATTGGAGAAAAAAATCACACTTCTCTGGTAATATTTCCTGGATCAAAAGTTTTTGATTCAAGGAATAAATTACAGACTTTCTTTAGCATGTACTTGTCAAAAATGATCTGGCTCAGAATATCTTCATGAACTGAACGATGAAAAAAAGTCAAAGTCCAAGTGGGAGTTTCCAATTTAAAATGCAAATTAGAGTCAATTTCAAGCATTTTCATTAGATAAAATTTTACAACTCTCCGGGTAGGGTTAGGGCTAGGATTAGGGTTAGGGTTTTTACAATTCTCCAGTAATCTTTTCTGGACCTAATACTTTTGATTCAAGGATTAAATTCCTTGCTTCCTTTAGCATTTAAGTGTCAAAAAAAATTCTGCATTATATTTTAGTCAACTGAATGATGAAAGAGGGTCAAAGTCAAAGTGGGAGTTTCCAATTTAAATTGCAGATTACAGTCAATTTCAAGCATTTTCATTAGATAAAATTTTACAACTCTCCAGTTAGGGTTAGGGCTAGGTTTAGGGTTAGGGTTTTTACAATTCTCCAGTAATCTTTTCTGGACCTAATTCTTTTGATTCAAGGATTAAATTCCTCGCTTCCTTTAGCATTTAAGTGTCAAAAAAAATTCTGCATGATATTTTAGTCAACTGAATGATGAAAGAGGGTCAAAGTCCAAGTGGGAGTTTCCAATATAAAATGCAGATTAGAGTCAATTTCAAGCATTGTCACTGGAGAAAAAAATCACACTTCTCTGGTAATCTTTCCTGGATCAAAAGTTTTTGATTCAAGGAATAAATTACAGACTTTCTTTAGCATGTACTTGTCAAAAATGATCTGTCTCAGAATATCTTCATGAACTAAACGATGAAAAAAGGTCAAAGTCCAAGTTGGAGTTTCCAATTTAAAATGCAAATTAGAGTCAATTTCAAGCATTTTCATTAGATAAAATTTTACAACTCTCCGGTTAGGGTTAGGGCTAGGATTAGGGTTAGGGTTTTTACAATTCTACAGTAATCTTTTCTGGACCTAATTCTTTTGATTCAAGGATTAAATTCCTTGCTTCCTTTAGCATTTAAGTGTAAAAAAAAATTCTGCATGATATTTTAGTCAACTGAATGATGAAAGAGGGTCAAAGTCAAAGTGGGAGTTTCCAGTTTAAAATGCAGATTACAGTCAATTTCAAGCATTTTCATTAGATAAAATTTTACAACTCTCCGGTTAGGGTTAGGGCTAGGATTAGGGTTGGGGTTTTTACAATTCTCCAGTAATCTTTTCTGGACCTAATTCTTTTGATTCAAGGATTAAATTCCTTGCTTCCTTTAGCATGTACTTGTCAAAAATGATCTGTCTCAGAATATCTTCATGAACTAAACGATGAAAAAAGGTCAAAGTCCAAGTTGGAGTTTCCAATTTAAAATGCAAATTAGAGTCAATTTCAAGCATTTTCATTAGATAAAATTTTACAACTCTCCGGTTAGGGTTAGGGCTAGGATTAGGGTTAGGGTTTTTACAATTATCCAGTAAACTTTTCTGGACCTAATTCTTTTGATTCAAGGATTAAATTCCTTGCTTCCTTTAGCATTTAAGTGTCAAAAAAAATTCTGCATGATATTTTAGTCAACTGAATGATGAAAGAGGGTCAAAGTCCAAGTGGGAGTTTCCAATTTAAAATGCAGATTAGAGTCAATTTCAAGCATTGTCATTGGAGAAAAAAATCACACTTCTCTGGTAATCTTTCCTGGATCAAAAGTTTTTGATTCAAGGAATAAATTACAGACTTTCTTTAGCATGTACTTGTCAAAAATGATCTGTCTCAGAATATCTTCATGAACTGAACGATGAAAAAAGGTCAAAGTCCAAGTGGGAGTTTCCAATTTAAAATGCAAATTAGAGTCAATTTCAAGCATTTTCATTAGATAAAATTTTACAACTCTCCGGTTAGGGTTAGGGCTAGGATTAGGGTTAGGGTTTTTACAATTCTCCAGTAATCTTTTCTGGACCTAATTCTTTTGATTCAAGGATTAAATTCCTCGCTTCCTTTAGCATTTAAGTGTCAAAAAAAATTCTGCATGATATTTTAGTCAACTGAATGATGAAAGAGGGTCAAAGTCCAAGTGGGAGTTTCCAATTTAAAATGCAGATTAGAGTCAATTTCAAGCATTGTCATTGGAGAAAAAAATCACACTTCTCTGGTAATCTTTCCTGGATCAAAAGTTTTTGATTCAAGGAATAAATTACAGACTTTCTTTAGCATGTACTTGTCAAAAATGATCTGTCTCAGAATATCTTCATGAACTGAACGATGAAAAAAGGTCAAAGTCCAAGTGGGAGTTTCCAATTTAAAATGCAAATTAGAGTCAATTTCAAGTATTTTCATTAGATAAAATTTTACAACTCTCCGGTTAGGGTTAGGGCTAGGATTAGGGTTAGGGTTTTTACAATTCTCCAGTAATCTTTTCTGGACCTAATTCTTTTGATTCAAGGATTATATTCCTCGCTTCCTTTAGCATGTACTTGTCAAAAATGATCTGTCTCAGAATATCTTCATGAACTGAACGATGAAAAAAGGTCAAAGTCCAAGTGAGAGTTTCCAGTTTAAAATGCAGATTACAGTCAATTTCAAGCATTTTCATTAGATAAAATTTTACAACTCTCCGGTTAGGGTTAGGGCTAGGATTAGGGTTGGGGTTTTTACAATTCTCCAGTAATCTTTTCTGGACCTAATTCTTTTGATTCAAGGATTAAATTCCTTGCTTCCTTTAGCATTTAAGTGTCAAAAAAAATTCTGCATTATATTTTAGTCAACTGAATGATGAAAGAGGGTCAAAGTCAAAGTGGGAGTTTTCAATTTAAATTGCAGATTACAGTCAATTTCAAGCATTTTCATTAGATAAAATTTTACAACTCTCCGGTTAGGGTTAGGGCTAGGATTAGGGTTAGGGTTTTTACAATTCTCCAGTAATCTTTTCTGGACCTAATTCTTTTGATTCAAGGATTTAATTCCTCGCTTCCTTTAGCATTTAAGTGTCAAAAAAAATTCTGCATGATATTTTAGTCAACTGAATGATGAAAGAGGGTCAAAGTCCAAGTGGGAGTTTCCAATATAAAATGCAGATTAGAGTCAATTTCAAGCATTGTCACTTGAGAAAAAAATCACACTTCTCTGGTAATCTTTCCTGGATCAAAAGTTTTTGATTCAAGGAATAAATGACAGACTTTCTTTAGCATGTACTTGTCAAAAATGATCTGTCTCAGAATATCTTCATGAACTAAACGATGAAAAAAGGTCAAAGTCCAAGTTGGAGTTTCCAATTTAAAATTCAAATTAGAGTCAATTTCAAGCATTTTCATTAGATAAAATTTTACAACTCTCCGGTTAGGGTTAGGGCTAGGATTAGGGTTAGGGTTTTGACAATTCTTCAGTAATCTTTTCTGGACCTAATTATTTGATTCAAGGATTAAATTCCTCGCTTCCTTTAGCATTTAAGTGTCAAAAAAAATTCTGCATGATATTTTAGTCAACTGAATGATGAAAGAGGGTCAAAGTCCAAGTGGGAGTTTCCAATATAAAATGCAGATTAAAGTCAATTTCAAGCATTGTCATTGGAGAAAAAAATCACACTTCTCTGGTAATATTTCCTGGATCAAAAGTTTTTGATTCAAGGAATAAATTACAGACTTTCTTTAGCATGTACTTGTCAAAAATGATCTGGCTCAGAATATCTTCATGAACTGAACGATGAAAAAAAGTCAAAGTCCAAGTGGGAGTTTCCAATTTAAAATGCAAATTAGAGTCAATTTCAAGCATTTTCATTAGATAAAATTTTACAACTCTCCGGGTAGGGTTAGGGCTAGGATTAGGGTTAGGGTTTTTACAATTCTCCAGTAATCTTTTCTGGACCTAATACTTTTGATTCAAGGATTAAATTCCTTGCTTCCTTTAGCATTTAAGTGTCAAAAAAAATTCTGAATTATATTTTAGTCAACTGAATGATGAAAGAGGGTCAAAGTCAAAGTGGGAGTTTCCAATTTAAATTGCAGATTACAGTCAATTTCAAGCATTTTCATTAGATAAAATTTTACAACTCTCCGGTTAGGGTTAGGGCTAGGTTTAGGGTTAGGGTTTTTACAATTCTCCAGTAATCTTTTCTGGACCTAATTCTTTTGATTCAAGGATTAAATTCCTCGCTTCCTTTAGCATTTAAGTGTCAAAAAAAATTCTGCATGATATTTTAGTCAACTGAATGATGAAAGAAGGTCAAAGTCCAAGTGGGAGTTTCCAATATAAAATGCAGATTAGAGTCAATTTCAAGCATTGTCACTGGAGAAAAAAATCACACTTCTCTGGTAATCTTTCCTGGATCAAAAGTTTTTGATTCAAGGAATAAATTACAGACTTTCTTTAGCATGTACTTGTCAAAAATGATCTGTCTCAGAATATCTTCATGAACTAAACGATGAAAAAAGGTCAAAGTCCAAGTTGGAGTTTCCAATTTAAAATGCAAATTAGAGTCAATTTCAAGCATTTTCATTAGATAAAATTTTACAACTCTCCGGTTAGGGTTAGGGCTAGGATTAGGGTTAGGGTTTTTACAATTCTCCAGTAATCTTTTCTGGACCTAATTCTTTTGATTCAAGGATTAAATTCCTCGCTTCCTTTAGCATTTAAGTTTCAAAAAAAATTCTGCATGATATTTTAGTCAACTGAATGATCAAAGAGGGTCAAAGTCCAAGTGGGAGTTTCCAATATAAAATGCAGATTAGAGTCAATTTCAAGCATTGTCACTGGAGAAAAAAATCACACTTCTCTGGTAATCTTTCCTGGATCAAAAGTTTTTGATTCAAGGAATAAATTACAGACTTTCTTTAGCATGTACTTGTCAAAAATGATCTGTCTCAGAATATCTTCATGAACTAAACGATGAAAAAAGGTCAAAGTCCAAGTTGGAGTTTCCAATTTAAAATGCAAATTAGAGTCAATTTCAAGCATTTTCATTAGATAAAATTTTACAACTCTCCGGTTAGGGTTAGGGCTAGGATTAGGGTTAGGGTTTTTACAATTCTCCAGTAATCTTTTCTGGACCTAATTCTTTTGATTCAAGGATTAAATTCCTTGCTTCCTTTAGCATTTAAGTGTCAAAAAAATTATGCATGATATTTTAGTCAACTGAATGATGAAAGAGGGTCAAAGTCCAAGTGGGAGTTTCCAATTTAAAATGCAGATTAGAGTCAATTTCAAGCATTGTCATTGGAGAAAAAAATCACACTTCTCTGGTAATCTTTCCTGGATCAAAAGTTTTTGATTCAAGGAATAAATTACAGACTTTCTTTAGCATGTACTTGTCAAAAATGATCTGTCTCAGAATATCTTCATGAACTGAACGATGAAAAAAGGTCAAAGTCCAAGTGGGAGTTTCCAATTTAAAATGCAAATTAGAGTCAATTTCAAGCATTTTCATTAGATAAAATTTTACAACTCTCCGGTTAGGGTTAGGGCTAGGATTAGGGTTAGGGTTTTTACAATTCTCCAGTAATCTTTTCTGGACCTAATTCTTTTGATTCAAGGATTAAATTCCTCGCTTCCTTTAGCATTTAAGTGTCAAAAAAAATTCTGCATGATATTTTAGTCAACTGAATGATGAAAGAGGGTCAAAGTCCAAGTGGGAGTTTCCAATATAAAATGCAGATTAGAGTCAATTTCAAGCATTGTCATTGGAGAAAAAAATCACACTTATCTGGTAATATTTCCTGGATCAAAAGTTTTTGATTCAAGGAATAAATTGCAGACTTTCTTTAGCATGTACTTGTCAAAAATGATCTGTCTCAGAATATCTTCATGAACTGAACGATGAAAAAAGGTCAAAGTCCAAGTGGGAGTTTCCAATTTAAAATGCAAATTAGAGTCAATTTCAAGCATTTTCATTAGATAAAATTTTACAACTCTCCGGTTAGGGTTAGGGCTAGGATTAGGGTTAGGGTTTTTACAATTCTCCAGTAATCTTTTCTGGACCTAATTCTTTTGATTCAAGGATTAAATCCTCGCTTCCTTTAGCATTTAAGTGTCAAAAAAAATTCTGCATGATATTTTAGTCAACTGAATGATGAAAGAGGGTCAAAGTCCAAGTGGGAGTTTCTAATTTAAAATGCAGATTAGAGTAAATTTCAAGCATTGTTTTTGGAGAAAAAAAAATCACCCTTCACTGGTAATCTTTCCTGGATCAAAAGTTTTTGATTCAAGAACTAAATTACACACTTTCTTTAGCATGTACTTGTCAAAAATGATCTGTCTCAGAATATCTTCATTAACTGAACGATGGAAAAAGGTCAAAGTCCAAGTGGGAGTTTCCAATTTAAAATGCAGATTAGAGTCAATTTTAAGAATTTTCATTAGATAAAATTTTACAACTCTCCGGTTAGGGTTAGGGCTAGGATTAGGGTTAGGGTTTTTACAATTCTCCAGTAATCTTTTCTGGACCTAATTCTATTGATTCAAGGATTAAATCCTCGCTTCCTTTAGCATTTAAGTGTCAAAAAAAATTCTGCATGATATTTTAGTCAACTGAATGATGAAATAGGGTCAAAGTCCAAGTGGGAGTTTCCAATATAATATGCAGATTAGAGTCCATTTCAAGCATTGTCATTGGAGAAAAAAATCACACTTCTCTGGTAATCTTTCCTGGATCAAAAGTTTTTGATTCAAGGAATAAATTACAGACTTTCTGTAGCATGTACTTGTCAAAAATGATCTGTCTCAGAATATCTTCATGAACTGAACGATGGAAAAAGGTCAAAGTCCAAGTGGGAGTTTCCAATTTAAAATGCAGATTAGAGTCAATTTCAAGCATTTTCATTAGATAAAATTTTACAACTCTCAGGTTAGGGTTAGGGTTAGGATTAGGGTTAGGGTTTTTACAATTCTCCAGTAATCTTTTCTGGACCTAATTCTTTTGATTCAAGGATTCAATTCCTCGCTTCCTTTAGCATTTAAGTGTCAAAAAAAATTCTGCATGATATTTTAGTCAACTGAATGATGAAAGAGGGTCAAAGTCAAAGTGGGAGTTTCCAATTTAAAATGCAGATTAGAGTCAATTTCAAGCATTTTCATTAGATAAAATTTTACAACTCTCAGGTTAGGGTTAGGGTTAGGATTAGGGTTAGGGTTTTTACAATTCTCCAGTAATCTTTTCTGGACCTAATTCTTTTGATTCAAGGATTAAATCCTCACTTCCTTTAGCATTTAAGTGTCAAAAAAAATTCTGCATGATATTTTAGTCAACTGAATGATGAAAGACGGTCAAAGTCCAAGTGGGAGTTTCCAATTTAAAATGCAGATTAGAGTCAATTTCAAGCATTTTCATTTGATAAAATTTTACAACTCTCAGGTTAGGGTTAGGGTTAGGATTAGGGTTAGGGTTTTTACAATTCTCCAGTAATCTTTTCTGGACCTAATTCTTTTGATTCAAGGATTAAATCCACGCTTCCTTTAGCATTTAAGTGTCAAAAAAAATTCTGCATGATATTTTAGTCAACTGAATGATGAAATAGGGTCAAAGTCCAAGTGGGAGTTTCCAATATAATATGCAGATTAGAGTCCATTTCAAGCATTGTCATTGGAGAAAAAAATCACACTTCTCTGGTAATCTTTCCTGGATCAAAAGTTTTTGATTCAAGGAATAAATTACAGACTTTCTGTAGCATGTACTTGTCAAAAATGATCTGTCTCAGAATATCTTCATGAACTGAACGATGGAAAAAGGTCAAAGTCCAAGTTGGAGTTTCCAATTTAAAATGCAAATTAGAGTCAATTTCAAGCATTTTCATTAGATAAAATTTTACAACTCTCCGGTTAGGGTTAGGGCTAGGATTAGGGTTAGGGTTTTTACAATTCTCCAGTAATCTTTTCTGGACCTAATTCTTTTGATTCAAGGATTAAATTCCTTGCTTCCTTTAGCATTTAAGTGTCAAAAAAATTATGCATGATATTTTAGTCAACTGAATGATGAAAGAGGGTCAAAGTCCAAGTGGGAGTTTCCAATTTAAAATGCAGATTAGAGTCAATTTCAAGCATTGTCATTGGAGAAAAAAATCACACTTCTCTGGTAATCTTTCCTGGATCAAAAGTTTTTGATTCAAGGAATAAATTACAGACTTTCTTTAGCATGTACTTGTCAAAAATGATCTGTCTCAGAAAATCTTCATGAACTGAACGATGAAAAAAGGTCAAAGTCCAAGTGGGAGTTTCCAATTTAAAATGCAAATTAGAGTCAATTTCAAGCATTTTCATTAGATAAAATTTTACAACTCTCCGGTTAGGGTTAGGGCTAGGATTAGGGTTAGGGTTTTTACAATTCTCCAGTAATCTTTTCTGGACCTAATTCTTTTGATTCAAGGATTCAATTCCTCGCTTCCTTTAGCATTTAAGTGTCAAAAAAAATTCTGCATGATATTTTAGTCAACTGAATGATGAAAGAGGGTCAAAGTCAAAGTGGGAGTTTCCAATTTAAAATGCAGATTAGAGTCAATTTCAAGCATTTTCATTAGATAAAATTTTACAACTCTCAGGTTAGGGTTAGGGTTAGGATTAGGGTTAGGGTTTTTACAATTCTCCAGTAATCTTTTCTGGACCTAATTCTTTTGATTCAAGGATTAAATCCTCACTTCCTTTAGCATTTAAGTGTCAAAAAAAATTCTGCATGATATTTTAGTCAACTGAATGATGAAAGACGGTCAAAGTCCAAGTGGGAGTTTCCAATTTAAAATGCAGATTAGAGTCAATTTCAAGCATTTTCATTTGATAAAATTTTACAACTCTCAGGTTAGGGTTAGGGTTAGGATTAGGGTTAGGGTTTTTACAATTCTCCAGTAATCTTTTCTGGACCTAATTCTTTTGATTCAAGGATTAAATCCACGCTTCCTTTAGCATTTAAGTGTCAAAAAAAATTCTGCATGATATTTTAGTCAACTGAATGATGAAATAGGGTCAAAGTCCAAGTGGGAGTTTCCAATATAATATGCAGATTAGAGTCCATTTCAAGCATTGTCATTGGAGAAAAAAATCACACTTCTCTGGTAATCTTTCCTGGATCAAAAGTTTTTGATTCAAGGAATAAATTACAGACTTTCTGTAGCATGTACTTGTCAAAAATGATCTGTCTCAGAATATCTTCATGAACTGAACGATGGAAAAAGGTCAAAGTCCAAGTTGGAGTTTCCAATTTAAAATGCAAATTAGAGTCAATTTCAAGCATTTTCATTAGATAAAATTTTACAACTCTCCGGTTAGGGTTAGGGCTAGGATTAGGGTTAGGGTTTTTACAATTCTCCAGTAATCTTTTCTGGACCTAATTCTTTTGATTCAAGGATTAAATTCCTTGCTTCCTTTAGCATTTAAGTGTCAAAAAAATTATGCATGATATTTTAGTCAACTGAATGATGAAAGAGGGTCAAAGTCCAAGTGGGAGTTTCCAATTTAAAATGCAGATTAGAGTCAATTTCAAGCATTGTCATTGGAGAAAAAAATCACACTTCTCTGGTAATCTTTCCTGGATCAAAAGTTTTTGATTCAAGGAATAAATTACAGACTTTCTTTAGCATGTACTTGTCAAAAATGATCTGTCTCAGAAAATCTTCATGAACTGAACGATGAAAAAAGGTCAAAGTCCAAGTGGGAGTTTCCAATTTAAAATGCAAATTAGAGTCAATTTCAAGCATTTTCATTAGATAAAATTTTACAACTCTCCGGTTAGGGTTAGGGCTAGGATTAGGGTTAGGGTTTTTACAATTCTCCAGTAATCTTTTCTGGACCTAATTCTTTTGATTCAAGGATTAAATTCCTCACTTCCTTTAGCATTTAAGTGTCAAAAAAAATTCTGCATGATATTTTAGTCAACTGAATGATGAAAGATGGTCAAAGTCCAAGTGGGAGTTTCCAATATAAAATGCAGATTAGAGTCAATTTCAAGCATTGTCATTGGAGAAAAAAATCACACTTATCTGGTAATATTTCCTGGATCAAAAGTTTTTGATTCAAGGAATAAATTGCAGACTTTCTTTAGCATGTACTTGTCAAAAATGATCTGTCTCAGAATATCTTCATGAACTGAACGATGAAAAAAGGTCAAAGTCCAAGTGGGAGTTTCCAATTTAAAATGCAAATTAGAGTCAATTTCAAGCATTTTCATTAGATAAAATTTTACAACTCTCCGGTTAGGGTTAGGGCTAGGATTAGGGTTAGGGTTTTTACAATTCTCCAGTAATCTTTTCTGGACCTAATTCTTTTGATTCAAGGATTAAATCCTCGCTTCCTTTAGCATTTAAGTGTCAAAAAAAATTCTGCATGATATTTTAGTCAACTGAATGATGAAAGAGGGTCAAAGTCCAAGTGGGAGTTTCCAATTTAAAATGCAGATTAGAGTAAATTTCAAGCATTGTTTTTGGAGAAAAAAAAAATCACCCTTCACTGGTAATCTTTCCTGGATCAAAAGTTTTTGATTCAAGAACTAAATTACACACTTTCTTTAGCATGTACTTGTCAAAAATGATCTGTCTCAGAATATCTTCATTAACTGAACGATGGAAAAAGGTCAAAGTCCAAGTGGGAGTTTCCAATTTAAAATGCAGATTAGAGTCAATTTTAAGAATTTTCATTAGATAAAATTTTACAACTCTCCGGTTAGGGTTAGGGCTAGGATTAGGGTTAGGGTTTTTACAATTCTCCAGTAATCTTTTCTGGACCTAATTCTATTGATTCAAGGATTAAATCCTCGCTTCCTTTAGGATTTAAGTGTCAAAAAAAATTCTGCATGATATTTTAGTCAACTGAATGATGAAATAGGGTCAAAGTCCAAGTGGGAGTTTCCAATATAATATGCAGATTAGAGTCAATTTCAAGCATTTTCATTAGATAAAATTTTACAACTCTCAGGTTAGGGTTAGGGTTAGGATTAGGGTTAGGGTTTTTACAATTCTCCAGTAATCTTTTCTGGACCTAATTCTTTTGATTCAAGGATTAAATCCTCGCTTCCTTCAGCATTTAAGTGTCAAAAAAAATTCTGCATGATATTTTAGTCAACTGAATGATGAAAGACGGTCAAAGTCCAAGTGGGAGTTTCCAATTTAAAATGCAAATTAGAGTCAATTTCAAGCATTTTCATTTGATAAAATTTTACAACTCTCAGGTTAGGGTTAGGGTTAGGATTAGGGTTAGGGTTTTTACAATTCTCCAGTAATCTTTTCTGGACCTAATTCTTTTGATTCAAGGATTAAATCCACGCTTCCTTTAGCATTTAAGTGTCAAAAAAAATTCTGCATGATATTTTAGTCAACTGAATGATGAAATAGGGTCAAAGTCCAAGTGGGAGTTTCCAATATAATATGCAGATTAGAGTCCATTTCAAGCATTGTCATTGGAGAAAAAAATCACACTTCTCTGGTAATCTTTCCTGGATCAAAAGTTTTTGATTCAAGGAATAAATTACAGACTTTCTGTAGCATGTACTTGTCAAAAATGATCTGTCTCAGAATATCTTCATGAACTGAACGATGGAAAAAGGTCAAAGTCCAAGTGGGAGTTTCCAATTTAAAATGCAGATTAGAGTCAATTTTAAGAATTTTCATTAGATAAAATTTTACAACTCTCCGGTTAGGGTTAGGGCTAGGATTAGGGTTAGGGTTTTTACAATTCTCCAGTAATCTTTTCTGGACCTAATTCTTTTGATTCAAGGATTAAATCCTCGCTTCCTTTAGCATTTAAGTGTCAAAAAAAATTCTGCATGATATTTTAGTCAACTGAATGATGAAAGAGGGTCAAAGTCCAAGTGGGAGTTTCCAATTTAAAATGCAGATTAGAGTAAATTTCAAGCATTGTTTTTGGAGAAAAAAAAAATCACCCTTCACTGGTAATCTTTCCTGGATCAAAAGTTTTTGATTCAAGAACTAAATTACACACTTTCTTTAGCATGTACTTGTCAAAAATGATCTGTCTCAGAATATCTTCATTAACTGAACGATGGAAAAAGGTCAAAGTCCAAGTGGGAGTTTCCAATTTAAAATGCAGATTAGAGTCAATTTTAAGAATTTTCATTAGATAAAATTTTACAACTCTCCGGTTAGGGTTAGGGCTAGGATTAGGGTTAGGGTTTTTACAATTCTCCAGTAATCTTTTCTGGACCTAATTCTATTGATTCAAGGATTAAATCCTCGCTTCCTTTAGCATTTAAGTGTCAAAAAAAATTCTGCATGATATTTTAGTCAACTGAATGATGAAATAGGGTCAAAGTCCAAGTGGGAGTTTCCAATATAATATGCAGATTAGAGTCCATTTCAAGCATTGTCATTGGAGAAAAAAATCACACTTCTCTGGCAATCTTTCCTGGATCAAAAGTTTTTGATTCAAGGAATAAATTACAGACTTTCTGTAGCATGTACTTGTCAAAAATGATCTGTCTCAGAATATCTTCATGAACTGAACGATGGAAAAAGGTCAAAGTCCAAGTGGGAGTTTCCAATTTAAAATGCAGATTAGAGTCAATTTTAAGAATTTTCATTAGATAAAATTTTACAACTCTCCGGTTAGGGTTAGGGCTAGGATTAGGGTTAGGGTTTTTACAATTCTCCAGTAATCTTTTCTGGACCTAATTCTTTTGATTCAAGGATTCAATTCCTCGCTTCCTTTAGCATTTAAGTGTCAAAAAAAATTCTGCATGATATTTTAGTCAACTGAATGATGAAAGAGGGTCAAAGTCAAAGTGGGAGTTTCCAATTTAAAATGCAGATTAGAGTCAATTTCAAGCATTTTCATTAGATAAAATTTTACAACTCTCAGGTTAGGGTTAGGGTTAGGATTAGGGTTAGGGTTTTTACAATTCTCCAGTAATCTTTTCTGGACCTAATTCTTTTGATTCAAGGATTAAATCCTCGCTTTCTTTAGCATTTAAGTGTCAAAAAAAATTCTGCATGATATTTTAGTCAACTGAATGATGAAAGACGGTCAAAGTCCAAGTGGGAGTTTCCAATTTAAAATGCAGATTAGAGTCAATTTCAAGCATTTTCATTTGATAATATTTTACAACTCTCAGGTTAGGGTTAGGGTTAGGATTAGGGTTAGGGTTTTTACAATTCTCCAGTAATCTTTTCTGGACCTAATTCTTTTGATTCAAGGATTAAATCCACGCTTCCTTTAGCATTTAAGTGTCAAAAAAAATTCTGCATGATATTTTAGTCAACTGAATGATGAAATAGGGTCAAAGTCCAAGTGGGAGTTTCCAATATAATATGCAGATTAGAGTCCATTTCAAGCATTGTCATTGGAGAAAAAAATCACACTTCTCTGGTAATCTTTCCTGGATCAAAAGTTTTTGATTCAAGGAATAAATTACAGACTTTCTGTAGCATGTACTTGTCAAAAATGATCTGTCTCAGAATATCTTCATGAACTGAACGATGGAAAAAGGTCAAAGTCCAAGTGGGAGTTTCCAATTTAAAATGCAGATTAGAGTCAATTTTAAGAATTTTCATTAGATAAAATTTTACAACTCTCCGGTTAGGGTTAGGGCTAGGATTAGGGTTAGGGTTTTTACAATTCTCCAGTAATCTTTTCTGGACCTAATTCTTTTGATTCAAGGATTCAATTCCTCGCTTCCTTTAGCATTTAAGTGTCAAAAAAAATTCTGCATGATATTTTAGTCAACTGAATGATGAAAGAGGGTCAAAGTCAAAGTGGGAGTTTCCAATTTAAAATGCAGATTAGAGTCAATTTCAAGCATTTTCATTAGATAAAATTTTACAACTCTCAGGTTAGGGTTAGGGTTAGGATTAGGGTTAGGGTTTTTACAATTCTCCAGTAATCTTTTCTGGACCTAATTCTTTTGATTCAAGGATTAAATCCTCGCTTCCTTTAGCATTTAAGTGTCAAAAAAAATTCTGCATGATATTTTAGTCAACTGAATGATGAAAGACGGTCAAAGTCCAAGTGGGAGTTTCCAATTTAAAATGCAGATTAGAGTCAATTTCAAGCATTTTCATTTGATAAAATTTTACAACTCTCAGGTTAGGGTTAGGGTTAGGATTAGGGTTAGGGTTTTTACAATTCTCCAGTAATCTTTTCTGGACCTAATTCTTTTGATTCAAGGATTAAATCCACGCTTCCTTTAGCATTTAAGTGTCAAAAAAAATTCTGCATGATATTTTAGTCAACTGAATGATGAAATAGGGTCAAAGTCCAAGTGGGAGTTTCCAATATAATATGCAGATTAGAGTCCATTTCAAGCATTGTCATTGGAGAAAAAAATCACACTTCTCTGGTAATCTTTCCTGGATCAAAAGTTTTTGATTCAAGGAATAAATTACAGACTTTCTGTAGCATGTACTTGTCAAAAATGATCTGTCTCAGAATATCTTCATGAACTGAACGATGGAAAAAGGTCAAAGTCCAAGTTGGAGTTTCCAATTTAAAATGCAAATTAGAGTCAATTTCAAGCATTTTCATTAGATAAAATTTTACAACTCTCCGGTTAGGGTTAGGGCTAGGATTAGGGTTAGGGTTTTTACAATTCTCCAGTAATCTTTTCTGGACCTAATTCTTTTGATTCAAGGATTAAATTCCTTGCTTCCTTTAGCATTTAAGTGTCAAAAAAATTATGCATGATATTTTAGTCAACTGAATGATGAAAGAGGGTCAAAGTCCAAGTGGGAGTTTCCAATTTAAAATGCAGATTAGAGTCAATTTCAAGCATTGTCATTGGAGAAAAAAATCACACTTCTCTGGTAATCTTTCCTGGATCAAAAGTTTTTGATTCAAGGAATAAATTACAGACTTTCTTTAGCATGTACTTGTCAAAAATGATCTGTCTCAGAAAATCTTCATGAACTGAACGATGAAAAAAGGTCAAAGTCCAAGTGGGAGTTTCCAATTTAAAATGCAAATTAGAGTCAATTTCAAGCATTTTCATTAGATAAAATTTTACAACTCTCCGGTTAGGGTTAGGGCTAGGATTAGGGTTAGGGTTTTTACAATTCTCCAGTAATCTTTTCTGGACCTAATTCTTTTGATTCAAGGATTAAATTCCTCACTTCCTTTAGCATTTAAGTGTCAAAAAAAATTCTGCATGATATTTTAGTCAACTGAATGATGAAAGATGGTCAAAGTCCAAGTGGGAGTTTCCAATATAAAATGCAGATTAGAGTCAATTTCAAGCATTGTCATTGGAGAAAAAAATCACACTTATCTGGTAATATTTCCTGGATCAAAAGTTTTTGATTCAAGGAATAAATTGCAGACTTTCTTTAGCATGTACTTGTCAAAAATGATCTGTCTCAGAATATCTTCATGAACTGAACGATGAAAAAAGGTCAAAGTCCAAGTGGGAGTTTCCAATTTAAAATGCAAATTAGAGTCAATTTCAAGCATTTTCATTAGATAAAATTTTACAACTCTCCGGTTAGGGTTAGGGCTAGGATTAGGGTTAGGGTTTTTACAATTCTCCAGTAATCTTTTCTGGACCTAATTCTTTTGATTCAAGGATTAAATCCTCGCTTCCTTTAGCATTTAAGTGTCAAAAAAAATTCTGCATGATATTTTAGTCAACTGAATGATGAAAGAGGGTCAAAGTCCAAGTGGGAGTTTCCAATTTAAAATGCAGATTAGAGTAAATTTCAAGCATTGTTTTTGGAGAAAAAAAAAATCACCCTTCACTGGTAATCTTTCCTGGATCAAAAGTTTTTGATTCAAGAACTAAATTACACACTTTCTTTAGCATGTACTTGTCAAAAATGATCTGTCTCAGAATATCTTCATTAACTGAACGATGGAAAAAGGTCAAAGTCCAAGTGGGAGTTTCCAATTTAAAATGCAGATTAGAGTCAATTTTAAGAATTTTCATTAGATAAAATTTTACAACTCTCCGGTTAGGGTTAGGGCTAGGATTAGGGTTAGGGTTTTTACAATTCTCCAGTAATCTTTTCTGGACCTAATTCTATTGATTCAAGGATTAAATCCTCGCTTCCTTTAGGATTTAAGTGTCAAAAAAAATTCTGCATGATATTTTAGTCAACTGAATGATGAAATAGGGTCAAAGTCCAAGTGGGAGTTTCCAATATAATATGCAGATTAGAGTCAATTTCAAGCATTTTCATTAGATAAAATTTTACAACTCTCAGGTTAGGGTTAGGGTTAGGATTAGGGTTAGGGTTTTTACAATTCTCCAGTAATCTTTTCTGGACCTAATTCTTTTGATTCAAGGATTAAATCCTCGCTTCCTTCAGCATTTAAGTGTCAAAAAAAATTCTGCATGATATTTTAGTCAACTGAATGATGAAAGACGGTCAAAGTCCAAGTGGGAGTTTCCAATTTAAAATGCAAATTAGAGTCAATTTCAAGCATTTTCATTTGATAAAATTTTACAACTCTCAGGTTAGGGTTAGGGTTAGGATTAGGGTTAGGGTTTTTACAATTCTCCAGTAATCTTTTCTGGACCTAATTCTTTTGATTCAAGGATTAAATCCACGCTTCCTTTAGCATTTAAGTGTCAAAAAAAATTCTGCATGATATTTTAGTCAACTGAATGATGAAATAGGGTCAAAGTCCAAGTGGGAGTTTCCAATATAATATGCAGATTAGAGTCCATTTCAAGCATTGTCATTGGAGAAAAAAATCACACTTCTCTGGTAATCTTTCCTGGATCAAAAGTTTTTGATTCAAGGAATAAATTACAGACTTTCTGTAGCATGTACTTGTCAAAAATGATCTGTCTCAGAATATCTTCATGAACTGAACGATGGAAAAAGGTCAAAGTCCAAGTGGGAGTTTCCAATTTAAAATGCAGATTAGAGTCAATTTTAAGAATTTTCATTAGATAAAATTTTACAACTCTCCGGTTAGGGTTAGGGCTAGGATTAGGGTTAGGGTTTTTACAATTCTCCAGTAATCTTTTCTGGACCTAATTCTTTTGATTCAAGGATTAAATCCTCGCTTCCTTTAGCATTTAAGTGTCAAAAAAAATTCTGCATGATATTTTAGTCAACTGAATGATGAAAGAGGGTCAAAGTCCAAGTGGGAGTTTCCAATTTAAAATGCAGATTAGAGTAAATTTCAAGCATTGTTTTTGGAGAAAAAAAAAATCACCCTTCACTGGTAATCTTTCCTGGATCAAAAGTTTTTGATTCAAGAACTAAATTACACACTTTCTTTAGCATGTACTTGTCAAAAATGATCTGTCTCAGAATATCTTCATTAACTGAACGATGGAAAAAGGTCAAAGTCCAAGTGGGAGTTTCCAATTTAAAATGCAGATTAGAGTCAATTTTAAGAATTTTCATTAGATAAAATTTTACAACTCTCCGGTTAGGGTTAGGGCTAGGATTAGGGTTAGGGTTTTTACAATTCTCCAGTAATCTTTTCTGGACCTAATTCTATTGATTCAAGGATTAAATCCTCGCTTCCTTTAGCATTTAAGTGTCAAAAAAAATTCTGCATGATATTTTAGTCAACTGAATGATGAAATAGGGTCAAAGTCCAAGTGGGAGTTTCCAATATAATATGCAGATTAGAGTCCATTTCAAGCATTGTCATTGGAGAAAAAAATCACACTTCTCTGGCAATCTTTCCTGGATCAAAAGTTTTTGATTCAAGGAATAAATTACAGACTTTCTGTAGCATGTACTTGTCAAAAATGATCTGTCTCAGAATATCTTCATGAACTGAACGATGGAAAAAGGTCAAAGTCCAAGTGGGAGTTTCCAATTTAAAATGCAGATTAGAGTCAATTTTAAGAATTTTCATTAGATAAAATTTTACAACTCTCCGGTTAGGGTTAGGGCTAGGATTAGGGTTAGGGTTTTTACAATTCTCCAGTAATCTTTTCTGGACCTAATTCTTTTGATTCAAGGATTCAATTCCTCGCTTCCTTTAGCATTTAAGTGTCAAAAAAAATTCTGCATGATATTTTAGTCAACTGAATGATGAAAGAGGGTCAAAGTCAAAGTGGGAGTTTCCAATTTAAAATGCAGATTAGAGTCAATTTCAAGCATTTTCATTAGATAAAATTTTACAACTCTCAGGTTAGGGTTAGGGTTAGGATTAGGGTTAGGGTTTTTACAATTCTCCAGTAATCTTTTCTGGACC
The DNA here is from genome assembly GCF_023856365.1 of Brienomyrus brachyistius. Lineage (NCBI taxonomy): Eukaryota > Metazoa > Chordata > Actinopteri > Osteoglossiformes > Mormyridae > Brienomyrus > Brienomyrus brachyistius. Next base: position 52,910 of record NW_026042369.1, on the reverse strand, counting down.
TAATTCTTTTGATTCAAGGATTAAATCCTCGCTTTCTTTAGCATTTAAGTGTCAAAAAAAATTCTGCATGATATTTTAGTCAACTGAATGATGAAAGACGGTCAAAGTCCAAGTGGGAGTTTCCAATTTAAAATGCAGATTAGAGTCAATTTCAAGCATTTTCATTTGATAATATTTTACAACTCTCAGGTTAGGGTTAGGGTTAGGATTAGGGTTAGGGTTTTTACAATTCTCCAGTAATCTTTTCTGGACCTAATTCTTTTGATTCAAGGATTAAATCCACGCTTCCTTTAGCATTTAAGTGTCAAAAAAAATTCTGCATGATATTTTAGTCAACTGAATGATGAAATAGGGTCAAAGTCCAAGTGGGAGTTTCCAATATAATATGCAGATTAGAGTCCATTTCAAGCATTGTCATTGGAGAAAAAAATCACACTTCTCTGGTAATCTTTCCTGGATCAAAAGTTTTTGATTCAAGGAATAAATTACAGACTTTCTGTAGCATGTACTTGTCAAAAATGATCTGTCTCAGAATATCTTCATGAACTGAACGATGGAAAAAGGTCAAAGTCCAAGTGGGAGTTTCCAATTTAAAATGCAGATTAGAGTCAATTTTAAGAATTTTCATTAGATAAAATTTTACAACTCTCCGGTTAGGGTTAGGGCTAGGATTAGGGTTAGGGTTTTTACAATTCTCCAGTAATCTTTTCTGGACCTAATTCTTTTGATTCAAGGATTCAATTCCTCGCTTCCTTTAGCATTTAAGTGTCAAAAAAAATTCTGCATGATATTTTAGTCAACTGAATGATGAAAGAGGGTCAAAGTCAAAGTGGGAGTTTCCAATTTAAAATGCAGATTAGAGTCAATTTCAAGCATTTTCATTAGATAAAATTTTACAACTCTCAGGTTAGGGTTAGGGTTAGGATTAGGGTTAGGGTTTTTACAATTCTCCAGTAATCTTTTCTGGACCTAATTCTTTTGATTCAAGGATTAAATCCTCGCTTCCTTTAGCATTTAAGTGTCAAAAAAAATTCTGCATGATATTTTAGTCAACTGAATGATGAAAGACGGTCAAAGTCCAAGTGGGAGTTTCCAATTTAAAATGCAGATTAGAGTCAATTTCAAGCATTTTCATTTGATAAAATTTTACAACTCTCAGGTTAGGGTTAGGGTTAGGATTAGGGTTAGGGTTTTTACAATTCTCCAGTAATCTTTTCTGGACCTAATTCTTTTGATTCAAGGATTAAATCCACGCTTCCTTTAGCATTTAAGTGTCAAAAAAAATTCTGCATGATATTTTAGTCAACTGAATGATGAAATAGGGTCAAAGTCCAAGTGGGAGTTTCCAATATAATATGCAGATTAGAGTCCATTTCAAGCATTGTCATTGGAGAAAAAAATCACACTTCTCTGGTAATCTTTCCTGGATCAAAAGTTTTTGATTCAAGGAATAAATTACAGACTTTCTGTAGCATGTACTTGTCAAAAATGATCTGTCTCAGAATATCTTCATGAACTGAACGATGGAAAAAGGTCAAAGTCCAAGTTGGAGTTTCCAATTTAAAATGCAAATTAGAGTCAATTTCAAGCATTTTCATTAGATAAAATTTTACAACTCTCCGGTTAGGGTTAGGGCTAGGATTAGGGTTAGGGTTTTTACAATTCTCCAGTAATCTTTTCTGGACCTAATTCTTTTGATTCAAGGATTAAATTCCTTGCTTCCTTTAGCATTTAAGTGTCAAAAAAATTATGCATGATATTTTAGTCAACTGAATGATGAAAGAGGGTCAAAGTCCAAGTGGGAGTTTCCAATTTAAAATGCAGATTAGAGTCAATTTCAAGCATTGTCATTGGAGAAAAAAATCACACTTCTCTGGTAATCTTTCCTGGATCAAAAGTTTTTGATTCAAGGAATAAATTACAGACTTTCTTTAGCATGTACTTGTCAAAAATGATCTGTCTCAGAAAATCTTCATGAACTGAACGATGAAAAAAGGTCAAAGTCCAAGTGGGAGTTTCCAATTTAAAATGCAAATTAGAGTCAATTTCAAGCATTTTCATTAGATAAAATTTTACAACTCTCCGGTTAGGGTTAGGGCTAGGATTAGGGTTAGGGTTTTTACAATTCTCCAGTAATCTTTTCTGGACCTAATTCTTTTGATTCAAGGATTAAATTCCTCACTTCCTTTAGCATTTAAGTGTCAAAAAAAATTCTGCATGATATTTTAGTCAACTGAATGATGAAAGATGGTCAAAGTCCAAGTGGGAGTTTCCAATATAAAATGCAGATTAGAGTCAATTTCAAGCATTGTCATTGGAGAAAAAAATCACACTTATCTGGTAATATTTCCTGGATCAAAAGTTTTTGATTCAAGGAATAAATTGCAGACTTTCTTTAGCATGTACTTGTCAAAAATGATCTGTCTCAGAATATCTTCATGAACTGAACGATGAAAAAAGGTCAAAGTCCAAGTGGGAGTTTCCAATTTAAAATGCAAATTAGAGTCAATTTCAAGCATTTTCATTAGATAAAATTTTACAACTCTCCGGTTAGGGTTAGGGCTAGGATTAGGGTTAGGGTTTTTACAATTCTCCAGTAATCTTTTCTGGACCTAATTCTTTTGATTCAAGGATTAAATCCTCGCTTCCTTTAGCATTTAAGTGTCAAAAAAAATTCTGCATGATATTTTAGTCAACTGAATGATGAAAGAGGGTCAAAGTCCAAGTGGGAGTTTCCAATTTAAAATGCAGATTAGAGTAAATTTCAAGCATTGTTTTTGGAGAAAAAAAAAATCACCCTTCACTGGTAATCTTTCCTGGATCAAAAGTTTTTGATTCAAGAACTAAATTACACACTTTCTTTAGCATGTACTTGTCAAAAATGATCTGTCTCAGAATATCTTCATTAACTGAACGATGGAAAAAGGTCAAAGTCCAAGTGGGAGTTTCCAATTTAAAATGCAGATTAGAGTCAATTTTAAGAATTTTCATTAGATAAAATTTTACAACTCTCCGGTTAGGGTTAGGGCTAGGATTAGGGTTAGGGTTTTTACAATTCTCCAGTAATCTTTTCTGGACCTAATTCTATTGATTCAAGGATTAAATCCTCGCTTCCTTTAGCATTTAAGTGTCAAAAAAAATTCTGCATGATATTTTAGTCAACTGAATGATGAAATAGGGTCAAAGTCCAAGTGGGAGTTTCCAATATAATATGCAGATTAGAGTCAATTTCAAGCATTTTCATTAGATAAAATTTTACAACTCTCAGGTTAGGGTTAGGGTTAGGATTAGGGTTAGGGTTTTTACAATTCTCCAGTAATCTTTTCTGGACCTAATTCTTTTGATTCAAGGATTAAATCCTCGCTTCCTTTAGCATTTAAGTGTCAAAAAAAATTCTGCATGATATTTTAGTCAACTGAATGATGAAAGACGGTCAAAGTCCAAGTGGGAGTTTCCAATTTAAAATGCAAATTAGAGTCAATTTCAAGCATTTTCATTTGATAAAATTTTACAACTCTCAGGTTAGGGTTAGGGTTAGGATTAGGGTTAGGGTTTTTACAATTCTCCAGTAATCTTTTCTGGACCTAATTCTTTTGATTCAAGGATTAAATCCACGCTTCCTTTAGCATTTAAGTGTCAAAAAAAATTCTGCATGATATTTTAGTCAACTGAATGATGAAATAGGGTCAAAGTCCAAGTGGGAGTTTCCAATATAATATGCAGATTAGAGTCCATTTCAAGCATTGTCATTGGAGAAAAAAATCACACTTCTCTGGTAATCTTTCCTGGATCAAAAGTTTTTGATTCAAGGAATAAATTACAGACTTTCTGTAGCATGTACTTGTCAAAAATGATCTGTCTCAGAATATCTTCATGAACTGAACGATGGAAAAAGGTCAAAGTCCAAGTGGGAGTTTCCAATTTAAAATGCAGATTAGAGTCAATTTTAAGAATTTTCATTAGATAAAATTTTACAACTCTCCGGTTAGGGTTAGGGCTAGGATTAGGGTTAGGGTTTTTACAATTCTCCAGTAATCTTTTCTGGACCTAATTCTTTTGATTCAAGGATTAAATCCTCGCTTCCTTTAGCATTTAAGTGTCAAAAAAAATTCTGCATGATATTTTAGTCAACTGAATGATGAAAGAGGGTCAAAGTCCAAGTGGGAGTTTCCAATTTAAAATGCAGATTAGAGTAAATTTCAAGCATTGTTTTTGGAGAAAAAAAAAAATCACCCTTCACTGGTAATCTTTCCTGGATCAAAAGTTTTTGATTCAAGAACTAAATTACACACTTTCTTTAGCATGTACTTGTCAAAAATGATCTGTCTCAGAATATCTTCATTAACTGAACGATGGAAAAAGGTCAAAGTCCAAGTGGGAGTTTCCAATTTAAAATGCAGATTAGAGTCAATTTTAAGAATTTTCATTAGATAAAATTTTACAACTCTCCGGTTAGGGTTAGGGCTAGGATTAGGGTTAGGGTTTTTACAATTCTCCAGTAATCTTTTCTGGACCTAATTCTATTGATTCAAGGATTAAATCCTCGCTTCCTTTAGCATTTAAGTGTCAAAAAAAATTCTGCATGATATTTTAGTCAACTGAATGATGAAATAGGGTCAAAGTCCAAGTGGGAGTTTCCAATATAATATGCAGATTAGAGTCCATTTCAAGCATTGTCATTGGAGAAAAAAATCACACTTCTCTGGTAATCTTTCCTGGATCAAAAGTTTTTGATTCAAGGAATAAATTACAGACTTTCTGTAGCATGTACTTGTCAAAAATGATCTGTCTCAGAATATCTTCATGAACTGAACGATGGAAAAAGGTCAAAGTCCAAGTGGGAGTTTCCAATTTAAAATGCAGATTAGAGTCAATTTTAAGAATTTTCATTAGATAAAATTTTACAACTCTCCGGTTAGGGTTAGGGCTAGGATTAGGGTTAGGGTTTTTACAATTCTCCAGTAATCTTTTCTGGACCTAATTCTTTTGATTCAAGGATTCAATTCCTCGCTTCCTTTAGCATTTAAGTGTCAAAAAAAATTCTGCATGATATTTTAGTCAACTGAATGATGAAAGAGGGTCAAAGTCAAAGTGGGAGTTTCCAATTTAAAATGCAGATTAGAGTCAATTTCAAGCATTTTCATTAGATAAAATTTTACAACTCTCAGGTTAGGGTTAGGGTTAGGATTAGGGTTAGGGTTTTTACAATTCTCCAGTAATCTTTTCTGGACCTAATTCTTTTGATTCAAGGATTAAATCCTCGCTTCCTTTAGCATTTAAGTGTCAAAAAAAATTCTGCATGATATTTTAGTCAACTGAATGATGAAAGACGGTCAAAGTCCAAGTGGGAGTTTCCAATTTAAAATGCAGATTAGAGTCAATTTCAAGCATTTTCATTTGATAATATTTTACAACTCTCAGGTTAGGGTTAGGGTTAGGATTAGGGTTAGGGTTTTTACAATTCTCCAGTAATCTTTTCTGGACCTAATTCTTTTGATTCAAGGATTAAATCCACGCTTCCTTTAGCATTTAAGTGTCAAAAAAAATTCTGCATGATATTTTAGTCAACTGAATGATGAAATAGGGTCAAAGTCCAAGTGGGAGTTTCCAATATAATATGCAGATTAGAGTCCATTTCAAGCATTGTCATTGGAGAAAAAAATCACACTTCTCTGGTAATCTTTCCTGGATCAAAAGTTTTTGATTCAAGGAATAAATTACAGACTTTCTGTAGCATGTACTTGTCAAAAATGATCTGTCTCAGAATATCTTCATGAACTGAACGATGGAAAAAGGTCAAAGTCCAAGTGGGAGTTTCCAATTTAAAATGCAGATTAGAGTCAATTTTAAGAATTTTCATTAGATAAAATTTTACAACTCTCCGGTTAGGGTTAGGGCTAGGATTAGGGTTAGGGTTTTTACAATTCTCCAGTAATCTTTTCTGGACCTAATTCTTTTGATTCAAGGATTAAATCCTCGCTTCCTTTAGCATTTAAGTGTCAAAAAAAATTCTGCATGATATTTTAGTCAACTGAATGATGAAAGAGGGTCAAAGTCCAAGTGGGAGTTTCCAATTTAAAATGCAGATTAGAGTAAATTTCAAGCATTGTTTTTGGAGAAAAAAAAAATCACCCTTCACTGGTAATCTTTCCTGGATCAAAAGTTTTTGATTCAAGAACTAAATTACACACTTTCTTTAGCATGTACTTGTCAAAAATGATCTGTCTCAGAATATCTTCATTAACTGAACGATGGAAAAAGGTCAAAGTCCAAGTGGGAGTTTCCAATTTAAAATGCAGATTAGAGTCAATTTTAAGAATTTTCATTAGATAAAATTTTACAACTCTCCGGTTAGGGTTAGGGCTAGGATTAGGGTTAGGGTTTTTACAATTCTCCAGTAATCTTTTCTGGACCTAATTCTATTGATTCAAGGATTAAATCCTCGCTTCCTTTAGCATTTAAGTGTCAAAAAAAATTCTGCATGATATTTTAGTCAACTGAATGATGAAATAGGGTCAAAGTCCAAGTGGGAGTTTCCAATATAATATGCAGATTAGAGTCCATTTCAAGCATTGTCATTGGAGAAAAAAATCACACTTCTCTGGTAATCTTTCCTGGATCAAAAGTTTTTGATTCAAGGAATAAATTACAGACTTTCTGTAGCATGTACTTGTCAAAAATGATCTGTCTCAGAATATCTTCATGAACTGAACGATGGAAAAAGGTCAAAGTCCAAGTGGGAGTTTCCAATTTAAAATGCAGATTAGAGTCAATTTTAAGAATTTTCATTAGATAAAATTTTACAACTCTCCGGTTAGGGTTAGGGCTAGGATTAGGGTTAGGGTTTTTACAATTCTCCAGTAATCTTTTCTGGACCTAATTCTTTTGATTCAAGGATTCAATTCCTCGCTTCCTTTAGCATTTAAGTGTCAAAAAAAATTCTGCATGATATTTTAGTCAACTGAATGATGAAAGAGGGTCAAAGTCAAAGTGGGAGTTTCCAATTTAAAATGCAGATTAGAGTCAATTTCAAGCATTTTCATTAGATAAAATTTTACAACTCTCAGGTTAGGGTTAGGGTTAGGATTAGGGTTAGGGTTTTTACAATTCTCCAGTAATCTTTTCTGGACCTAATTCTTTTGATTCAAGGATTAAATCCTCGCTTCCTTTAGCATTTAAGTGTCAAAAAAAATTCTGCATGATATTTTAGTCAACTGAATGATGAAAGACGGTCAAAGTCCAAGTGGGAGTTTCCAATTTAAAATGCAGATTAGAGTCAATTTCAAGCATTTTCATTTGATAATATTTTACAACTCTCAGGTTAGGGTTAGGGTTAGGATTAGGGTTAGGGTTTTTACAATTCTCCAGTAATCTTTTCTGGACCTAATTCTTTTGATTCAAGGATTAAATCCACGCTTCCTTTAGCATTTAAGTGTCAAAAAAAATTCTGCATGATATTTTAGTCAACTGAATGATGAAATAGGGTCAAAGTCCAAGTGGGAGTTTCCAATATAATATGCAGATTAGAGTCCATTTCAAGCATTGTCATTGGAGAAAAAAATCACACTTCTCTGGTAATCTTTCCTGGATCAAAAGTTTTTGATTCAAGGAATAAATTACAGACTTTCTGTAGCATGTACTTGTCAAAAATGATCTGTCTCAGAATATCTTCATGAACTGAACGATGGAAAAAGGTCAAAGTCCAAGTGGGAGTTTCCAATTTAAAATGCAGATTAGAGTCAATTTTAAGAATTTTCATTAGATAAAATTTTACAACTCTCCGGTTAGGGTTAGGGCTAGGATTAGGGTTAGGGTTTTTACAATTCTCCAGTAATCTTTTCTGGACCTAATTCTTTTGATTCAAGGATTCAATTCCTCGCTTCCTTTAGCATTTAAGTGTCAAAAAAAATTCTGCATGATATTTTAGTCAACTGAATGATGAAAGAGGGTCAAAGTCAAAGTGGGAGTTTCCAATTTAAAATGCAGATTAGAGTCAATTTCAAGCATTTTCATTAGATAAAATTTTACAACTCTCAGGTTAGGGTTAGGGTTAGGATTAGGGTTAGGGTTTTTACAATTCTCCAGTAATCTTTTCTGGACCTAATTCTTTTGATTCAAGGATTAAATCCTCGCTTCCTTTAGCATTTAAGTGTCAAAAAAAATTCTGCATGATATTTTAGTCAACTGAATGATGAAATAGGGTCAAAGTCCAAGTGGGAGTTTCCAATATAATATGCAGATTAGAGTCCATTTCAAGCATTGTCATTGGAGAAAAAAATCACACTTCTCTGGTAATCTTTCCTGGATCAAAAGTTTTTGATTCAAGGAATAAATTACAGACTTTCTGTAGCATGTACTTGTCAAAAATGATCTGTCTCAGAATATCTTCATGAACTGAACGATGGAAAAAGGTCAAAGTCCAAGTGGGAGTTTCCAATTTAAAATGCAGATTAGAGTCAATTTTAAGAATTTTCATTAGATAAAATTTTACAACTCTCCGGTTAGGGTTAGGGCTAGGATTAGGGTTAGGGTTTTTACAATTCTCCAGTAATCTTTTCTGGACCTAATTCTTTTGATTCAAGGATTAAATCCTCGCTTCCTTTAGCATTTAAGTGTCAAAAAAAAATTCTGCATGATATTTTAGTCAACTGAATGATGAAAGAGGGTCAAAGTCAAAGTGGGAGTTTCCAATTTAAAATGCAGATTAGAGTCAATTTCAAGCATTTTCATTAGATAAAATTTTACAACTCTCAGGTTAGGGTTAGGGTTAGGATTAGGGTTAGGGTTTTTACAATTCTCCAGTAATCTTTTCTGGACCTAATTCTTTTGATTCAAGGATTAAATCCTCGCTTCCTTTAGCATTTAAGTGTCAAAAAAAATTCTGCATGATATTTTAGTCAACTGAATGATGAAAGACGGTCAAAGTCCAAGTGGGAGTTTCCAATTTAAAATGCAAATTAGAGTCAATTTCAAGCATTTTCATTTGATAATATTTTACAACTCTCAGGTTAGGGTTAGGGTTAGGATTAGGGTTAGGGTTTTTACAATTCTCCAGTAATCTTTTCTGGACCTAATTCTTTTGATTCAAGGATTAAATCCACGCTTCCTTTAGCATTTAAGTGTCAAAAAAAATTCTGCATGATATTTTAGTCAACTGAATGATGAAATAGGGTCAAAGTCCAAGTGGGAGTTTCCAATATAATATGCAGATTAGAGTCCATTTCAAGCATTGTCATTGGAGAAAAAAATCACACTTCTCTGGTAATCTTTCCTGGATCAAAAGTTTTTGATTCAAGGAATAAATTACAGACTTTCTGTAGCATGTACTTGTCAAAAATGATCTGTCTCAGAATATCTTCATGAACTGAACGATGGAAAAAGGTCAAAGTCCAAGTGGGAGTTTCCAATTTAAAATGCAGATTAGAGTCAATTTTAAGAATTTTCATTAGATAAAATTTTACAACTCTCCGGTTAGGGTTAGGGCTAGGATTAGGGTTAGGGTTTTTACAATTCTCCAGTAATCTTTTCTGGACCTAATTCTTTTGATTCAAGGATTAAATCCTCGCTTCCTTTAGCATTTAAGTGTCAAAAAAAATTCTGCATGATATTTTAGTCAACTGAATGATGAAAGAGGGTCAAAGTCAAAGTGGGAGTTTCCAATTTAAAATGCAGATTAGAGTCAATTTCAAGCATTTTCATTAGATAAAATTTTACAACTCTCAGGTTAGGGTTAGGGTTAGGATTAGGGTTAGGGTTTTTACAATTCTCCAGTAATCTTTTCTGGACCTAATTCTTTTGATTCAAGGATTAAATCCTCGCTTCCTTTAGCATTTAAGTGTCAAAAAAAATTCTGCATGATATTTTAGTCAACTGAATGATGAAAGACGGTCAAAGTCCAAGTGGGAGTTTCCAATTTAAAATGCAGATTAGAGTCAATTTCAAGCATTTTCATTTGATAATATTTTACAACTCTCAGGTTAGGGTTAGGGTTAGGATTAGGGTTAGGGTTTTTACAATTCTCCAGTAATCTTTTCTGGACCTAATTCTTTTGATTCAAGGATTAAATCCACGCTTCCTTTAGCATTTAAGTGTCAAAAAAAATTCTGCATGATATTTTAGTCAACTGAATGATGAAATAGGGTCAAAGTCCAAGTGGGAGTTTCCAATATAATATGCAGATTAGAGTCCATTTCAAGCATTGTCATTGGAGAAAAAAATCACACTTCTCTGGTAATCTTTCCTGGATCAAAAGTTTTTGATTCAAGGAATAAATTACAGACTTTCTGTAGCATGTACTTGTCAAAAATGATCTGTCTCAGAATATCTTCATGAACTGAACGATGGAAAAAGGTCAAAGTCCAAGTGGGAGTTTCCAATTTAAAATGCAGATTAGAGTCAATTTTAAGAATTTTCATTAGATAAAATTTTACAACTCTCCGGTTAGGGTTAGGGCTAGGATTAGGGTTAGGGTTTTTACAATTCTCCAGTAATCTTTTCTGGACCTAATTCTTTTGATTCAAGGATTCAATTCCTCGCTTCCTTTAGCATTTAAGTGTCAAAAAAAATTCTGCATGATATTTTAGTCAACTGAATGATGAAAGAGGGTCAAAGTCAAAGTGGGAGTTTCCAATTTAAAATGCAGATTAGAGTCAATTTCAAGCATTTTCATTAGATAAAATTTTACAACTCTCAGGTTAGGGTTAGGGTTAGGATTAGCGTTAGGGTTTTTACAATTCTCCAGTAATCTTTTCTGGACCTAATTCTTTTGATTCAAGGATTAAATCCTCGCTTCCTTTAGCATTTAAGTGTCAAAAAAAATTCTGCATGATATTTTAGTCAACTGAATGATGAAAGACGGTCAAAGTCCAAGTGGGAGTTTCCAATTTAAAATGCAGATTATAGTCAATTTCAAGCATTTTCATTTGATAAAATTTTACAACTCTCAGGTTAGGGTTAGGGTTAGGATTAGGGTTAGGGTTTTTACAATTCTCCAGTAATCTTTTCTGGACCTAATTCTTTTGATTCAAGGATTAAATCCTCGCTTCCTTTAGCATTTAAGTGTCAAAAAAAATTCTGCATGATATTATAGTCAACTGAATGATGAAAGACGGTCAAAGTCCAAGTGGGAGTTTCCAATTTAAAATGCAGATTAGAGTCAATTTCAAGCATTTTCATTTGATAAAATTTTACAACTCTCAGGTTAGGGTTAGGGTTAGGATTAGGGTTAGGGTTTTTACAATTCTCCAGTAATCTTTTCTGGACCTAATTCTTTTGATTCAAGGATTAAATCCACGCTTCCTTTAGCATTTAAGTGTCAAAAAAAAAATCTGCATGATATTTTAGTCAACTGAATGATGAAAGAGGGTCAAAGTCAAAGTGGGAGTTTCCAATTTAAAATGCAGATTAGAGTCAATTTCAAGCATTGTCATTGGAGAAAAAAAATCACACTTCTCTGGTAATCTTTCCTGGATCAAAAGTTTTTGATTCAAGGAATAAATTACAGACTTTCTTTAGCATGTACTTGTCAAAAATGATCTGTCTCAGAATATCTTCATGAACTGAACGATGAAAAAAGGTCAAAGTCCAAGTGTGAGTTTCCAATTTAAAATGCAGATTAGAGTCAATTTTAAGAATTTTCATTAGATAAAATTTTACAACTCTCCGGTTAGGGTTAGGGCTAGGATTAGGGTTAGGGTTTTTACAATTCTCCAGTAATCTTTTCTGGACCTAATTCTATTGATTCAAGGATTAAATCCTCACTTCCTTTAGCATTTAAGTGTCAAAAAATATTCTGCATGATATTTTAGTCAACTGAATGATGAAAGAGAGTCAAAGTCCAAGTGGGAGTTTCCAATTTAAAATGCAGATTAGAGTAAATTTCAAGCATTGTTTTTGGAGAAAAAAAAATCACCCTTCACTGGTAATCTTTCCTGGATCAAAAGTTTTTGATTCAAGAACTAAATTACACACTTTCTTTAGCATGTACTTGTCAAAAATGATCTGTCTCAGAATATCTTCATGAACTGAAAGATGAAAGAGGATCAAAGTCCAAGTGGGAGTTTCCAATTTAAAATGCAGATTACAGTCAATTTCCAGCATTTTCATTAGATAAAATTTTACAACTCTCCGGTTAGGGTTAGGGCTAGGATTAGGGTTAGGGTTTTTACAATTCTCCAGTAATCTTTTCTGGACCTAATTCTTTTGATTGAAGGATTCAATTCCTCGCTTCCTTTAGCATTTAAGTGTCAAAAATAATTCTGCATGATATTTTAGTCAACTGAATGATGAAAGAGGGTCAAAGTCCAAGTGGGAGTTTCCAATTTAAAAGGCAGATTAGAGTCCATTTCAAGCATTGTCATTGGAGAAAAAAATCACACTTCTCTGGTAATCTTTCCTGGATCAAAAGTTTTTGATTCAAGGAATAAATGACAGACTTTCTATAGCATGTACTTGTCAAAAATGATCTGTCTCAGAATATCTTCATTAACTGAACGATGGAAAAAGGTCAAAGTCAAAGTGGGAGTTTCCAATTTAAAATGCAGATTAGAGTCAATTTTAAGAATTTTCATTAGATAAAATTTTACAACTCTCCGGTTAGGGATAGGGCTAGGATTAGGGTTAGGGTTTTTACAATTCTCCAGTAATCTTTTCTGGACCTAATTCTTTTGATTCAAGGATTAAATCCTCGCTTCCTTTAACATTTAAGTGTCAAAAAAAATTCTGCATGATATTTTAGTCAACTGAATGATGAAATAGGGTCAAAGTCCAAGTGGGAGTTTCCAATATAATATGCAGATTAGAGTCCATTTCAAGCATTGTCATTGGAGAAAGAAATCACACTTCTCTGGTAATCTTTCCTGGATCAAAAGTTTTTGTTTCAAGGAATAAATTACAGACTTTCTGTAGCATGTACTTGTCAAAAATGATCTGTCTCAGAATATCTTCATGAACTGAACGATGGAAAAAGGTCAAAGTCCAAGTGGGAGTTTCCAATTTAAAATGTAGATTAGAGTCAATTTTAAGAATTTTCATTAGATAAAATTTTACAACTCTCCGGTTAGGGTTAGGGCTAGGATTAGGGTTAGGGTTTTTACAATTCTCCAGTAATCTTTTCTGGACCTAATTATTTTGATTCAAGGATTCAATTCCTCGCTTCCTTTAGTATTTAAGTGTCAAAAAAAATTCTGCATGACATTTTAGTCAACTGAATGATGAAAGAGGGTCAAAGTCAAAGTGGGAGTTTCCAATTTAAAATGCAGATTAGAGTCAATTTCAAGCATTTTCATTAGATAAAATTTTACAACTCTCAGGTTAGGGTTAGGGTTAGGATTAGGGTTAGGGTTTTTACAATTCTCCAGTAATCTTTTCTGGACCTAATTCTTTTGATTCAAGGATTAAATCCTCGCTTCCTTTAGCATTTAAGTGTCAAAAAAAATTCTGCATGATATTTTAGTCAACTGAATGATGAAATAGGGTCAAAGTCCAAGTGGGAGTTTCCAATATAATATGCAGATTAGAGTCCATTTCAAGCATTGTCATTGGAGAAAGAAATCACACTTCTCTGGTAATCTTTCCTGGATCAAAAGTTTTTGTTTCAAGGAATAAATTACAGACTTTCTGTAGCATGTACTTGTCAAAAATGATCTGTCTCAGAATATCTTCATGAACTGAACGATGGAAAAAGGTCAAAGTCCAAGTGGGAGTTTCCAATTTAAAATGCAGATTAGAGTCAATTTTAAGAATTTTCATTAGATAAAATTTTACAACTCTCCGGTTAGGGTTAGGGCTAGGATTAGGGTTAGGGTTTTTACAATTCTCCAGTAATCTTTTCTGGACCTAATTCTTTTGATTCAAGGATTAAATCCTAGCTTCCTTTAGCATTTAAGTGTCAAAAGAAATTCTGCATGATATTTTAGTCAACTGAATGATGAAAGAGGGTCAAAGTCCAAGTGGGAGTTTCCAATTTAAAATGCAGATTAGAGTCAATTTCAAGCATTTTCATTAGATAAAATTTTACAACTCTCAGGTTAGGGTTAGGGTTAGGATTAGGGTTAGGGTTTTTACAATTCTCCAGTAATCTTTTCTGGACCTAATTCTTTTGATTCAAGGATTAAATCCTCGCTTCCTTTAGCATTTAAGTGTCAAAAGAAATTCTGCATGATATTTTAGTCAACTGAATGATGAAAGAGGGTCAAAGTCCAAGTGGGAGTTTCCAATTTAAAATGCAGATTAGAGTCAATTTCAAGCATTGTCATTGGAGAAAAAAAATCACACTTCTCTGCTAATCTTTCCTGGATCAAAAGTTTTTGATTCAAGGAATAAATTACAGACTTTCTGTAGCATGTACTTGTCAAAAATGATCTGTCTCAGAATATCTTCATGAACTGAACGATGGAAAAAGGTCAAAGTCCAAGTGGGAGTTTCCAATTTAAAATGCAGATTAGAGTCAATTTTAAGAATTTTCATTAGATAAAATTTTACAACTCTCCAGTTAGGGTTAGGGCTAGGATTAGGGTTAGGGTTTTTACAATTCTCCAGTAATCTTTTCTGGACCTAATTATTTTGATTCAAGGATTCAATTCCTCGCTTCCTTTAGTATTTAAGTGTCAAAAAAAATTCTGCATGACATTTTAGTCAACTGAATGATGAAAGAGGGTCAAAGTCAAAGTGGGAGTTTCCAATTTAAAATGCAGATTAGAGTCAATTTCAAGCATTTTCATTAGATAAAATTTTACAACTCTCAGGTTAGGGTTAGGGTTAGGATTAGGGTTAGGGTTTTTACAATTCTCCAGTAATCTTTTCTGGACCTAATTCTTTTGATTCAAGGATTAAATCCTCGCTTCCTTTAGCATTTAAGTGTCAAAAGAAATTCTGCATGATATTTTAGTCAACTGAATGATGAAAGAGGGTCAAAGTCCAAGTGGGAGTTTCCAATTTAAAATGCAGATTAGAGTCAATTTCAAGCATTGTCATTGGAGAAAAAAAATCACACTTCTCTGCTAATCTTTCCTGGATCAAAAGTTTTTGATTCAAGGAATAAATTACAGACTTTCTTTAGCATGTACTTGACAAAAATGATCTGTCTCAGAATATCTTCATGAACTGAACGATGGAAAAAGGTCAAAGTCCAAGTGGGAGTTTCCAATTTAAAATGCAGATTAAAGTCAATTTTAAGAATTTTCATTAGATAAAATATTACAACTTTCCGGTTAGGGTTAGGGCTAGGATTAGGGTTAGGGTTTTTACAATTCTCCAGTAATCTTTTCAGGACCTAATTCTTTTGATTCAAGGATTAAATTCCTCGCTTCCTTTAGCATTTAAGTGTCAAAAAAAATTCTGCATGATATTTTAGTCAACTGAATGATGAAAGAGGGTCAAAGTCAAAGTGGGAGTTTCCAATTTAAAATGCAGATTAGAGTCAATTTTAAGAATTTTCATTAGATAAAATTTTACAACTCTCCGGTTAGGGATAGGGCTAGGATTAGGGTTAGGGTTTTTACAATTCTCCAGTAATCTTTTCTGGACCTAATTCTTTTGATTCAAGGATTAAATCCTCGCTTCCTTTAACATTTAAGTGTCAAAAAAAATTCTGCATGATATTTTAGTCAACTGAATGATGAAAGAGGGTCAAAGTCCAAGTGGGAGTTTCCAATTTAAAATGCAGATTAGAGTCAATTTCAAGCATTGTCATTGGAGAAAAAAAATCACACTTCTCTGCTAATCTTTCCTGGATCAAAAGTTTTTGATTCAAGGAATAAATTACAGACTTTCTGTAGCATGTACTTGTCAAAAATGATCTGTCTCAGAATATCTTCATGAACTGAACGATGGAAAAAGGTCAAAGTCCAAGTGGGAGTTTCCAATTTAAAATGCAGATTAGAGTCAATTTTAAGAATTTTCATTAGATAAAATTTTACAACTCTCCAGTTAGGGTTAGGGCTAGGATTAGGGTTAGGGTTTTTACAATTCTCCAGTAATCTTTTCTGGACCTAATTATTTTGATTCAAGGATTCAATTCCTCGCTTCCTTTAGTATTTAAGTGTCAAAAAAAATTCTGCATGACATTTTAGTCAACTGAATGATGAAAGAGGGTCAAAGTCAAAGTGGGAGTTTCCAATTTAAAATGCAGATTAGAGTCAATTTCAAGCATTTTCATTAGATAAAATTTTACAACTCTCAGGTTAGGGTTAGGGTTAGGATTAGGGTTAGGGTTTTTACAATTCTCCAGTAATCTTTTCTGGACCTAATTCTTTTGATTCAAGGATTAAATCCTCGCTTCCTTTAGCATTTAAGTGTCAAAAGAAATTCTGCATGATATTTTAGTCAACTGAATGATGAAAGAGGGTCAAAGTCCAAGTGGGAGTTTCCAATTTAAAATGCAGATTAGAGTCAATTTCAAGCATTGTCATTGGAGAAAAAAAATCACACTTCTCTGCTAATCTTTCCTGGATCAAAAGTTTTTGATTCAAGGAATAAATTACAGACTTTCTTTAGCATGTACTTGACAAAAATGATCTGTCTCAGAATATCTTCATGAACTGAACGATGGAAAAAGGTCAAAGTCCAAGTGGGAGTTTCCAATTTAAAATGCAGATTAAAGTCAATTTTAAGAATTTTCATTAGATAAAATATTACAACTTTCCGGTTAGGGTTAGGGCTAGGATTAGGGTTAGGGTTTTTACAATTCTCCAGTAATCTTTTCAGGACCTAATTCTTTTGATTCAAGGATTAAATTCCTCGCTTCCTTTAGCATTTAAGTGTCAAAAAAAATTCTGCATGATATTTTAGTCAACTGAATGATGAAAGAGGGTCAAAGTCAAAGTGGGAGTTTCCAATTTAAAATGCAGATTAGAGTCAATTTTAAGAATTTTCATTAGATAAAATTTTACAACTCTCCGGTTAGGGATAGGGCTAGGATTAGGGTTAGGGTTTTTACAATTCTCCAGTAATCTTTTCTGGACCTAATTCTTTTGATTCAAGGATTAAATCCTCGCTTCCTTTAACATTTAAGTGTCAAAAAAAATTCTGCATGATATTTTAGTCAACTGAATGATGAAATAGGGTCAAAGTCCAAGTGGGAGTTTCCAATATAATATGCAGATTAGAGTCCATTTCAAGCATTGTCATTGGAGAAAGAAATCACACTTCTCTGGTAATCTTTCCTGGATCAAAAGTTTTTGTTTCAAGGAATAAATTACAGACTTTCTGTAGCATGTACTTGTCAAAAATGATCTGTCTCAGAATATCTTCATGAACTGAACGATGGAAAAAGGTCAAAGTCCAAGTGGGAGTTTCCAATTTAAAATGCAGATTAGAGTCAATTTTAAGAATTTTCATTAGATAAAATTTTACAACTCTCCGGTTAGGGTTAGGGCTAGGATTAGGGTTAGGGTTTTTACAATTCTCCAGTAATCTTTTCTGGACCTAATTCTTTTGATTCAAGGATTAAATCCTCGCTTCCTTTAGCATTTAAGTGTCAAAAAAAATTCTGCATGATATTTTAGTCAACTGAATGATGAAAGAGGGTCAAAGTCCAAGTGGGAGTTTCCAATTTAAAATGCAGATTAGAGTCAATTTCAAGCATTGTCATTGGAGAAAAAAAATCACACTTCTCTGCTAATCTTTCCTGGATCAAAAGTTTTTGATTCAAGGAATAAATTACAGACTTTCTTTAGCATGTACTTGTCAAAAATGATCTGTCTCAGAATATCTTCATGAACTGAACGATGGAAAAAGGTCAAAGTCCAAGTGGGAGTTTCCAATTTAAAATGCAGATTAGAGTCAATTTTAAGAATTTTCATTAGATAAAATTTTACAACTCTCCGGTTAGGGTTAGGGCTAGGATTAGGGTTAGGGTTTTTACAATTCTCCAGTAATCTTTTCAGGACCTAATTCTTTTGATTCAAGGATTAAATTCCTCGCTTCCTTTAGCATTTAAGTGTCAAAAAAAATTCTGCATGATATTTTAGTCAACTGAATGATGAAATAGGGTCAAAGTCAAAGTGGGAGTTTCCAATTTAAAATGCAGATTAGAGTCAATTTCAAGCATTTTCATTAGATAAAATTTTACAACTCTCAGGTTAGGGTTAGGGTTAGGATTAGGGTTAGGGTTTTTACAATTCTCCAGTAATCTTTTCTGGACCTAATTCTTTTGATTCAAGGATTAAATCCTCGCTTCCTTTAGCATTTAAGTGTCAAAAGAAATTCTGCATGATATTTTAGTCAACTGAATGATGAAAGAGGGTCAAAGTCCAAGTGGGAGTTTCCAATTTAAAATGCAGATTAGAGTCAATTTTAAGCATTGTCATTGGAGAAAAAAAATCACACTTCTCTGCTAATCTTTCCTGGATCAAAAGTTTTTGATTCAAGGAATAAATTACAGACTTTCTTTAGCATGTACTTGTCAAAAATGATCTGTCTCAGAATATCTTCATGAACTGAACGATGGAAAAAGGTCAAAGTCCAAGTGGGAGTTTCCAATTTAAAATGCAGATTAGAGTCAATTTTAAGAATTTTCATTAGATAAAACTTTACAACTCTCCGGTTAGGGTTAGGGCTAGGATTAGGGTTAGGGTTTTTACAATTCTCCAGTAATCTTTTCTGGACCTAATTCTTTTGATTCAAGGATTAAATCCTCGCTTCCTTTAGCATTTAAGTGTCAAAAAAAATTCTGCATGATATTTTAGTAAACTGAATGATGAAAAAGGATCAAAGTCCAAGTGGGAGTTTCCATTCTAAAATGCAGAGTTGAGTTAATTTCAAGCATTTTTCATTGGAGACTCAATTCTACATGTCCCCGGTCATCTGTTCTGTATCAGATACTTTAGATTCAAAGACCTAAATACAGAACTGTGGTACAAATAACATTTGAGTCAGCATAGCCATCTGATATTTTCCTCATCTTCACATATAACCATAAGATGCTTGTACCAGGCTCAGTCTTTTCCAGTGAAAGAATTTCATGCTGCTTTATATTTTTCTGATTATTCCAATCATCTATACTGAACAGGTTTCCTCCTAACGTCCATTCCTTGAGAAGTATTGCAATAGTTTCATTTAGGAATATTCCACATGGTGTCCAATACCTCAATAATGTTTTGCACAACCAATTGCACTGTTGCACTTCACACTTACCCTGTCTTACCTCCTATCATCACTTCTATTTCTTCTATTGCACTGTCTTGTGTCACACTGTTTTTGCACACTTGCTCTTTATGTAGTCCTGTGTCGATGTAGTGTTATACATAGTACCATGGTCCTGGAGGAATGCTGTCTCATTTCACTGTGTATTGTATCACTGTATATGGTCAAAATGACAATAAAAGCCACTTGACTAGACTCTATCATTGCATGCAGTTTGATTAAGTTAGGAACCAGGGAAACCAAGCAAAATATGGAACGCTTCACGAATTTGCGTGTCATCCTTGCTTGCGCCACCGGACGGACGATCTTCGGCTTTAAGTGAAACAATTGTTTCAACTGTAACGGCTCACCATTGGCCGGCACCGCTGAAATGTTTCAGGACTGTCCCCGCGCGATTGGCAGAGTACGCGACTGTTTCCCTGCGCCATTGGCCGGCACGGCTATGTCCCGCCTCACTCTGGGACGAAATGTTTCAGCGAGATGTTTCAAATTTCCCTCCGCTCATTGGCCGAGCCAAGCAAAATATGGAACGCTTCACGAATTTGCATGTCATCCTTGCTTGCGCCACCGGACGGACGATCTTCGGCTTTAAGTGAAACAATTGTTTCAACTGTAACGGCTCACCATTGGCCGGCACCGCTGAAATGTTTCAGGACTGTCCCCGCGCGATTGGCAGAGTACGCGACTGTTTCCCTGCGCCATTGGCCGGCACGGCTATGTCCCGCCTCACTCTGGGACGAAATGTTTCAGCGAGATGTTTCAAATTTCCCTCCGCTCATTGGCCGAGCCGCGAGTGCGCCCGCCCGCGGCTATGGCCCGCCCCCCTGCCGGCGCGCTTATATGAATGGGGACTAAGGCTGCGGGGACATTATTATCGTTGCATCTTTCAGCACTTTTTGCTTAGTTTTTCCCGTTTTGCACAGCTCTTACAGGTAAGCTTCTAACGGACTTTGTGCCGAAATCTCGCCCCGTTATTCTTCTTTTTTCGGGTCTTTCACCGATCGATTTTGTACATTGCAGATCATCATTTTCTTCTTGATGCGATATGTCATATTTCATAAAGTGCCGCTGCTCAGAATGTAATTTAAAAGAAATATTTCGTTCAGAACATTTTTTTCCTTTGTCATTAGTAATACTTCTTGCAAGTAATTTAATATAGAAGCAGTTCTCCTGTTTGATTAAAAAGATAAAAAAAAAAAAAAAAAAACTCCCAAGGAAGCATTATATTAATATATCAACAAATTTCTATTCAATTATTTCTTGCGTTACGCTTGCATTTATTGAGCCGTTTACTTTATTTTTTTTTCAAAGAATGCACTTTTAACACAGACACAGCCGTTTGCTTAAAATCATAAAATAGAATTCTCAAGGAAGCATTTCAATATATCAATATGTATTTTTTTATTTAATTTTGTCTATCATTACGCTTTCATTTATTGAGCCGTTTAGTTTTTTTTTTCAAAGAATGCACTTTTAACATAGGCACTGCCCTGTTTGCTTAAAATCATAAAATAGAATTCTCAAGGAAGCATTTCAATATATCAATATGTATTTTTTAATTTAATTTTGTCTATCATTACGCTTTCATTTATTGAGCCGTTTAGTTTTTTTTTTCAAAGAATGCACTTTTAACATAGGCACTGCCCTGTTTGCTTAAAATCATAAAATAGAATTCTCAAGGAAGCATTTCAATATATCAATATGTATTTTTTTATTTAATTTTGTCTATCATTACGCTTTCATTTATTGAGCCGTTCAGTTTTTTTTTTTTTTCAAAAAATGCACTTTTAACATAGGCACAGCCCTGTTTGATTAAAATCATAAAATAGAATTCTCAAGGAAGCATTTTAATATATCAATATGTATTTTTCAATTTAATTATGTCTTGCGTTACGCTTGCATTTATTGAGCCGTTTATTTTTTATTTTTTTCAAAGAATGCACTTTTAACATAGGCACAGCCCTGTTTGATTAAAATCATAAAATAAAAATTCTCCAATAATGCATGTTAATATATCAATATATATTTTTTTTATTTAATTGTCTTGCATTATGCTTGCATTTATTGAGCCGTTTATTATTTTTTTTCCTATCAGAAATGGACTCCGTGCCAGTTTTTCGCTTTGAGCACAGTGGGGAGCTCACCCTGCGCCCCTCACCCGAGGCACTGGCCACCCAGAGAGCCCTCGTGGGCCAGACTGGGACGACCCCGAGCCAGGCCAAGGATCCGGCGGTAGTATTGACCGAGGCCAGGAGCAGAGTGGTGGCTCGAGGAGGAGACCCCCGGGACCAGCGGCTGGTGGCAAGCGAGTGTGCTATCCAGTTTGGCCGGTACCGGGGGAAAACCTTCAAGTGGCTCCTGTCCAATGACGTCGGATACGCTGCCATGGTCCTGGCTGGGCATCAGGCGGAGAAGGAGTCCGGCAACCTGAGCGACACTGCGGCGGCAAGCGGCGCCACGCGCAACAAAGATGTGTTCCTCAGGTAAGCGATTAGACCAACGAGGCAGAAAATCACCACATCCCACCGACATCAGTACAAAAGTCCCATGTTAACCAATCTCTTATTCCATTTATGCACACAGGTATGCCAGCTCCTTCCCCCGCATGAGCGAGGTCATCAGGCAGCGTCGGCGCCAGGAGGCTCCGTCGCACAAGACTCTCGTGGGGTTCGGTGCACACAAGTCTTGCACCTATAAGGACCTGTACGAGTCCAAGGACAGGGAGAGGAGGAGGTAAAGTCTTTGTTTTACATATTGTAGTCTGTGCAAAGTTATTTAAAGTTCATGTATAGGACGTGAGCACTCACTCTTAGTAGTGGCCTGCTAAATGTTGGTTATAATTCTTAATGATGACAACTGATGAATCATGTCCTGTTCCCCCCCCCCCCTGCCTGTCATACAGCTATGTCCAGTGGGTTAGGGGCCAGTCGAGCAAGCCAGGGACCAGAATGGATGTACTGAAGAAGTACATCCAGATGAGGGATGCGCAGCAGGCACCGCCCAGCTCTGCGCCCTCCGAGGTCCCCCTTGCCGTTCCGGGCTCCTCTAAGGAGATGCCCACCACAGCTCCTGGTAAACTTTAAATATAGTGTATGCAGAACTAACGACTCCAGTGTTCTTTTATTCAGACTTGTATACTCAGATATTTTCCACTCGTGTTTGTCAGAGCCCTCTGACGCCGAGCTCCTGGCCTGCGCAGCGGAGCACGAGACGTCAGGTGAGTCGAAATGTATTTCTGAATAAATGAGAATATTGTGAATTGCGCACAAATCTGTCAAATGGTACAAAAACTATGAACTGTATATTTACTGTCATTGTCGTTCTTGTTGTTGTTATTATTTATTTATCTCTGTTAGCCCTAAATGCTGAAGTGGGTTGAGGTAAGCAGCAAAGCTGAACATTAGCCTTATTGTACTTGGTGCTGGTAGCCTAGGCTGCATTGGCCTGCATGTTCTGTCTGCCTGTCTGCCGTAGTAGGTGAATTACATAGAGAACTTTGTACTCACACCAGCTTTTCTTTACGTGCCTGTAGCCCTGTGCTTAAGCTTGCCTTTCATTCATTCATTCATTCATTCATTCATTGACTTGCTCATCTTGTCAATCAATCTCTATTTACTTTTTAATCATTTAGTGCAATCAAATAACAGTACGGCTTCTGCTAGTCGCTTTTTAACACTGCTCGCAATAAACTAAAAGAAATGCTGTATGTCATGTTTCCAACAACACTGGCATGTAGCTGCCAGTCTGTCCGCGCCCCCGCCCCCCACCCCCAAAGCGGTCGCTTCACGCTCCTCTCCCCGGAAAGCCCCCGCGAAGGGAGAGGTTTCCCGTGCTGCTTCTGAGGTGAGATGTTCCCATGACTGCATTCTTCTTTATTTCATGCTAAAAATGCGGAATAGAACGAGGTAATATTGACATTATTATTGTTGTCATCTTTGTAGGACGTCCCCCTTCCAGAAGCCTGGAAGGCCCAGCTTCCAAAGGAGCAGCACGAGTGGCTCGGCCGCGCCCTGTTCAGGAGGAATAAGGACGGAAGGCCCGTCCTTATCGACTCCTTGCAGTTGTGGTGGCACCCGCCCGCACCACGCCCTGTGTTCCACCAGCCGCCAGCTTCACCCGCCCCCTTCTTCACCCGCCCCTTCTTCCTGTGGATGCCCTACCGCATATGGTCGTTCAGGCTCCTGTGCGGGCAGCCCAACTGCCACCGGGCCGGGCAGCGTCTGACGTCCTGCGGACTGTACAAGACGGTCAGGAGGGTGCTGGACATAGACGGCTGGTACTTTATGGCCACGGAGTACCTGGAATGCCGTCTGTGTAAGAAGAAGGTGGCGGGCTGGTCACGGGACATCTTGAAGCAGCTGGACCCTGCGCACCGCGCAGAGTTTCCGGCCATCCTGACGTATAGGTAAGCATTTTCTCTCTTGGCGATGCGTCGGGACGCAAACATCTCGGAGCCCCGGTGTCTGCTGTGACCTCTCTGATCTGGCACCTGGCAGCTTGGCCGCTTTGATCTGCTGTGACCACTCGCTGGCTTGCTACGTGTGAAGTCGTTAGCACCCATTGTTCTGGCCTAGGTCCCGCAGACCCCCTACTGTGCTCTTTCACACCTCCTCAATTGCCCCCCTCAGAGAGAGGCGCACACACACACACGCACCTGCCTCTTAGTGTAGGTTGGTGATTTTGAATGAAGACCTTTAACTCTGGGTGTGTTTGTTTGTTTGTGCTTACAGGTTGTCCTGTGACCTGAAGGTGGTGAGGCTGATGCGTCAGCGCTCCCTCGGCAACAGCGTGTCCATGCTGTTCAACAAGCTGAGGGAGCAGCACAGTGAGACCTGGATGGCACGCACACTGCAATATCTGGCAGTGTGCGACAGGTTTCAGGTCCCTGGCGCTGACGCACGGCAGGTGGCACCACCACCACCCATGGTGCCCGTCCCCTCACCCCAGTGGCTCCTCACGGTGCACGCCGAGGACGTCAGGGCTCGCATCGGGGAGATGAAGGCCAGGGTCACCTCCATTTTTGGATCCGTCTTGAAGATGGATTCCACAAAGAAGGTCATTTTCACCACGTTCTCTCTCTCTCTCTCTCTCTCTGTCTCACAGACACAGGCTTTTGAGAAAAGTGGACGATGCGATGGATGGTGACATTTTTTATTTTTATTTTTTCTCTTTCAGGTGACCAAGAAGCTGGCGGGCGCGGCGGCAAGAACCATGGCCTGGGCAACCAACGTGGGCAACGAGCACGGGCAAGTCCTCATGTCCGTGCTCACCGCCCATGAGGGTGACGGGCTGTTGCCAATGGCCACGGGGCTGATGCGGCGCTACCGCGAAGCTGGAGTCCCTCCACCCAAGCTCCTGTACGTGGACAGGGACTGCTGCTCTTCGGTGGGGAAGTCGAAAGCGGCAGCCATGTTCTGCGAATGGGAGGAGCTGGTCGTCAGGCTGGACGTGTGGCACCTGATGCGAAGGTTCGCTGTGGGCGTCACCACCGACAGCCACCAGCTCTACGGCCTGTTCATGGCGAAGCTGTCGTCGTGCATCTTCGAGTGGGACAGTGCAGACGTGGCTCGTCTGATGCAGGCCGTTCGGGCGGAACTGGAGGGGAAGCAGGGCATCGTGGGCCTGACTGAA
The DNA here is from genome assembly GCF_023856365.1 of Brienomyrus brachyistius. Classification (NCBI taxonomy): domain Eukaryota; kingdom Metazoa; phylum Chordata; class Actinopteri; order Osteoglossiformes; family Mormyridae; genus Brienomyrus; species Brienomyrus brachyistius. The sequence continues at coordinate 28,136 of NW_026042369.1, read as the reverse complement.
GACCAGCTGACTGGCAGGCTGACCGCGAAGATGCTGGCTCGGCACTGTCGCCGCCGTACCCGCGGGGCACAGGAGACCGAGCAGCTCATCGCTCAGCTGCTGGCGGCCTTCAGGGACGTGAAGGACACGATGGGCATCCCCCTGCTGGACAACCAAAGGATGGACGCCATATGGGACACCCAGAGGCGCCACCTTGGTTGCATCCAAGACCCTCCTGGATTCCAGCTGTACACGGAGACGGGGCAGCTGACCAAGGGAGGCACCGTCCTCCCCACCTACCGCTGCGCGCGTGGCTCCACCTCGTTGGAGTCGTTCCACCTCCACCTCAACCGCTTCATCCCTGGTGAGCATGTCCTCCTTACGCTTTCCGCGCGTGCCGTTTGCCGTCGGATGCCGTCAACTTAAACACGCGCGCGCGCTCCCTTTCTTTTACAGGGACCTCTGCGAACGCGGAGAATTTCCAGGCCTACCTGCTGGAAGGGTTGGCGCAGTGGAACGAGGACAGAGCGGCGGCAGCGGTAGACCAGCCGGAGCAGGTGCTGCGTTGCTACGGTGGGCAACTGCAGCACAGCCTCAACCAGCTGAGCCAGCGGCTGCTGGGCCGCAAGCTGGTTGAGGACTACACAAAGCCGGGGGAGTACACAGGTAGGTGTGGCTATGCAGACCATCACCACCTTCTGACCGTCTAACCCTGTCGCGTGAGGGTTACGGCTTTGTATGATCTGCCGTAATTCTGTAACCCTCGTTCCGCTGCAGGAGAGCTCATCGGGGTGGAGTACCTCTACTCCCAGCAGTGCTTGGTGCTGAGGGAGGACATCGGCCATGACCCTGACGCCCCCGACGGCACCCCCGATGTCCTGGAGAGCCTGGAGGATGAGGGCTTTGAAGAGGGAGGCCCGGAAGAGGAACATGACCCCACCATTTCCTCACCGCACTTAATGGGCAGCTCCCTCACTCGGCTCTCCTCACCCGCCGTGGCAGAGGTCCCCTCCTCTCGCGCACGGCTGCCCGCGGACCCAGGCCCCAGCACTCCAAGCACTGCTGCTCCAGCTCCTCCTGCTCCAGCTCCTCCTGCTCCTGCTCCAGCTCCTCCTGCTCCTGCTCCAGCAGCTGCAGCTGCAGCTCCTCCCGCTCCTGCAGCTGCAGCAGCTGCTGACGACGACGACGACAGAGACGACAACGATGGCGGCGATGACGTAAGCCCCAGACCGGAGAAGCAGAATCTATGTTCATTGAGTTTTTTAAATTAATCACAATTTATTAATTTAATTCACTAATTAATTCGGCTATTAATTTGTCAATTAATTAATTCGTTAATTGATTTACTTATTCAGTTATTCGCCTGATGGAAATTTGCAGTGCTCTTTCACTCCACTCACACTTTACTCCCTTTTGTCATCCTGTCAGGTTTTCAGAGGCCCTGACAAAGCCCCGGGGTACGACCGCGTGGTCAGGCTGGCGAGGTACCTGGTGGGGCTACGCGAGGAGCCCTGTGTCGCGGAGAGTCACGTTGCCACCATCGTCTCTCTCTGGAACAACCTGCCGGAGAGAGACAGGCAGCGTGTCTCCTACCCACCGAGGCACAGGGAGCGGCTCCTTCAGGGCAGGTTCAAGGCCAGCCACTCGAAAACGTCAGTGTGCGCTGGGAAAGAAAGCCTGAAGCGGTGAGTTAATCGTTTTGTGTAGACCAGTGATATTACAGATTTCCAGGCATGCGTACTCTGCCGCTGGGTTACGCTTGGCCTAACTTCTAAATTCTTTTTTGGGCAGCTGCCTGCTGGGCCAAGGCACCGGGCCTGCACAGTGGCCTAACGTGAGCAGACTGGTGGAGGCCATCTGCCTGGAGCTCTGCTCACTTCACCCGGCTGGTCGGAAGATCGCTGGGGTGAAGCAGAACCGCTGGACTGTCATCCTGCAGGATTACGGCAGGATCAGACAGCTGGTTCTGAGCAGCCCGGGGCTCATGCAGGCCACGTCGCTGCAGCTTTTTGAAATCAACCAGCGTACGCTGTCCGTTTGGTAAGTCTTCAGCCCATATTTGGGATCAGCTGAACTGAGGGTTTTTTATTTATGGCTTATCGATGAATGCTCACTAAGGTTATTTTTTAAAAATAAACCTCTCATTTCCCCATAGGCATAACGATTTGGTGAAGAGGCGGGAGCAAGCCGTGCTCTCTATGGACATCCCTCTCCCCACTCCCAGCCTGACGACACCCACCCCTCTACCAGAGCCCAGGCAGAAGGAGCCAGAGCCAGCAGAACCTCCTTCTGACCTGAGGCCGTTCACCTTCGCCGCCCCTCCAGACCTGTCCGGGCAGGCTGTGCGGAGACGGCAGCCCCAGCCTGCTCCTGCTCCGCAGCCCCAGCCTGCTCCTGCTCCTGCTCCTGCTCCGCAGCCCCAGCCTGCTCCTCTGCCCTCTGCGTCCATCCCGGCTGCCCCCTTACTTGTCCTGCTGATGCCTGGGCTAGCCAGGACAGCTGCCCCGCCGACACCCCCGCCGGCTCCCTCGCAGTCGGACGTCCCCGGAAACCTGCCCGGGTTAAAGTCTTGGAGCCGGACCACCGAGTGGAGGCGGAGGAAGGCAGCTGAAGCCCAGGCCACTGAGCAGGGTCTCCCCGTGACACCACATGTCACTCACCAGCACTATACGTGCAGCAAGTGTGGGCAGCCGCGGCGTCAACAGTATGGACACAGGAGATTTAGAAACAAATTCTTCTGTGAGAGGGCAGAAGGCATTTCCTTCGAGGACTGGAAGGCACGGCAGGAGTAGCCGCACTGACTAAATTTTCACGTCTTTTATACGTATAAAGTGTTCATGTATGTATGTATGTATGTATGTATGTATGTATGTATGTATGTAATGTATGTAATGTATGTATGTATGTATAATAGTAAATATGTTTTATATATATTTATATATTTAATATGTTATTTGTTTGAATAATTTTATATGTTTTTATAAATAAATGTTTTTTTTTTCTGAAGCAAAGTGTGTACGAGACTTCTCCCCCCCCATACAGGTATAGATAAATATATACATACACACACACACACACACGCACACACACACACACACACACACACAGAGGAATTCTTTGTTCCCTCCCAGGTGAGGTGTATATCTGACTTTTGAATATCTAATAATAAATATCATTTTCAGAGCTGGATCACCTTTGACTTTAGTAATTATAGAGTAATTATACATTAGTAATTATTAATATAAACTTGCAATAATATCTAATGATAAATATCATTTTCAGAGCTGGATCACCTTTGACTTTAGTAATTATTTAGTGATTATACATTAGTAATTATCAATATAAACTTGCAATAATAAATAATGATGATAAACTTGCAAAATAAATGAAATAAAAATACAATAAATTGATTTTTCTTCAGTTTATATACATATTACATATTTAGTAATTATACATTAGCTATTATTAATGTAAACTTGCGAAATAAATCTATTTATCGTATTTTTCTTTTCACGGCCGAGGCCGGATTCGAACGCGCGACCTCCGGCTCCGCAGCCCCGTCTCGTAGCCCTAGACGGCAGTCTTAAAGCGGCGACGGCGCCCGGGTACGCCTGTGGGGCCCACCGACCCCGGCGCCCGGGAGGGGCGGTGGAACCCGGCGGGACGGGGCCTCCCGGGGAAAGTAGGGGTGCCCCTCGGGTCGGGGGGCCGAGCGGCCGGACCCTCTGACGCCCGGGGGCCCGCGCGGGGCCCGCAGAGAACATTGCGCGCCACCTTATATGAAGACGGAATTTCAGTATTCTCTGTTGCGGTTGTTTTATTTTTATCTCGCGAGTTTCATGCATTTTTAAGAACCGCGCAGAACATCAGTTAACTCTGTGCTGCTGGAATCCTGAGGATTGCCTTGATGGGTAGTGTAGGAGTTGAAGGATTTGCGTAGTCAGATTTAATTTTTTAAAAAGGAAATCTATTAAAAAGTAACATGCAAAGTAGTTTATTATTATTATTATTTTTTTTTTTTACATAAGAATTTCAAGAGAAACTGAGAGCCTCGTTTTAATGGGCTTGTCTGGTAAAGTTAGTTTGACACTTGTACTGCATGTATTATTAAACATTTATCTATCCATCCATCCATCCATCCCGGCTCCGTCAACATGCAAACTTCAGTAATTCAAAACACTTAGTATTGAGCTTCCATTGTGAGCCTTAGCAGCCAATAAACAAACCGCCAATAATGAATATCACAGGCTTTGGTGATGGACACAGACTTCCAGACACGCCCCATATTCCTGACGCATTCCTCACCATGACCCTGTCTACTTCACATTCGCAGCCCAATATTTCATTCAAACTGGAGTTCGAAAGCTTGTTGGAGCCGAATGGACAATTTTAAAGACCAACATGGCAGAAAATTCAGTTCTGAAAGAAAGGAAGTTTCGATTTTTAATGAACTTATGAGATGCAGCAGAGATTCATCTTACCCTCAGTAATCTTTAGTTATAGCTTTCAGGGACTGGGATATAGATAATTTAGAAATGTGCTGCTTTTTAAAACACTAAGTAGGATTCCAATACTTTTCCAAGACACGGTATAATAGTATAATGTATTGTTGGTGCGCTGTGGGAGGGAGGTGCTGTCCTGGCAGGGGAGACAGGTGACTGAAACCTTTTGTAGCGATTTGTTCCGCCTGTCTGTTGGGCAGAATTTAGTTTGCTCTCTTTGTGCTTCCAGTAAATCTAGGTCCCGTTCCCATCATACCAGCAAGTCCGTGCAGGGTGGATCTCTGGCTAATCTCTTTTGTTGTTTGATTCCCTCCACGGAGGAAAAAAAAAAGAACTCGAGGTCACCTGCGGTTCCGAACCACATCTCCAGCAGGTCAGTGATCTCAGAGTAGCACATGCCGTTTATAAGCCAAAAGAAAAATGGTTGAAAAGTACGACACCTGTGTTATTCTATTTTGGTATTTAAGTGACAGAATTCCACTAAAGGTGAATTAAAAACTTGCTTAATTTATTGAGAAATGCTGAAGAAGTAAATGAACAAAGGATGAGAGAAGCTGCTGGAATCTGAAGCAGACATGATGCAGGTTCGAAACTGCACAGTTTTGATCTGGAATATGGGACACAATCCACATTATAAGCACTGAGCTAAATGCCAAGTTTTAAATGGCTATTTATCTATTACAACCATTGTTTCAGTGAAAGTTGTATGCAGATGTTTATTACTTAGTAATAAGGCAATATTTGGCTCAACTATGGTTTGTCTGTTACTAATGAAATAAACTTTTCCTATATATAGAGACACAGGACTTTTCTCACTTCTGATCTAAACCATAATTTAGTCTGTTCTTATTTAACATGACACTATAATAAAAATACATCCGAAGTTAAAAATCCTGGAAGACTGCGTCAAATAGAGCAGCAGAGCACCGCCCCCAAACAGCCTCTGTGGGGCAGCAGTGAGCTCAGAGTGCATCCCCCCCCCAGGAGGCAGTGTTAGGAAGAGCAGGCTGCTGTGGGACTTGCTGGTGACCCCAGGGACTTGGTCTTGCCGTTGTCCTCTAAGGCCTGGGCGAAAAGGGCAGGGTTACGGCTGGAGTGCCGCTGGCGTCTCACAAAGGGAAAGACACTGGGGCATGATGGGAAGGAGAACATGTTAGCGTTCCGCTAACACTTGTGGCACTGCCTTTTCTAAGTCAGCCATGTTGGAAAATCCTTGACTACCGTGGAATTACAAACAGAAACTGGAGAGCATCACAGGGGACGCAAAAGCAATTAACATTACAGAACTCTGTGTAGTCTTAGTGACGAAGCTAAGCTGAAGCCAGCAGTTCACACTAAGCCCAAAAATCCCTGGAATTAATCGTTAACAACCCCAGAAACAGAACCTGTGTGTATCCCACACCAATATGAGTCTTATCCCCTTATATAAAATACATGGAATATATTACAGAAAGACCCCTTTTATAGAAGATAATAGTTTTACCTTTTTTTGGTCTCTTGTGGTTCTATGGCTCTAGCCAGCATGTTTTTGTAGAGATCGGACTTTAAATAGCGGGCGTAGGAGTCCTGAGGGTGAGAGGAGAGGCCGAGAGCCCGTTTTAATGAAGCTGTCATCCACTTTCATGGCTGTGCACAGTTAATGCTCCTACCTTCTTCATCAGGAAATAGATGTGCATCTGGGCGTCATCCAGGACAAAACGATGTGGGCTTTTCATGCCCTGCAGGGTCTTCTCCATGGTCTTGCTGTCCACGTTTACCCACTTGCTGGCTCCCGGGGCCAGGAACTGCCTGGGGGGAAGGAAGTGATGAGCCTGAGCTTTGCAGTCCCACTGGGAGTAAGCAAGTGCCACATCAGGGCCTGCTCTAAATTCAACTGGGATGCAAACTGTCCCACTGGGCCACAAGGTCGCACTCACTTGTAGACCTCTTCCACCTTCTGCGGGATCGTAGCGCTCTCGCCGTGCCGGATGTCCTCACAGGCCTCCCAGAAACAGAGGTTCTCCACTGTGAATGAAACAGCGCATGCATCAGCTACCTGCAGGAGGCGCTCATCACGATGCCAATATGGAGGAGAATTGCCTTTCATAGAGGGATCATGATTATTAATTTAGCAGATGCTAGATCCTATTTTTTTTTTTTTTTGAGAGGGCAGGGTCAGTCAGTCCCTGGAGTAACTGATCGACGGCCCAATAGTGAGGTCACTCAGCTGACTCTGGGATTTGAGCTGATGACCTCCTGCAATGAATCCCAATCTGCTGAGTCACACACTGCCCAAATAGGCCCGCAGTGATCAAATAATGAATATGATTCTTACTTGCTGACGATGCCTCCATGAAGCTGATCTACTTGGGCGGGGGGGTCTACATGCTGCTCACCACTGAACTCCTTCTCCAGGTACTCCCTGAACTTGCACCGTCCCAGAGGGTCCCTAAGGAGCTCCGTGAAGCCGAACCCCCATCGTTCCACCCGCAGCTTGGTGGGTGTCTCCACCCTGCACCAGGAGGCGTGGAAGTGAAGAGACGACAGTCACCTCTGGGGGTGTGGCCCTGAAGAGGCAGGATGGGGCGCGGTAACGCACACTCACATGTCGGCATTCAGCGTCCAGAGTGCCGTGTCATCTGTTATCCAGGGGTTGCTGGGGGGGCAGCCTTGCATCATGGGGTCATGGTTCAGGTACTGCTCGCTGAACTTAAGGAAGCTGAACACAGAAGACCAGCCATTCCCAGTTTTAGTCCTACTTTCTATAATCCTTGCAAGTCATCAAATATTCAGGTTCAATGCTGGCATATTCCAGCAAACTGGAGCTCGAAATGGTGACGAAATGATTATACGTCATTGAACCCTATAAGGAAATTCTCTTTTCATCTCCTCCATCTTGCTCTCCATAGGTGAGAGAAAGCTTGGTAGCAAAGGGCAGCTGCCCGTAGAGGCTCCCAGGAACCTGGGGGTTAAGGGCCTTGTTCAAGGACCCACAAGTGTGCTGAAGCCAGGCTTGAACCGGCGACCTTCTGATCAATATTAAGTAATTATTTGCAGTTAAATACAGTTCAATTCAGTTTAATAGTCAACCGGTTTCAATATTAGTTAGGCATCATTAATCCAGGATATGTGTGACTCTGAGATTTATGGTGAAAGATGGATGGGCAGATGGAAGAAAGAACGAAATAACGAGGTTAGATTTTCACAAAGAGCAGTCCCCAGCATTTTTGTCAGAATTAACATGAAATAGATCCCCCCCCCACCAATCAGAGGCACAGTATACAGAATACCCAGAGATATCCCCCAGTTAGGGACTAATGTGGACTGGTGTCGAACCAGTGGTCCCCCAGCTATGCTGGGACTGAGGCTGAATCACAGGTGTTGGGGGGGGGTAGGTGGGGGAGGCTGTTATCCAACCTTTCCAGGCAGATGGAGGACTTGACCCTCGAGCGGCCCAGGGATTTCCTGATGTGTTCAATCTGGTGTCGGGAGCCATGAAAAATCACACGGGGAATATAAGAGTCAGAAAAAAGGCACAGCATGGTACACATCCAAGCCCTGATAAGAGCCATGCTGTTGTACCTTTAAACAGAATTTGTCAATATCTGAGAGCCAACAAAAGAAAACGACAACACAGATGTAGATCCTTCCGAAGCAATTTTCTTATGACAGCATTCTTAAGAGCCCACTTAATCACCCTCTTTGGTTGTTCTTGGCAACCATCCCATCAGCTGAAATAGGTTCACTCTAAATTCTTTCAGGCTTACCTCTCTTTTGTAGTAGTCCGCGTTCTGTTCTGTAAAGAAGGAAGAAACAAAACCGTCTCTAAACATGATATAAGCCACATGTTTATGGGAGTTTTACTTGCGCAAAAATGTTCTGAGGGCACAAGGTTCATTGGTTCAGAGAGATAACCAATCAGACTGTAGAAGTGGTGGATACAGGCAACTAGAGGAGGGGGGGGGGTCAACCAATCAGATGTCTTGTTCCTGCCTCCTCTAGTTCCTTAGACCCACCTCCTCTACAATCTAATTGGTTATCTCTCTGAACCAATCATTTTTCCTTCTGCCCTCAGAACATTTTTGTGAGGGTAAAACTCCCACGAGCGAATCACATGCAAGGAATCAGACAGTAGGAATTCTGCTCACACTCAGCTCCTGGCTTTACTAAGCAGACATCCAGTCTAGAAACCATGAATAATATAGCACTATTACGAGTATGTATTGTGGGACTGCTGACGTACTTACGTTAGCATGGAAAACGAGAGCAGGAAGTGAGGAAGAAGTGAGACAGAAAGATGAGCACAACGAAGTGCTGTCACACTCACACACGAGCTTCCCTCGGATGCCCTCCCACCAAAAACACTGATTATCACTTCACTTCCTTGGGTAATTTGGGGGCCCAAGGCAACAGCCTATTCTGCCTATAGCTGCCATATATATATAGATATTAATATACATATTTTTTCTTCATGACTTTGATCTTATCTAGGCCCCGAGCGGCTCTCTTGTTTGCCCGGATCCGGTCCTGTGACTGACAGAGGCGATAAACAGCAGGTACTGGCATTACGGAAAAAATGTATATGCTTAATAAAAAGCTCAGACCAGCTGGACTCGGGAGTTGTGCCGGTTCCTTCGCTCAGGGCCTTGTTCTTGAACGCTGAATGTTCCCGGCTGCAGAAAATCAGAGGGTGAGAAATCCTTAGCTGAACTTCAGATGAAGAGTGAGCTCGTTTCTCTCAAGCAGACTGACGCCGGTCTAACGCTGCATTAATACCCCTTAGCACTACTGGTCACATTTCCCATGATGCCACTGGGTACAGCCCATGGCGACACTGCCCAGTAGGGGACAGTGTGACAGCTGTCCAAAAGGACCATTCGGTCCTGGAGGGCCAGTCGGTGACACAGTATCCATGATCAGGACTGGGGTACCCTGCTTTACAGAATAAACTAACCAAATGTCGATACTGAATGCAATCTGATTTAACATGGTTTCCTTAAATCCCAATTAAAGTGCTTCAGATCAGCTCAGGACTTAACAGCAGAGAGACTATTTGGCAAATTATTACGCTGCTATTTGCAATTACATCCATTATCTCTCCGCTAACATGCAGCATTAAGCCTGAGCCGCAGGAATAGAGGTCAGATAATGGATCCGGTATTCCGGAGGTGGGATCCTCTTCCAGCTCGTTTAAAAGGCCCAACAAGTGGGGGGGTGGTGGGGGGGGAGACGCAAACACAGCATGTCTGCATTTTAGCTTCAGGCCGTCTCCCAGTCCCTTCGCACTCCTCTCTCCCAGATCCAAGCATCACCAGTCTTAGCGATGCGTCTCGTGTTTCTCGGGCAAAGAGAAAGGAGGCAGGAAGCGGCCATTTTGTCATTTGCTGGTTTTAATCCCCCCCCCCCCCAGCTTCCCCCGTCCACCTGGCCGTACCAGAGTGCAGAGCGTCCCTGCCTTTTAAACACGAGCAGCACCTGACTGGGGGGCCCTACGCTGCGTGGTTTTTGGCTCAACTGTGTTTCCGTCTAATTGGCGTCAAAACGGTGGGTTTCATCAATGAGGGTGGTGTGTGGCTGAGCGGGTTGGCAGTCGCCGCCTATGACTGGAAGGTTGCCGGTTTAAATCCCACAGTCAGCAGAGTGACATCACCACTGGACCCCTGAGAGAAGTCCCTAAACCCCCAACTGCTCTAGTCTCAATAAAAGGTACATCTGCAAAATAAGCTGAATTTAGGATGTGATCCGCAGCTGCGTGGCTGCCATTCCCACCTCCTGATGCCGCCCCGGATGGGGATAATGGCCCACATAAACGCTGATGCTTATTAGCCCTGAGAGATGCTGCGCACCCAGCAGAAAGGGGCCCTAGTGATGGCCGGGATTAAGCCAGATACACACCACACTCTGCTCCTGTCCCACACTTTCATTCTCCACTCTCCTGTGTTATTCATGAACTCCAAATTACACTCAGCGAGGGTGCAGTTGCTCATTCCCGCAGCCTGCTGTCCTGTCTGTCTTCTGAAAGCTCTCGTCCCACAGAACATAGGCTTCTTCCCAGCTAAGTAAATATTTCATGATCACACTGAAGCAGTAGTGGGTTATCAGGCCTGAAGTGATATATTCCTCCCCCACAAAGTATGCATGGAGACACTCTGTGTGTCTTACTTAACGAAGATAAAACTCCCCCCCCGTGAATTTTGCTGAGCTCAATGCTCTGGAGATGACGGAGATCGAAAATTATACCGGAAATGTTCCATATGTCCTTACAGATGTTTCCTTTGCCTTCCTTCATTGAACAAACCCGTTGTCGTGGGAGAGAACTGCACAACCCCCCAGCTCTCTGTGGGGGAATGGGACCCTGCCTATGCCTTCCTGCCAATCCTGCCAAGTTTCCCCTGTAAGTTGAAGGATCTCCTAACAGGCCTGCATGTAGATTAATGTCATACCCAGGACAAAGCAATTGCAGGTTAAGGCCCTTGCTGAAAGGCCCAACGGAGTAGAATCACTCTGGGCATTCACAGGATTTGAACCAACAACCTTCCACTTGCTTGCACAGATCCCTAGGCCCAGAGCCACCACTCTGCCCCACAACCTCAAAAAAATCCTAGAATCGCCCCCAGCCTGAGGCGATATTCGAGCTGCCAAGGTGCATTGAGTTCAGGTTTACCCAGTGTGTGCTTTACTCTAATCACAGCATACTGGGTTTTCGCCGGGGCAGATGTAGGGAGTCAGGGGTTTCGGGGGAGGTGCTTACTGGCGGTCTGTTGACGAGCCAGTAGGCCTGTTCCTGACATTCCAGCACGATGCGGTCCGCCTTGCGCCTCTGTTTGGCTGCCCTGGTAGGAGCAGAGCAGTCGATGGAGAGTCAGAAAGCATACTGGGTAATTAGCATATAGCGGTAATCACTGAACTGCAAGGTAGGGTTTTCATTTTTCTGTTTCCTTTTTCACTTAGAAATGGATTTCGGACTCTAGTGTTTAGGCTGAGGTCTGATTTAACAGATAGGAGGGAAATTATGACCACACACCATGTTACTTTTTAATTTAGGTAACATCATCATCCTCTTAATACGAGATTTATTCATCCATTCTCATCTGTCCCCTTGTGTGCATTTATGAAATTGATTTCATAGCTCGATGCGACAGTATTCCCGGGCTGGGGTGGGGTTTACCTGAGCTGCTCCTTCGCCTGCATCACCACGAAGTCCCAGGTGTGGTTGATCCGTTTGTGCAAGATGTTGTAGCTGTCCTGCGGAGACGATGTTTAAATGCGACATTGCCAGGTCGCACGGCTGGCTGCGTTGCTGCATGGGTTCACGTTATGACTCACAGGCCGAACCCCTCCCAGGATATCAGCTGGCAGTGTCGGATTCACAAACCCTCTTACTGATGAGAACCTAAAATGCGTTGACCCTGACGCAACATGGCGGCAAGTTGGTGGATGTCTATGTGCGATCCTACTATGTGCATAATTGGTGGGAGGTTTTCTTACACAAAAATGTTCTGAGGGCAGAAGGAAAATGATTGGTTCGGATAGATAACCAATCAGATTGCAGAGGAGGCAGGACCAAGACATCTGATTGGTTGCTCCTGCCTCCTCTAGTTGCTCGGATCCACCTCATGTACAATCTAATTGGTTATCTCTCTGAACCAATCATTTTTCCTTCTACCCTCATAATATTTTGTGTAAGTAAAACTCCCATGAGCATTCAGCTATCACATGATCTCATCAAGCAATGCTTCAGACCAGCGAATAAGAATAGCATTGAAATGTACATAAATAAAAATTTTCTCTTACCTTTTCATAGTCTATCAGCTGCCCTTGCTTTCTGATATTCTTCTTAGTCAAATAAATCGCTTTAGAAGAGCAAAAGAAAGACATGGCAAGAAACTGTGTTTTTCTATTATTCTAGTAAAGGGAAGTAATGATGTAATAGGCGAGCACATGATTAATAATTGGTAATCACCGTAATCTAGCTCGGAGGCTGGCCACTGCTGAGAGCTCCAGAAGTACGGAGTCTAGCAAAAAGGAGATGCTGTCATTTGAAACTATTCAGAAGCAGCGTGACAAAGGTGCTTTGTGATTTAACATGTCATTGACAAGGCGGGTGGAAGGCATTTTGCTACTTTAACTGGCATTGGTTCTCATACATCAGTGTTTCCCAATCCGGTCCTCGGCGACACACAGATGATCCACGTTTTTGCTCCCTCCCAGCTCCCTACCAGACAGTCTACGTTTTTGCACCCTCTCAGCTCTGGAGCCCGGACCAGATTGAGAAATACTGTCCTACACGGTAATTCCGCAGTCTCTCCAACGAATAGTTTCGATATGCGTGCCCCCCCACATGGCCACCACCCTCTCGCGCTGCCCTCCATCTGAAGAAACCGTGGTTTTAGGTTACCTGGAAGCGATACGGCGTCTCGTCGGGCCGCAGGACGAGCGTCCTGGGGTCCTTTAGGGGGTAAATGTAGCCGTGCTTCACGATCAGATTCCCCACATGAAGTGCCTCTGAAAACACACAAAGTGGTCACTCATTTCCACGTAAACTACTCAAAGCTCAAACAAATCCACTACTCGTAGCCCAGATTTAGGCATAGTAATTCTCTAAATTTTTGTCAGTGGAATACAGTAGAACACACGATAACTAGAAACTGAGTAGGCATATTATATTTTATTTTACGGTATAGCAAGTAACTGGAAAAAACGTTGACATGGTGCACAGAATAAGCCGCGGGGATGGTGCATTCCTCATCGGAACTATAATTAATTACGAGTAATTGGGACTTTCCACTTTCCGGCTGCCTCCGCGGCCATTGGCAGTCAGGCGCTCCCGGGGGTTTCAGACCGGCGCAGCAACAGCGCTGCTAGGGGGAAGCCTAGTGTTTACAGGGAGGGGTAACTGCTTACCGGGGCAACAGGTTTTTTGCCCATTCAAGTCTGTTAATGCATCTGCCATCTACTGCCTAAAAGTCCCCTCCTTTCCATTCCGACTTCTTTTCCAATCTGGGCTGTAAATCAGGGAAATCTGCTCCCTTGCTATTTAAAACCTCATCTGCATCGCCCGGGAATTCAGGACAACAGCGTCTTGCAGAAGTGCATAATGAGGGAGACGGATAGCGATATTTCTCCAGGCATGACTGACTGCCTCTGGCTATCAGCGAAGTTTGCATCGGGACTATCAAACCGTACAGCTCAGCATGCGTAGCGGCGCGACTCGGGACTGGCCTACAGATTATTTGTACTAATAGCCTCTCAGCAGAAAGATAAATAATTCAGCAGATAAATTGACGCCAGGGGAAGAAAATCCCAAAAGCTTCAGGCGAATGGGGTGTCTATGTTATGGACAAGCTCAATTCTGACATTTATTAATTCACAGGCTCAGCAATATCAATGGAACAGAACATGCTTCTGTCAGACACGTGAATTGCATATGCTTACACATAAATGCAGCTAGGCTAATCTGTTGTATGGATGACAAATTCTATTACTTCATTTGTATTTATTATTCAAAAGACTCGTTTATTTCTGTTATTTTATTACAAAAAAAAAAAAACCTGATGACGTCTTTCGCCAGCTGGGGCGCCATCGTCGTCACGAAGGGAAAAAAACAATCAATTAACCTCACATAAGAGCACCAGGTAACGCTACCCTACAGACTTCTCGGCCCTACCTTCTTCCATGATGGAGTACTTCTGAATTAGCCACTCCACGATATCATTTCCTGGGAAGGCATAGCGAGGAAGGCATCTAGTTAGAGTCGAGAAATGCATTAAGCCGTCATAAATCAAAAACGCTGAACTCGATAAATAAATTACATAAATAAATATGAGCGCAAGGAGATCGATGACAGTCTTAATGCACAGGATTCCCAAAGACCGCCGATGTATGGGCTTTCCTGTGAAGGGCTTAAATGACCATTAGGACCCGGCCCCCGGGACACTGCACGGCCGGGTGTAAGACAACCCGGGCGGCACGAAAAATTATTTTTAAAAAGTAAAATATGTATCGTGCACCTGTCATCGCATGTGGAATCACTGTGATTAACAGTCTTTGATTCTTCATCTTTATCCCCATGTCGGGATCTTGCATCGCCACAATGACTTGTTCAATCTGGGATAAGAAGAATAGTCAAAATCGTGAAATCAAGGTGACGACAGACATAGTGAAAACGTTCAACCTAGTAATATAATAATTGCTTAATGTGTGATTTGATATGTAATCGTTATATTCATCATTAAATCACCGGAGAGACACACTCATATATTTAGGCATATATATAAGTAAACTACAAGGTTTTTCCTCTGACTATCTTAACTGCACGTCAAAGACGTTATCGGATATTCCCGACTACAGACTTTCGGTTTGATCATTTATTCGCGTTATTAATTCGGCTCCTGATTACATTAAACTAAACATGCTCAGATTGTTACAACCTTTGCTTGTCGGTTATTTTTGGGATCTTTCTGGATGGGCTCAAGGCGGGGTCTGTAAGCACAAGCAAACTGCCAGCACTTTTGTTTTACATGAAAATAGTTTGATGTCGGCCTATTGCGTTATTGTCTGGCTATAATTTGGAGGCAATATTAAACAATAGGCCCATATATTGTAAATATACATGTTGTGTTGTTTTGTTGTTATCACAAACGTATAGCCTGATCATAAATTTCATGGATACCTGGATGTTGTATGTTCCATTATATTTATGAATGAATGATTTATGTGAAGTCTGGCTTAGATTCGAGAATTAATCATATAGATTAAAAAAAGTTTTCATTTAAAACTTATCTCATATAATAAAATCCTCGTCCGAACGAACATATGTCAGAATGAAAAAACATTTAAATTATTTTTGTGATGCATCAGTATCAATAGCTACAACGTCATAACAGATATAGATATAATGCGGTTCATACTTTTGAAGTTGATGCGTATCTCCCGAAAAAAATCAACTCCAGAAGAGTCCGCGTCTGTAAATGCCTGAACTTCGGAATCAATCCTACCTTTGTTAGGCGCGGCATCTGTGTCTTGCAGCTGTTCCCTTGGATAAAGATGTTAATTGTCATGCTTACAGCATCTCGATCTCCGGCGTTTGTGAAGTTGGGATTGATGCTGTCCTGTGTTTTTTTTTTCCTTCCACACTTAAGCTCTGCTTGTTACTGCCCCATAGCGGAGCGCAAGTGAAACGGACTACCGGAGATTTGCACTGTTTTTCTGTTAGTGTGTATAATCAAAATATGACTCAGTTTGGCCAGTTAGAAAAATATGATAATAGAAAAGTATTCTTTTCCTCTCACTTTTTTTTCTTGGTTTAATTACCGACTTCACGTACTTACACTGTGTCCCGTTGCACGATGTAATATTGCGAAACTATGATTTTGTGGCAGTGTTTTGTAAAGGAATTTTCCGTTTAATCATCATCTTAGTATGAAGCTATATGGTTGTTCTGGTATCAGTGGACGTACATTATGTATTTTTTCTTCTCTTGAGCACCATGGTCATGACATGAAGTTCAGTCATTGATTACTCGCAAATGTTAGTAGTCATCCGCTGTTTATCTTGAAGATGTAAAAGTAGTGCGCGTACATCTCCTCGTTAGTATAGTGGTGAGTATCCCTGCCTGTCACGCGGGAGACCGGGGTTCGATTCCCCGACGGGGAGAGTCTGCATCTTTTTGCCTCGGTCTCAAAAGGCACCAAGCTAGAACCGGCCCCGTGTTAGTGGAAACGGGGCTTGTGACTTGTACTCATGCATAATATTCTGCGGGTCGCTCAGCAGCGCAGCATATGAAACTAGACTCGGATTGTAAGTGTGTGGTTTTGATAATTGATGTATGGATGGATGGATCCTTAATAAGAGATATAAACAATAAGGTCCAGTCGCCAACTAATCATGTAAAATACGTCATAAACTCATGGTTGTTAAACCCAGAATAAAAATGAAGACGTATAACTAGGAAAGTCAACTTGCACATTTCAATTTTGGTTCGATATAATCACGTTGTCCTTAACCCTCCAGTGCAGGAGGGGACGGTAATGCGCATCGAATGTTTCCGAACCTGTGTGTGATACAACCGAGGAAGAGCCGATGACTTCGGGGGAGGAGGGGCAGGCGACTCGGAAGAAAAAGCAGCAGAACCCAATGCAGCCTGTAGCCCATTCAAAGGCCTACTGTTGGACCTCTGCTTATTTTGCAATACGTCTTTAGTACGGACTGAAAAATGTCCGATTTCGATGAGTTTGAGAAGCAGTTAAGCGAAAATCGGCAAGGTAAGTTTGGCTTTGAAGATCGGTGTATGCTCCCTGTTTTAGGGTAATAAAGTGGCCGGCGTGTCCTAGCGCCGAGGATGGTGCGGAGGGCACTTCTGCTGGTTCCGAAAAGAAAAGCGCGGCTGGGAAATCGGTGCCTTTTATCCGAGCGCTCGCCGATTCTGAAACCTGCCCGATTCTTCTTCTCCCAGCTGCCGCAGGATCCCCGAAAACTGACCGCTTTGGTAAATCAGTGACATTCTTTGCTTGGCATTGTTATAGAGATCGCTAGGCCTGCATCCATCAGTGCCCGGCGTACATAACATGGACATTTCAATGAAACGTTATTGGGGTGCACTCGATGTGAAATCCTGCGGTTTTATTTATTTAATTATTTACCATTATACACTTGGATCATAAATTGCGACCCGCGTATTTTCATTCGCAGTAACACACTATGCATGGATGTTTGTTGCAAGCGTTATATTTTCAAGATCACGTTTAAAGTTTTATGCAAATAAAAACGACCGCGACCACTTGATTTAAAGTCCGCACTTAATAACAGTGTTAGTTACTTGGTTTTTAAATACTACGACGAGTTTTCTATATAATGATATGATTTTGTCTCTTTCCGATGCACAATAGCCTTTCCCTTGGGTCCGAAATGCTGGCCCTGTCATCCGTACAGAATAAGTCTTTCTCACACGATCGCCGTTTCTTCATGATGTATAGACTCTAAAAATCAGCCGCGTTCCCTGGAATCATAACAACTGCTTTTAGGTCGTTATTGCAAAGTCTTGCACCTGTATCTACCTTTACAGCGGATAGCAGTAACTAACAATGATGTACAGTTATATAACAATACACATATAACTTCATTAAAGTGCAGAGAATCCAGTAAACTGAATAAACTTAAGCCATACTAACGCAACTGAAATATACAACATGCGTTACAACGGAGTCGAAAGTAGGATTGATTTATGTACCTATCAAATGGCAATCTTGTCATATCAGCTCCTTATCACTAAATCACTAAAATGTCATTCGAAACGACCTGATTCGGCTAGACGAGCACTAAGTGCCGCCGTGTTTGATAAACTAGCAGTTCCAGTCATTCATATCTGCGCTCTGACTATGCCTGCGATTGCGGTAATTGGTTATTACCGATTTACGTAAGATGCATTGGCCGCTCCGTGTCTGTACTTTTGCAGCGGTGCATTACCGTAACGCTGTTATAACTGATGCATGAAGCTGATTCCTCGAGCAGCACCTGCGTTTAAATGCTTCACTGAAAACTGCACCTTCAGGGATTTATTTAAGCTTCTATATGAAGGACCTGCTGGGATAGAAAGGTGATATTTTATTGCTAGTTTAATAAAGTGCTGTCTGTCAGATTGAAACGATATTAATTACCCATCCATCGTCCAACCAGTTATCTTAGTCAGGCTCCCCTGGAGCCTATTCCAGGCAAATTCCCCATACAGAGAGCAGAGGCAAAATTCAGGCCTCCAGACTCGGAGGCGTGAGGCAACTGTACTCACCACTGTGCTCCTATATCATTAATTAGTCTGGTTATGTTTTTATTGTTTCACAACAGACTGACATTCAAGGGGATGTCCTTGTGCCCTTGAAATTATTAGCCATTGAGAGATGGGTGTGTTTGTTTCAGGAGGGTGTGATTGAATATGTGAATTGAATGGAGGTGCTTCATTCTGGTGAGGAAACTGGGGAGTTAGACCCCGTACCACATCTTGGTCTCCGTAAGTGACTTTTAAGGCATAGCGCTGGGTCAGTCAGCATCCAGCACCCCAGGGAAGTTGGTAATATGATTACTCTGTGACTCATGGGCTTCAAACCCACAACCATCCGGACACACATTCATAATCCCTCTGAGTTACACATCTTGGATTTATCGAAATGGATGGTAGGGGGGCAGTCATGTCGCTCCGCCCACCGTCTCACTGGTACCACGGTGTCGTCCCCCAGAGCGGGAGAAGGAGCGACACAAGAAGCGTAGCCGCAGCCGGTCTCTGAGCCGTGGCGAGAAGCACCGCCGCTGGAGCAAGGACTCCAGGGGGCGGAGTCACGAGAAGCGCAGCAGCAGCCGCGACCGCAAGGGTCGTGACCGACGGAGCAGCTCACGCGAGCACAAGAAGCACAGGTACCCCCCCTCACGGTCCCGGTTACAGGCACTGAAGCTGATATCTAGCATGGTTTGAGGCCTCTTAACAAGTTTCTTTCACAATCAACCAATTGGTTTCTTCGTGGTGGGAAGGGGGACTGTACCCATATTAAATTTTAACTGGCGTTTATAAGTAGCCCCCGCCATAGCGATGGGACCTCAAAGCCAGCCTAAAAAGTGGCGCATGGTCACACCCTCATGACCTTAAACTGCCTGCGATCCAAAGTTAAATGTAAACATTCTGCCATCTGTTTGTTTTTGCCAGATTCTGAGTGTTTACACTGTATTGTTTGGGGAAAACAACCTTCTGTTTTGTGTTTGGGCAGCTACTCTCCTCGGAGAAGCCGTAAGAAAAGGACATACAAGTACTGGGATGTTCCCCCTCCGGGATTCGAGCACATCACCCCCATGCAGTACAAGGCAATGCAAGGTTTGGATGCGACGCTTCCATGTGTGCTAGTTCAGTATTGCAAGGTTATGGTATATTGGTTGCAATGAAAGCATTTATTCTGGAGTGCCCTCCTCCCCCCTGCTGGTCAAAGAGGGAATAACACTTGGGATGATTTCAGACAGTGTGAAGAGAGCTTAAACCTAGGGGTTAGAAGCAAATGAAGGCGACGATCCGGATGTTCTGGCCGTCCCTGGTTGGGGTCTTGAAGCCCTTTCTCCTCCCCACAGCTGCAGGGCAGATCCCCACGATAGCTTTACTGGCAACATCCACCACCAGCGGCGTGGCAGTGACGCCCACCCAGGTGCCGATGGTCGGCAGCCAGATGACCCGGCAGGCCAGGCGGCTTTATGTCGGCAACATCCCCTTCGGCCTGACGGAGGTGAGTCCAGGCAAAGTCCCGCGTTGCCTTCTGTCATGCATACTGGTGTCATGTGTAGCTCAGTGAGTTAGGACACTGAGCCGGTCACAAGAAGGTTGTTGGTTCAAATCCCTTGGGCAGCAGAGTGATTTCACCATTGGGCCCCCGAGCGCAGCCCTTAAGCACTATTTGCTCTAGGAACTGTCTGGTCCTGCTTCTTCAATGAAATGTATGTTGCTTTGGATGAAAGTGTCCGCAAAATAAATAGATAAATGTACTAGACTTGTCAGTCATTTTTTTTCTCGTTTGCCTGTTTTGATGTCTTCAGACGTCTGCCTGTCTTCATTCAGTGTGTCTGCCTGTCTTTTTAGGAGGCCATGGCGGATTTCTTCAATACCCAGATGCGATTGGCTGGCTTATGTCAAGGTCCCACCAATCCCGTCCTCGCTGTTCAGATAAACCAGGACAAGAACTTTGCCTTCCTTGAAGTAAGAGTCTTTCCTGCCTAATGGCTGCTGTGTCCAGGCGGAGACCGCAGCCTTCCCTGATTAACGACGTTCTTCGTTCTGCCCTAGTTTCGGTCCGTGGATGAGACCACGCAGGCAATGGCCTTCGACGGCATCATTTTCCAGGGTCAGTCGTTAAAAATCAGGCGGCCCCACGACTATCGCCCCCTGCCTGGCATCTCAGAGCAGCCCGCCTTCCACGTACCAGGTCCGTTTTGCTTGTCGCCGTCATAACCTTAATCTTTATTTACCTTTGAAGAGCCGATCGGCAAGGCCAGTTTTTTGTACTCGTTACGGACTGACTGTCCTTCGCAAGCTGCGGATGTCTTGTCATATAAAGAGGGAGACTTTCACTTTTATTTACTTAATGTTGTAAATATTTAGCAGACAGTTTTATCCAAAGTGAAGAATGTTTTTTTTTTTTTTTTTTTTGAGAAATCAGGGTCAGCCTGTCCCTAGAGCAAACTCGCCGGCCCAGTGGTGTGATCACCAGTGATGTGAACCAGTGATCTTCTGATGATAACGCTGGCATCCTAACCAGCTGAGCCACACACACACACACACAGCTCAGTCACTCACTTCTTACTGTTAACATAGGGGTGTTGTGTGGCTCTGTGATGTTTGCCCATGAAAAGAAGGTTGCTGGTTCAAATACCAGGGTTGGCAGAGTGATTTCACCACTGGGCCCTTGAGCAAGGACCCTAACCCCCAAATTGTTCTAGGGTTGCTGGCTCCTATTCTAGTTAAAAATTCTGGACACACCTACTGAAAATGACTTGTTTTTCAGCAAGATAATGACCCAAAGCCCACCTTGAAGGTTATGCAAGTAGCTTATTACCTTGTGAACTAGGAAAGAGATGGTCCCCACAGCCCCCCAACCTAAACTCTATAGAGCTGGTTTGGGATCAGTTGGATGAGAGTAAGAGTAAGGTAGCCAGCTTGCGCGCAGAACTTGTGGAAACTCGAGGACTGTTGGAGAAACGGTCCAGGTGGGTACATATGTTAGCTGGTTGAGTCCGCAATGCTGTCATCGAAGC
Source organism: Brienomyrus brachyistius (assembly GCF_023856365.1). NCBI lineage: Eukaryota > Metazoa > Chordata > Actinopteri > Osteoglossiformes > Mormyridae > Brienomyrus > Brienomyrus brachyistius. Next base: position 6,900 of record NW_026042369.1, on the reverse strand, counting down.
CAATGGCTCCTATTTTGAAGAGACAAAAATTTTGTCTTTGCAGTACTTCATATGCATAACTTCCATGCCCAAAGGCCTTTTACTATAAGGTGAATAACAGCTAAAATAGAGACAAATGCATTAAGAGCAGGTGTGTCCATACTTTTGACTGGTGCTGCATGTGTCAGCATCTCCCATGGAGAGCAAGATGGGAGAGACAAAAAACAGTCGTCAAACTGCCCCAGTATTTAGGTATTTTTTTGCTGGAGTTACATTTATCTGATATTATATAGGAGATAACGACGTCATACTGATTTGAAGTTGGCTTATTTCACTCGCGCCGTTTGCTCGTGGTCATTATCCGGCATGTTGACGGTTTGCTGTGATCGGCCGGCTTTGGGCGCCGTGCCGCTCTGTCTGCAGGGGTCGTCTCCACCGTGGTTCCAGACTCGCCACACAAGCTCTTTGTCGGAGGCCTGCCCAACTATCTCAGTGACGATCAGGTACCCCGCCCTCAGTCTCTGTCGCCGGGGAGCCGACCCACAACCCTCCTGTGTTTCTGTCCCACTGCTGCACGTGGAACTCAAGCAGGCATGCACACACACGCACACGCACGCACGCACGCACGCGCACGCACATACATACATAAAATAAACACTCGTCTCTGTGTAACTGATTAGTAGGAAAAGAAAGCCTGTCAAAGTTACCTCACCGCTTAAAATTCATTACAAGATACTGGGGGGTCAAATGTCAGCATCATGTTTAAAGCTAGCTGCTGAAAATAGCCGCACATTTGAGGTTTTTTTTTTTTTTTTTTAAAGATATTCATGGGATTTATTAAACATTTATTAGACATGTAGGTAATGAGTTGACAGTTACATTACGCTCATTGTTTATCCAGCTGTAAATTATGAAGATATTGAGACCCCGCTAATGTAAAAGGTACGTTTCCCAAAACCTCATGTTATCGACTTGCATAGTTGGAACCATTCAGTTGTTATCTAATGTTGTTAGCAAATAACCTTATTAGCAACAAAGGCTTTGGGAAACGTGCCTTACAGCTGGCGGCTTGCCAAACCAGTCACGTAGCCAGTCCCTGTGCTGCCTGTTGCTGGGTACCCTGGAATATTTGTATATCGGGTTAATTGCTGAGTGTTAGTCGGATGAATCAGCCGCGTCGTTTTGCTGCATGAAAATTTAAAATCGAGTCATCTGCGCGTCACCTAACTGACGAATACCTCCACATTGCCGTACACCTGTGTTTGCCCAATCCCAGTCCTCGGGGAACCGCCGACTGTCCACATTTTCGCTCCCTCCTAGCTCCCAGCCAATCAGGAACACCGAATACCTGGTACAGGTGTGCTGAGAGGAAGCAAAAACGTGGACTGACCGGGGGGGTACCCCCGAGGACTGGGCTGGGAAACACTACCATAGACTGTGCTTGAAATGTGGGGGAGATCGACCAAGTCCCCAAACGCTTCAGTATTCGCAGACGTGCCGTGTCTCACGTCCATGTCCGCACACTGAGAACGATGACTTCACATCCCGTTAACAGCGATGGGGAGCTGCGGAAGAATCGTTCCCTACATTGCTGTGTCGCTCGAAAGGCAGAAAATACTTCGGACCTTTTTCCCGGTGAACGATTATCAGCTTCACTGGAGTTTTCACATCGTGCCCCATGCCCTATTCTGTTATGACGTCAGTGATGGATAATATTACCATAACAACATGCACAGATGAGGTCGTCTTACTCTGAAAGTGTTGAAAGGGTCACATTTTAGACATTTTCTACTTCTCATTAGCATCTTTTATGATTTTTTTTTTTTCTTCCTATATCGCCACCCCACTGAAATCGGCCCATTATAGACATAATCCATACAGGCATTTAATAGTTTACCTATTTATTTTGCAAAAGTTAATCGCAAAACGTTTTGCGTCCACCCCTGCATTGTAACATTTTGAGCTCCGGTGTCCCACTCACTTTAGCCTAAACTGTTAAAAATGGCAAGACTCAGCCCACAAGATAGTGATCGCGGTTTCAGTGAAAGGTAAGTGAGAAGTGCAGTCAGTTTGTTTTTCTTTGATTTTTTTCCTCCTTTTCGGATTGTCATCGTAATCTTTCTTATCCAGTGTGAGTCACATGTAATCCAAGTCAAGAGGAAGGCTGTACCAAAGCAGCACTGGGGGGAGAGAGTTTGAATCCAGCAGAACTGTTAATGTATTTCACGTCAAAGCCAGTAAATGTGCCATAGACAGGTGAAATGGAAACCGCTGCTTGTATCCTGGTGTTTACATTTTTTTTGCAGTCCCTGCTACCGCTTTGATACTTACAGCTCTTTCATTTTTGTTCCCCACTTTGTCCCCAGCTAGGGGCCTGTAAGATCGTTAAGTCTTCGCTCATAATTTGTTCAGTAGTACTGACCTACTGCTGCCATGCCAACATGTAACACAAGGCAAGTAAGACATTCCGTCCCTCGCACGGATATCCTCCCTGTCGACGGCCTGCCCCTGTGGGGGGGCTCTGTCCTGGAGTGCTCTTAAGCATATGGGGTCCTTTTTTTGGGGGTTGAAGGCTGGGGAGAGACTTATTATGCTGATCACAGGGTATAAATTTGATTTTTTTTTTTTTTTTGCCCCTAAGAGAAGGTAGGAGGTAGCGCCCTCTTGTGGCTGCCAGTGTCCCAGGTGACTCCTTTCTGAAGTCAGTGGTTAATGCGGCTTTACAGTAGATTCCTGTAGAATAAGTGAGGAATGATGTTAGCAGAGCTATTTCGTCCTGTTTGGCTTCAAGCCGTGGCCCCTTTAGCAGGACCCTGTGGCGGCTCTTAGCTTTACCTGTGAGTTTATCTCCTGTAGGCTTTGTCCCTCTAATTAACTGCACCAATGTGGTTCTTGGTTTTAAGAACAGGAAGTCAGTGATTCGGCTGGGTTTGTGTTCTGCCGAGTCGCCCCCCCCCCCTCCACATTGTATACATGGAACACTTAACATATAATTAGCTGTTTTTATTTAGTTTTTTTTTTATATACCATCTAGCTTAATTATTGTGGCCCTTAAAATCAGATGCAACTCGGTCCATATTTCAAAATTCGTAGTTGGAATTATCAGAGAACTTGATTAGGAATTCAGTTGTGTTGTATATGCTGTAGGATGGGGGGGGGGGAATCTGTGTTATCATTCATTGACAAGAATCAAAATAGTTACTTTTGTACGCTCCCAGTAAGTAAGTCATGCAGAAAGGGCACAGGGGGCTTTGAGCTCTAGTGTTGCACCGTAATGTCGAGCCACTTGTCATAAAGCCATTTTCCTGATGTCTTCACTGTTTCCTCATGTCGTTTTGCAAAGTTTAACATGCTGCTTCTCCCACAGTTAAGATTAGCATTTCTAGCGAGGCGCCGTGCCTGGACTGTCGGGCTAATCGCCCCCCCGCGTCTCCTCCTCTTGCCCAGGTGAAGGAACTCTTGACGTCGTTCGGACCTCTTAAGGCCTTCAACCTTGTGAAGGACAGTGCCACGTCACTGTCTAAGGGTTATGCTTTCTGTGAATACGTGGACATCAGTGCCACTGACCAGGTGCGTGAGGTGGGGCAGCAGCTGGAAGGTCTGGGGTGACTCGGGGCTTCCGGATGGAATTGCTGACGCTTGTGTGGGATGCATCCCGCAGGCCGTGGCTGGACTCAATGGCATGCAGCTCGGAGACAAGAAGCTCATCGTCCAGCGGGCAAGCGTGGGGGCTAAGAATGCCAACGCTGTGAGTATTTGCCCTCGGCTGCCGCCTTTCTGATGTCCTAAACCCAACTTGGTTCCTGGGTGCCTCCCAGGAAGCTTAATGCCCCTATTTCTTGGGTTTATTTGGGTCCATGTAAATTTCTCGCTGTTACTCGAGACGATTGGACGATCAGGGGGTATCTCACACTCTTGTCGCCCCCCGGGACAGACGGCCATCATCGAGACGCCGGTGACGCTGCAGGTTCCAGGGCTGCAGCGGCTGCAGAGCTCCGGCATGCCCACGGAGGTGCTGTGCCTCCTCAACATGGTCATGCCCGAGGAGCTGGTGGACGACGAGGACTACGAGGAGATCCTGGAGGACATCCGGGAGGAGTGTTGCAAGTACGGCAACGTGCGCTCCATCGAGATTCCGCGGCCCGTCGATGGCGTGGAGGTGCCTGGCTGTGGCAAGGTGGGACCCGTACTCTCCTGTACCAGTGGCAAAAAGAAGACCTCTGTAGGCACTAAACACAGGCTCATGGGAGCATTTCTTGCACAAAAGTGTTTTGAAAACGGAATAATTTTTTGTGTAAGAAAAACAATCTGATTGGTTCAGATAGACAGACAATCTGATTGGTTCAGATAGACGACGGACAATCTGATTGGTTCAGATAGACGACGGACAATCTGATTGGTTCAGATAGACGACGGACAATCTGATTGGTTCAGATAGACGACGGACAATCTGATTGGTTCAGATAGACGACGGACAATCTGATTGGGTCAGATAGACGACGGACAATCTGATTGGGTCAGATAGACGACGGACAATCTGATTGGTTCAGATAGACGACGGACAATCTGATTGGTTCAGATAGGCGACGGACAATCTGATTGGTTCAGATAGGCGACGGACAATCTGATTGGTTCAGATAGACGACGGACAATCTGATTGGTTCAGATAGACGACGGACAATCTGATTGGTTCAGATAGGCGACGGACAATCTGATTGGTTCAGATAGGCGACGGACAATCTGATTGGTTCAGATAGGCGACGGACAATCTGATTGGTTCAGATAGGCGACGGACAATCTGATTGGTTCAGATAGGCCACGGACAATCTGATTGGTTCAGATAGGCGACGGACAATCTGATTGGTTCAGATAGGCGACGGACAATCTGATTGGTTCAGATAGGCGACGGACAATCTGATTGGTTCAGATAGGCGACGGACAATCTGATTGGTTCAGATAGGCGACGGACAATCTGATTGGTTCAGATAGGCGACGGACAATCTGATTGGTTCAGAAAGGCGACGGACAATCTGATTGGTTCAGAAAGGCGACGGACAATCTGATTGGTTCAGATAGGCGACGGACAATCTGATTGGTTCAGAAAGGCGACGGACAATCTGATTGGTTCAGATAGGCGACGGACAATCTGATTGGTTCAGATAGGCGACGGACAATCTGATTGGTTCAGATAGGCGACGGACAATCTGATTGGTTCAGATAGGCGACGGACAATCTGATTGGTTCAGATAGGCGACGGACAATCTGATTGGTTCAGATAGGCGACGGACAATCTGATTGGTTCAGATAGGCGACGGACAATCTGATTGGTTCAGATAGGCGACGGACAATCTGATTGGTTCAGATAGACGACGGACAATCTGATTGGTTCAGATAGGCGACGGACAATCTGATTGGTTCAGATAGGCGACGGACAATCTGATTGGTTCAGATAGGCGACGGACAATCTGATTGGTTCAGATAGGCGACGGACAATCTGATTGGTTCAGATAGACGACGGACAATCTGATTGGTTCAGATAGACGACGGACAATCTGATTGGTTCAGATAGGCGACGGACAATCTGATTGGTTCAGATAGGCGACGGACAATCTGATTGGTTCAGATAGGCGACGGACAATCTGATTGGTTCAGATAGACGACGGACAATCTGATTGGTTCAGATAGACGACGGACAATCTGATTGGTTCAGATAGACGACGGACAATCTGATTGGTTCAGATAGACGACAGACAATCTGATTGGTTCAGATTGTCCGTCGCCTATCTGAACCAATCAGATTGTCCGTCGCCTATCTGAACCAATCAGATTGTCCGTCGCCTATCTGAACCAATCAGATTGTCCGTCGCCTATCTGAACCAATCAGATTGTCCGTCGCCTATCAGAACCAATCAGATTGTCCGTCGTCTATCTGAACCAATCAGATTGTCCGTCGCCTATCTGAACCAATCAGATTGTCCGTCGTCTATCTGAACCAATCAGATTGTCCGTCGTCTATCTGAACCAATCAGATTGTCCGTCGTCTATCTGAACCAATCAGATTGTCCGTCGTCTATCTGATCCAATCAGATTGTCCGTCGTCTATCTGAACCAATCAGATTGTCCGTCGTCTATCTGAACCAATCAGATTGTCCGTCGCCTATCTGAACCAATCAGATTGTCCGTCGCCTATCTGAACCAATCAGATTGTCCGTCGCCTATCTGAACCAATCAGATTGTCCGTCGTCTATCTGAACCAATCAGATTGTCCGTCGTCTATCTGAACCAATCAGATTGTCCGTCGCCTATCTGAACCAATCAGATTGTCCGTCGCCTATCTGAACCAATCAGATTGTCCGTCGCCTATCTGAACCAATCAGATTGTCCGTCGTCTATCTGAACCAATCAGATTGTCCGTCGTCTATCTGAACCAATCAGATTGTCCGTCGCCTATCTGAACCAATCAGATTGTCCGTCGCCTATCTGAACCAATCAGATTGTCCGTCGCCTATCTGAACCAATCAGATTGTCCATCGCCTATCTGAACCAATCAGATTGTCCGTCGCCTATCTGAACCAATCAGATTGTCCGTCGTCTATCTGAACCAATCAGATTGTCCGTCGCCTATCTGAACCAATCAGATTGTCCGTCGCCTATCTGAACCAATCAGATTGTCCGTCGCCTATCTGAACCAATCAGATTGTCCGTCGCCTATCTGAACCAATCAGATTGTCCGTCGCCTATCTGAACCAATCAGATTGTCCGTCGCCTATCTGAACCAATCAGATTGTCCGTCGCCTATCTGAACCAATCAGATTGTCCGTCGCCTATCTGAACCAATCAGATTGTCCGTCGCCTATCTGAACCAATCAGATTGTCCGTCGCCTATCTGAACCAATCAGATTGTCCGTCGTCTATCTGAAC